>NW_021680441.1:688500-723626 GCF_001412515.2 Diachasma alloeum | reverse complement strand
CTCCCCTCTTTTCCCCGATGTCCGGCGAATCCGATTGAGTTCCAAACACAGAAATATCGATTGGGTGGAAAAAAAACATGAAAGGTAAGACGCAAAAAGAAGAAAAAAAATTCTCATTGAAAATTTGCCTAACGGCCGGCCGTTAAGGCCCATTGTGAGGCCCTCGATGTCCGGTCTAATTCTGAGCCACATATTTAAAAAAAAGTGGAAAAAAAAACTCGAGATGAAAATCCATATTTTTCTCAAACATTCAACGGCGGACATTGGAAGTATTTTATTCCCTATTGTGTAACTGGGCCTTAAGGCCCGTTTTTAAGGTGAGCCCCATCATAGCACGCGTGAGGATTTTTCTGAAGGCATTAGACAGTCAAACGAAATGTCAATGCTAAATTTGCACACCTAAAACGGATTACAGATGTTTTCTGGGACCTCATTGACAATGGGCCTTATGCTCTGAGATGAAATTTCCCCCAGGGGGATATTTGACGTTTTTGGGGATTTTTATTTCGACAAGCCGAGAAAATTGCCACATCCAGAGAATGACACGACACCCGCACCGAGGCAACTATGAATAATCCGGCAGCTAATGTGGGGGCCCAAAACGTCACCTCATGTGAGAAAACATCAAATGTTTCCTTTTTTCGTTTTTGATGCCCGAGTGACTTTGATGGGCTTTTATTCCTTTCATCAGTTCGTCACGACATGAAAATAGATTTACCTATTGTCGGCGAACCGGTGAGAGCCGTAGGGCCCAATTTTTTTATTTCATAAGAGAATTCGTTTAAATCAATTCGGCTGTCCGTGTCGATGGATATTTCGTTAAAAACTGGATGTGAAGGTAATTCACATCCCTAATCGACTGATGGGGCCCGTGAGGCCCAATTCTTAAATTCAATAATAACTTTTTCTACTCATTTTGCATTTCTTTGTTTACGAATATTTCTGCGAAATAGGATTTGGAGACGATTCAAACATGAATCCAAATTAGGCCCACAAGGCCCAGATCCGCGTTTTCCAACCCTCTCCCGGAGCAAAATCTACAAATCTTAAGAAAAATGACTCCAAGGCGAGAAAAAGATTGTGCTGACAGATGACCGAAATAGAGACGTTTGGTTTTCTGAAACATGAAAACCACTTGCCACTGGTAGCCCAGGAGACCTTTTGACACATTTTCTTGGTTTCTTTTTCTCTCATCTTCTCTCTCTCTTGGGGTCTTGTCCAGAAAACCCTACAACGGTTGACCACCCCCGTTGCCCAACCACCGAAACATCAAACGTCGCAGGACTCTCCTGGCAACTCTCCGCCCTCTTTGTGGTGAATGTTTGTTTGGTCTGTTTGTTTGGACGATCCCTGGCACGCTTAAATCTTTGTCGAGATATTTCAAAATTTCCTTTTTTTCATACCCAAGGGTGCATTTGGGGATAACAAGTGTATCTAAATGGAGATTTTACCGACGTATTCCTGAGAAAAAAAATTAGAAAAAAAAATACAAACAAAAATGAGACGAGTGGGGTAAAACGGATCACCAGAACAAAGGAAATCCTGACAATTTTATTCCCACAAATAATTGCAATATTAATCATCAGGCCCACATCCAACGGATCATGCCACTGATCGGTTAATGCAGAAGCCCAAAATCATCAATAATAGAACCCAAGCAGCGAGAAGAAGAAAAAAAAGTGACGTGGAGTCAAGTTGCTGATTGGTGATAGACGGGGACGTACGGCCCCTTTTGGCGCGTGGGCAAAAAAAAAGTCTCTCAGTACAAAAAAATGAAAACATCATAATGAAAGGGAAGAGTCGATCGCAGTGTTCAACTTGAATGTCGATGTGAAATCAATGGATCCGTTTGTAAAAAGAAAAACACAACCCCTTTTTATCCGTAAAATAAGGGGCCTTACAATGGAAACAGGGGGGGGGGACTTTCAGACTTTTTCAGAATCACTCCCCACCACTAACTATCGGCTTCACCTGTTTAACCCTTAATATTTTGATAGCTCAATACCATACCGACAATACTATCGACCCAAAATCTATATAGGGCCCAGAATGGCGGGGGGAAAGGGAAAAAAACATCATAATGGTAAATGCCATTCACCCCTTTCTTGCTGGTACCGTTCAATACACAAATTGGTTCGTGGTACGGATACAAAAAGACGTGGTGAAGTCTACAGGAGGTGAGAGGGGGGTGGGGGAAGGGAGAAGGGCCCCAAATGCACGACAAACCCTCGTTGGAAACCCTTTCAGGGGGCTCGTGCGCTCAAAACCGAAGAAAGGAAGGTGTTACAGATGAGGAAAAATATGTATCAAAGGAATTCGGCAACGAGTCAGAGGAATTGTATCGATTTTGGTGAATGGAAAGGTTTTTCAAAAGGGGTTTTTAAGGCCCTAGATTTTGGTACTTAGTGAACCCACGACACGCGATCATTGAGATACTGTATTTTTCAACTCCCCTTTTCATCGCGAGACACTCGTTTGAAAATCTAGATTCTGTCTTCGTTGAATTTATGCGGAGCAGGTGGATTTATGGGGTTACGAGCTTTGAATTTTTTGGGACTTATCAGCACTTGAGAAGTTGCTTCCAATATTTTATTTCATTCTTTCACAAAATCGCAAATATTGAGAGGAATCGAGTGTCAATTCAGGCCGAAGTAATGAGAAATCTTATAAGGCCCAAAATTTTTGGGCTTTATAAAATTTCAAACCCAGACTTTTTTCTCAGAAAATTTTCGGGAAAAAGAGACGAAGATAAAACTGATCTCTTCAACAACGATGAATAACTCGGGGACTCATGACTCCCAAAAAATGGGCCTTAAAAACTCAAATTTATGAGATTCACTGTTGATTTAATTGAAGCAGCCTGTAATATCCCATAGCTTTGTCAGTTTTTTATACCCAAACAATCAATTACCCTAACACCTTAAATTTGGGGTCCCATCTATTTTTTCCCTCGCAAAATTTTTTGCCCTCCTTAACTCCGTAATCCCCAGTGATCATAAGCCACAACGATCCCGATTATCTCCTCTCTTAATTTTTTTCCATCTTCCACTACCAAAATTTTTTCCTCCAATTTTTTCATGTTTTTTTTCCCCTGAAAGATAAAGGCCCAATGAGGCATAAACGGGGGGGGGGGAATTGTCAAGTGTTACGCAGGTCTCACTGTGTATTTGCCCCGAGCCGCAGTCGGGGGGAGCTACGGTCACCTGGTGTCCATTCTTACCTCCTGAAAGAGAAAAACATGCCACTGACCGAGAGCGTACGACCCGGCTACAAAATAATGGGGGGAGAGGAGGGCACGTTTGAGATATAGTTGGGGGATCCGCCTAGAAAGGCCCACACGACGCAGACCCCCATGGGTTCCCATGACCTCTGCCCGACCCTTTCCAAAACTCTTGTCCTCATGTAGGGGAATTTTCGCGTCCTTCGCGACCAAAGGTCATGCATATGTTCAGATGAGAAAAAATTATTATGAGATGATGAGAAATATTTTGAGGGGGCATGACTGGGCATTTCCATATATTCAAAATCACCCCCTCGACTGACAATATCTACCCAAAAATCGTGAGATTTTTCTCCAAATGAATGGTCGAAATTTTAAAAATTCCCCCTGACAGAAAAAAACTGGACAAAAAAATTTCTCAGACGTGATTTTTTCCCAACCGTTGGTGACTGACCCCCTATGAGACTTTTTGACTGCGAAAAATATTTTTACCGAAATCGTAACTGATTTCTTTCCCCAGGACCAATCTTTTGGGCGTTACTAACGACATTGGAGTGGATATTGACATATGTATTTAAAAATTTAAGGCTCACTCTATCAAGAAGTCACGAGAATGACCGTTGGTGATCCCTGCGACCTTAAATTTTTTTTATCAACTGAAACCGAGATATTTGATCTTGTGAGAGTGAAGAAAAAAGAATTGAAAAAATTTTCCTTCGAAATTCCTCCATTTCTTGAGTTTGATGATTATCGACAATGCAATTACGTTAGTTGTGTACCGACCGAAAATAGACCCCAATAAACTGTTTTATGAGGCCCCCTCCCCCCTCCCTGGAGAAAGGGTGCCCCCCACTAATGATGGGTAGGAGTGGTGGACACTTAAATCGTCTGGTCCGGCTTTATGACACTACCACGAGGGTGGGTTAATCCTTTGGTTTATATACACCCGAAAGGATTAAGAAAAAAAATGGGTCCTCAGGCCCATTAAGCTTTCCCCTCACCCTCTCCAGGTATTCCCCGAAATTGCCATTATAAAGTGAAAATTCTCGGGCAATAAAACAGCCAATACAACCCTTTGGACCTAGCGGAAATTTTTTCATCCCTCATCCCTCCTAATTTCTATTATGGGCCTCATGCCCCAAACAATTTTCAGGGAGTACGAACTTGGCGACTTTCCTAAACACATTTTTTCTGCTCTCACTGTTGGCTAAAAGCTTGACCCTTTTTTTTTGCTCTCTGCTGAGCCAACAGAGTTGTCATGCCCATTATTGGGGCCTCATGGCACGCCTTAACTTTACTCAATAGTTTCAAACGACTCGTATTTTTTTTCTACTGCAGTTTTCCTCCAAGGAAGCGTGGATTTTCAATGTTAGTGAAAAAAAAATTGTAGGAATTTATTTTGGGTCCCAAGGCCCCCATGGACAATTGAGACGTGAAGAATTTTGGAGGAAATATTTCATAGATTATTTAAGGTCACTGTTATTTTCCTCTTCAGGTGTTTAACTTCTTGTTCACCGTCACAAAATCACTCTCTATTTTCGGAATTTATAGAATTCAGGGGGGGGGAGAGGGGGAATGGATCGATGGGTGTGAAAAATTGAAGTGCTTGATTTTTCTCGGTGCATTTCATAGACACATTTTTACCTCCAATTTTTTTACTTCCAGTGTCTTTGAATCAGGGAACTTCTCGCACGAGTAAACACGGGAATTATCGAAGTGAGAGATCGATCGTGACGATCTCTCAAGGGGGGTGTGGAGCGGTGGAAGGGGGAGGGGGGGGGGGCAATAANGGGAGGAGGGGGGGGCAATAACAGTGGTGTGCGGTTTTTCGTTGGATTGGTATTTCTCAACTGCGGCACAGGAGCGCCGAGTCACTCGATTACAATATCTCACTCATGTGTATTGGGTTTAGAATTTTTGTACCGTTTTACTCCGGGTTTCACTTTTTTTTTTATATATATATATATCTTCGAACGGTGGAAATACGGATTTTGTGAAGTGCGCTATGGTTTGACACCCGTCCCTAATTCTTCCGGGCGCCGTAGGGACTTTTTTTCAGAGGTAAAAAATTATCCCCGAAATTATTTCCGTCTGGTGTATTTATACCTCAACGAAATATTCATACTTGAGCATGTGATAATGTTGGGGGAAAACCTTATATGCTGTAAATCGTTGGAAGTTTTTTGTAATAAGAAAGAAATGGACTTTTTTCTCATTTATTTTTATTTTTTCATTTCAGTCATTGGAAGAAATATTATTTGGTGTGAATGAGAGAAGTTTTTCTTTTTTAAACTGCGAAATCTAACGGAATGATGTTAACAAATCATATTCATGTCTCAATGAATTATCCCAACTTCTATTTTTTTAAGAAAAATATCTTTTCGAGTTTTAGTCATCGAAAAAATTATTCGACATGTACCAGGGAAATTTTTCAAAACGATTTTTTTCCTCTTCATTTTTTTTGTGTTCCAGTCATGGGAAAAATCATCACTCAATACGAATGAAAAAAAAACATTTCAAAAATCGAATCCTAATAATTCTTTCAAAAAATTCATCTACATGTCTTAAGGGTTGAAAATAGAATCCTACAATTAAAAAAAGAACTCCCACGTTAAAAACCTCAAGTACCCCAAACACAAACACAGAAAACATGACAGGCTATCGATCTCAATCTCATCCCATACTCTTCCTTCCGCTGCATTTCCCTCCTCCCGGACTCCACACATCTGTCCCCAAGAAACACACCGAGAGTATTTCCCTCGCACCCTCAAAAAAAAAATCAAACGTCTCAGCGTCCGGGGTCCCACGGTCATCGAATACGCATATATGCACCTTCCCCCCAGCCCCGGAGAAAAATTGAGAATTAAATCTCCCCATTACCAGAAATAAAACTCTCTCCAAATCATCAAAATAAAAAAAATCATTACTGTCACTCAAAAAAAAAGGGTGAGACATTTGAAATTCAACGTTCAACCACGACCCAAAAACATTAATCACCCCAGTTTTTAAAAGTGCAAACCTACACCTAAAATATTTGCATATCAAATTTCGAGATGAAATAATAGATCAATCACTCACAGCGTATCATCAGCCTCGAAAATTGGTTAAATACATTTTCGGGAGCAACAGGCCTTTAAAAAAAAATCTCTTTTTTACACGCACCAACACATTCTAATGCAAAAAAACGGTTTGAAATTAGGTCGCCCTAGGTAAGCCCTAGGAGCCGTGCATTTGTGAGTATATGCGTAAAGAAGTGCGTAAGCAAAACATCCCCCTCCCCCTTTTGCCCCCCCCCCCACTCTCTAGGGCATTAAACAAAAAAAGTAAGTGCCCAATGGTGTTACGTAAAGAGAAGTAAAGAGACGAGGGAAGGAGACTTGGCGCNACAGATGCTTATTTCGTTTATACGTACAGTGCATGAGAGAGCGCTGGCCATTGACAAAAATCCGGTTTTTTTTTCGCCTGTCGACGACGTAAAAAAGGTTATGAAAAAAAACAGGAGTTGGACTATAGGGGGAATTGGGTAAAGGGGGAGGGGTTGGAACACTGACAAAAAGACGATGTGAAAAAGGGAACGACTGACCGTCATTGTGGACGCAATATGACCGATCGATAGGACGCCCCTCTTAGATAAACGGTTGCGGATTTTTTTGGCGGGATTTTTTCGGCGCTTTTTTTGTGTTTTTGGAGAAAATGGGTTTGGGGAGAGGGGGCCATTTCGGATGTGGGAATGGGGGTTTAGAGGAAGGCAATGGATTTGATTGGGTTGGCGGCGGGAGGGAGAGGTTGAGGTTAGGTTGTCACCTCGCGATTTTAATGCTTTGGGTTTCGGAAAGTTGAGGGGATGCCGGGAGTTGGGGGTGATTGAGGTGATCTGGGGGTCTGATAGGGGGAGATGATGGGGGTTATGATGCCCATAAGGATTGCAGCGGTTAGATATGGCGGCCATAATCGTGCCGTGCATCAGACTTTATTTTCTCTTCCTTTTTTCGGTCTGAGTAGAATGTCGAGAGGGATTTTCCATTCATATATCAGATTGCAATTTTTGAGATTGAAAAATGGGGTTGTCATCTCATGATTTTCGATACCCGTAACTGCAAAAGTTGAATAGATATCGAGTCTCGTCAGTAATAAAAGTGATGCGGGAGTCTGATGAAGGGAAATGGCATGGGTTCAAGTTTGGGAAATCTTAACCCTGTTATGTTCCGGATTTGGATTTTTTTTCATTTTTTTGTCTGAGGGAAGTAGTAAAAATCCATATCCATATTTCCAATTGTGCGACTGACCTGGAGTATCCAATGACTCTTCCATTATTTCCTTCCACTGTACTAAGATTGAAAGTTGAGGTTAGGTCGTCACCTCGCGATTTTAACCCTCCGTAACTCGAAAAATCGACCTGATATCGAGTCCCACCAACAATAGAAGTGATTCAGACGTCGGATAGGCCAAGATGGCGTGTGTGAAAATGTCCAGCTATTGGGAAGCCATCTCACGGCCGACTGAGTTCGGCCATCATTGACTTGTCGTATAGCCATCATAAAATAGGTGGGAGTGACTGAGTAAGTTGGGTTTAAAAAAGAGTTTGCTATGTTGTCGCACACGAATGGATCGTCAGCGTTGAGGTGCTCGAGTGCGACGAAGGCCTATTCTGGTAGCACTGGCCGTTAAACATTGTCAGCTGTACGCTTGGTTGACTCTAATCACAATGAAACGTGCCAAGGTGGTCAATTGGTTCGCTAGTGCGAGCACCCATACTCAAAGCTCAGTCCAGACACATGGGATGTTTCGTTTGGTCTATTTTGTGCATTACCTTTTTTTTCACTTTTTTTTTTATCTGTCTTTATCTTCACCGGCGTTGTAAAGCGCGGAATAATCCCCACGTATTGGCGATTATGATCAACGTAACAGAAAAGTTATAATCTGTATGATGTTGCCTTTGACCAATGGTTCAAAATCACCGGCATCTAGACGCCTCCAGTGTTTTTCCTTTCTTTTTTGGCGATGGGAAAAACGTCTGCGTGCTCACTTTGCCATTATTATTTTTTTTTTCGGCCCTTTTTTTCCACTCTTGCTAGTCCAGAGATATCACGGTTTGATACCCTAGGCTCAATGGATTCTCGCTACTTGAATTTCTTTCTTCTTCATCGTTTTTTTTTTCGTCTCTTTCTCTTTCTTCACCTCTGAAAAAAGCCAGACTCAGGCGCGTTCATGCGTCGGTTTCGATGTTTTTTTTTTTCGGGAGGTCTTGCCTTTTTTTTCATGCATGGCTGCAACTCTGAAAAACCTTAAAAGTTCCGTGGTCTAACCTTCGAGCAAATTCTGGTAACCTGGATTCGTTGGAGTCACGTTTATGGATTTTTATTGGCGGTTCTTTGGGGTTCGGAAAAAATTTCAACTGTGGGAGGAAAATCAAGGTTTTGGGGGGAGGGGGGAGATGGTGTTCATGTTGGTCAAAGGCACAAAGCGGAACGGAGCCGAATGACACGTGTGGCCTCGACGTAAGGGTGAAGCAGGGAATTACTGAAATTGACATTTAAATGGATTTAAATATTTTTCAATTCAGTTGAGTAGAAAAAATTTGAGAAAATTCATATTAATTTTTTTTCAGCATCAACTTTTTATTAATAAATGACTCAATTGTTTAGACTTTTGAGGATCTATTCAACTTTGCCATTAAATAGATTCCTGACAATAAATTGAATATAAATAAATTTATTACAGATTTTTTTTGAGTAGAAAATTTATTCTTAATCAATTGTTTATGTCAAAATTATTAGATATGGGGCTTTGATGGAAAAAGGGTTTAAGTAATTAATTATTCTTCAATAAAGAAACTATAAAATTTTAAGGAAAAAAGTTTTGAATTGAAGTAGTAAAAATTAGAGAAAATCCATATAATTTTTTTAACATCAATTTTTCATGAATAAATGATTGAATTGTTTGACCTTTTGAGAATTCATTCGTTTCTTCATGAAATCGGTTTCTGAGAATATTTTGAATATAAATAGATTCGTCACAAATATTTTTTGTAATAAATTATCGTAGTATTTGGATATTCTTGAATGAAGAGACAAAGTCTGAAGAAAAAAATTTCGGAATTGAAGTCCTGGTCTCAACGAATCCAACAAATCATTAAATAACAACTCACAATTACCCAAAACTAAAAAACTCCCCCCACTCAATAAAAAACCGATAAATCTCACTCAAACGAGCGCCTAATCCCCAAGAAAACCGCCCGAAAATAAAAAAAATCATAAAAAAGGATTTCAAGGGGTTTTTCTTCTGGTGGCGCCTCGATCGTGTTTTTTGAGGGGCCTCAGAGGGGCACGCGTCCCCCCCCCCTCTTTCAATATCTCTTTCCCTCGTGCTATACCTCAGCGCGAAAAAAGCTGCCGGTCTCCGTGCACACCTCAAAGGGCCGAAAAAAGGGAAAAAATCGGTGTCTGCTGAGGTGTGAGAGAATAAAAAAAGGTCCTCTGCCCCCTCGTCCTCTCAAACGACACGGAAAAACATGCTTTTATGGAGACATAACACGGGCCCGTGGCGCTGACAAATTTCCACTTCCCCATGATACATTCACACTGGCATTTTTCTATTTACATTTTTCACTCCCAACAAAACCAATTTGATCTCATAAAAATCGATGCGTCATTTTTTTTCCCTTTATTTCTTCCAAGATCGATAGGCTGTTATACTCTCTCGAGTAAATTTCTGTTTCTTCGGGACTGATGCGGTGAGGCCCCACAAGAGAGAGAGAGAGAGAGAGATCAAGCGGTTGGGCAACAGAAGGCATCCGGGTGTGACGGTGCGTTTTCAATTTGAATTGAGGAATGGATAGAGACTCGGAGGGATAAGTTATCCTGATGGAACAGCGTGTAGTGACGAGTCGTACTATCTCTAACACATTCTGCTACCCGATATCACCCCTCCAATTCTCTTCTCTCCATTATCCCCCCGGCCCTCTCTCGCGACCGAGTCACCCTCCCCCTGCGCCGCTATCAACGCTGTCGACAGTCACGGCTGTCTGACTTTAACTCTGCTCTCGATGATCCACTTCTCCGGCTTTTTTTTTATCAGGAAAAAAATAATCTCGGTTTTGATTTAGTGAGCGATGATATGGATGGGACATTTTGTGTGGGAAAACTTTTTTTTGTAAATAAATCTGATATTAATGGTCAATATTTTGGAGACATGGGTGAAGGTTTAGATTAGAAAGTTGGGGATATGCAAGGGTCTTTCAGAGTTTGGTACAGAAGATACTATAGATTCAACCATTTTCAGTCATCAAATTTCTCAATTAAATTGCGTGAAAATTGAAAAAAAAATTACGCTTTCCAAATTACATTTTCCACATAATTATCATTTTTTTAAACAATTTTTGTTTGTAAATAAATAATTGAAATTGTTTAAACTTTCGGAAACTTTATTTTGTTAGGTATGAAATCGATTTCTGGTAGAATTATGAATATGAATAAATTTGTTACGATTCCGAACAAATGATTTTCATGGTGGAAAATCGATTGTTTATACATTTTCTGTAGAAAATGCTCGTAATGTTCAAAAATTGCAATTTTCTAATTATTTCATCAATCTTCCTCCAAAAGTAAATTTTCTCATTTTTTCCGATTTAAAAAATGTTTTTTAACGATTCATTACCGAGATAAGATCCAAATTCCGACCTGCCAAGTTTAAATAATTAGATCATTGTAAAATTTGTTAATTAAACTGCGTGAGAAAAATTTGAAAAAATAATGAATATTCTGCGTTACTCAAATTACATTTTGCACAGAATTATTATTTTTTAACAATTGCTGCTTACGCAGAAATAATTGAAATTGTTTAAACTTTCGTAAACAGTTTTTTTAAGGCATGAAATCGATTTCTGATAGAATTATGAATATGAATAAATTTGTTACGATTCCGAACAAATAATTTTCATGGTGAATAATTGATTGTTCATACATTTTCTATAGAAAATGCTCGTAATTTTCAAAAATTGCAATTTTCTAATTATTTCATCCATTTTCCTCCAAAAGTAAATTTTCTCATTTTTTTCAGATTTAAAAAATGTTTTTTAACGATTCAATACCGAGATAAGATCCAAATTCCGACCTGCCAAGTTTAAATAATTAGATCATTGTAAAATTTGTTAATTAAACTGCGTGAGAAAAATTTGAAAAAATAATGAATATTCTGTGTTACTCAAATTACATTTTGCACAGAATTATTATTTTTTAACAATTGCTGCTTACGCAGAAATAATTGAAAGTGTTTAAACTTTCGTAAACAGTTTTTTTAAGGCATGAAATCGATTTCTGATAGAATTATGAATATAAATAAATTTGTTACGATTCCGAACAAATAATTTTCATGGTGAATAATTGATTGTTTATACATTTTCTATAGAAAATGCTCGTAATTTTCAAAAATTGCAATTTTCTAATTATTTCATCCATCTTTCTCCAGAAGTAAATTTTGGAATTTTTTTTTCAGATTTTTAAAATGTTTTCTAACGGTTCAATATCGACATTCTAATTCAGACCTGCAAACTTTAAATAATTAAATCACTTTAAAATGTCCGGAAACGTAGGGTCAAAGGGACTTGATGAAAGTTCTGATGTTCGACTACAAAAGTAGAGAAGCATTTCACTGAAGGAAAAATAGCCAGAGTAATTGAATATCCTTAAGGGTGTTTTTTTCTTTTCTGGGATGGTCTCTTTTGTTGTCATTTTACAAATTTAATCTTACACTTTTTATATCAGAAAGAATGGTAATTTTGGTTTTGATTCAGTGAATGATATCAGTAGGAAATTTTGTGTATTTTTTTCTAAAAAAAATAATATTATTGTTAAATATTTTGGAGCCATGTTGACAATGCCATGTGTAACGGCTCAAATTAACAACTGGACTCTTTGTATATTCCAAAATGACATTTTCCGTACATTTTGGCCAAAAACAAAACACGAAATAACTCTTCACATCACTCAGAAAATGTCATTAACTTTAACCGCCATTGCCCGAGGGCCTTCAGCCTAAATGTCATTACACTATCATAGTTTTTATAAACCGTCTGCTTCAATAGCGTCATCACCCATTTTCACCCACCGATAGCGCCCCCAAATTTTTTGCCGCGTCGTAGAAAAAAAAATTACGAGCAATGAATTGAGCGATGATCGCCGCAAAAAAATCACCCGCAAAAACGTGTCAATATTTAATCCCCCGAAAAAAAATCCACTTGTGTTGAGAAAAAAAACCCTGAAAAAAGTATTATTTTTTCTAATTTTTTCTCTCACTTCTCGGGATGCAAGTAAGCACGAAGGAGTGAGCACGAGAGGAGCCTGCATAAAAACTTCTGAAAAAAAAAAATTATTTCTCGACAAAGAAGAAACTATATGCCCGCTTAATTATCCCTCCCCCTGAGCCCTACGTACATAACATGCGCCAGAGTTGGCGCTCTCTCTCTCGCTCTCCCTCGTTTTTAGGCGCTTGTCGCCCCCCTCCTCTCCCCTCCCCCCCCCCCCGCCGCCAATCCCCACCACCCGGGTTGCTCGCGCGTGCGTGCGACGAAGAGGCGCGATTATTCCGCCGAAGGAACCCGACTGCGACAGAACGACCGAGTGTCCGGAGCCGCGAAGAGGGGAGGCCAAGTACTGTGAGAAAAAAAAAGGTGGGGGAAAAAAAGAGAGGGGGTAATATGAGCACACGAAAGATAGAGAAACGAAGAGGTGGATGGTTAAAAGAAGGTGGTGGGGGAAAAATGCTACCACGCTCCCTCGGTGGGGCCCTCACTCTGGCCTCTCACGGCGCAAAACAGTTTTCAGTCGGCAAAAAGTAGCCAAGGGGTGAGCATTAACCCCGACGGTCCACTGAAATATTTTCCAACAAAAACTTCAGTACGATTTTTACTTTTTTTTTTTAATCGCCGACTGAAAAAAAGTACCACCAGATGAGAAAAAAAAGTTGACACGGTTTTTGAAATTGACACTTTTTGTGCAACACTGGGACGTAATTAATCGTACAATCGATTGTGTGGGTGACGATGAAATAATGTGGCTTCTGTGAGACATGTATTTTAGTGTACGACTGAAACAATTTTTTTGAGATAACGGATTTTTTGGTTTTTCGAATATACAAGAGAGTAAAAACTGTAAGTGAATTGAGTGGTGCGAGTTGAGAGAAAAAAAAAAAGATACAAATTTTTGTCTCGATGTGAGTTCAAAAATTATTTACCTTTTTGTATTGTTTTTTTCTTTTATTTTGTAGACTTTCTCTTTAGTTTTGTTTTTTTTTGTATTCCTTGATCATTGGTTTTTTGTGTGATGACCATGTGGACTTGATTTGGTGTGCAGTTTGAATTGACGCGGGAACTGGAACGTTTTTCAATATTTTGAGTTGACTCCATTCTGTCTTCTACTGTTTTGTGTGAAAAATCGAAGTAACGAGAAACTATTGAAATTATTGTGAGGGAGCGGTGAGGGTGGCTCATCGAGTATAATTAATCGAGTAAATAAAATATTGTTTATAAAAACGGCCTCAAGCTGGTTTACTCGGGTTACGGGGGATTTGGTACCAAAATGGAGGTACGTGGTATGGAGTATCGTCCTGTACTACCAACTGGTGTTGCACCTACTGGTATTCAGGATTATCACGCCGCGATACCTGATTTAAGTCCACCAAGGAGTCAGGGATCATCGACTGGTGGTGCATCATCAATTGGTGATTATGCACCTAGGATGTATACACCACCAACACCACCAACGCCGCAAGAAGATGAAAAGGTAAATCCTTGTTATGAGTGAATCATTTTTTTATTTATCCAACTATTGTGAGAATTATCAAAGACTTGTCATTTTTGGCGGTTCGCTGTTATCAACGAGTTTATACGGCACAGGATTAGATCACGAATCAATTTTTTTGAATATGTTCTGTTGTCCAGCTAGGAGTGTATCTTTATACTTGCTTATTCACACTTTATCATCGACTTTTAATTCGATTCTACATGAATTATACTTACGAACTGTTCCTCCCCCCCCCTCCCCCCAAAGGTTCTCCATCTGTGGAGATGAAGATGGATAGCTGCAGCAAATTGATGTGCTAATGAAGTTCACTCATCAATTTTTGAAATATTTCTGTTGTCCAGTTGGGGGTATAGCCCTTTTCGAATCCCACACTTGCTTATTCACACATTATCATCAACTTCGAACTTTATTGTGCATGAATTATAGTTACGGATCATCGGATTCTGCTCCTCAAAGCCTAGTTTTCAATCTTTGGAAATGGATAGCTGCAGCAAATTGATAGACGTCACAGATTTAGCTATCTAATCATTTTTTTGTAAATATTTATGTTGTCCAGTTGGGAGCATAGCCTTTTTCAAACCTGATATTTGCTTATTCACACTTTATCTTTAACTTCGAGTTTGATTCTTCATGATTTATACTTATGAACCATTCCTTTGGAGACAAAGACGAATAGTTGCAGCAAATTGATGTGCTAATGAAGTTCACTAATCAATTTTTGAAATATTTCTGTTGTCCAGTTGGGTGTATAGCCCTTTTCGAATCCCACACTTGCTTATTCACACATTATCATCAACTTCGAACTTTATTGTACATGAATTATAGTTACGGATCATCGCATTCTTCTCCTCAAAGCCTAGTTTTCAATCTTTGGAAATGGATAGCTGCAGCAAGTTGATAGACGTCACAGATTTAGCTAACTAATCATTTTTTTGTAAATATTTCTGTTGTCCAGTTGGGAGTATAGCCTTTTTCAAACCTGATATTTGCTTATTCACACTTTATCTTTAACTTCGAGTTTGATTCTTCATGATTTATACTTATGAACCATTCCTTTGGAGACAAAGACGAATAGTTGCAGCAAATTGATGTGCTAATGAAGTTCACTAATCAATTTTTGAAATATTTCTGTTGTCCAGTTGGGTGTATAGCCCTTTTCGAATCCCACACTTGCTTATTCACACATTATCATCAACTTTGAACTTTATTGTGCATGAATTATAGTTACGGATCATCGCATTCTTCTCTTCAAAGCCTAGTTTTCAATCTTTGGAAATGGATAGCTGCAGCAAGTTGATAGACGTCACAGATTTAGCTATCTAATCATTTTTTTGTAAATATTTCTGTTGTCCAGTTGGGAGTATAGCCTTTTTCAAACCTGATATTTGCTTATTCACACTTTATCTTTAACTTCGAGTTTGATTCTTCATGATTTATACTTATGAACCATTCCTTTGGAGACAAAGACGAATAGTTGCAGCAAATTGATGTGCTAATGAAGTTCACTAATCAATTTTTGAAATATTTCTGTTGTCCAGTTGGGTGTATAGCCCTTTTCGAATCCCACACTTGCTTATTCACACATTATCATCAACTTCGAACTTTATTGTGCATGAATTATAGTTACGGATCATCGCATTCTTCTCCTCAAAGCCTAGTTTTCAATCTTTGGAAATGGATAGCTGCAGCAAGTTGATAGACGTCACAGATTTAGCTATCTAATCATTTTTTTGTAAATATTTCTGTTGTCCAGTTGGGAGTATAGCCTTTTTCAAACCTGATATTTGCTTATTCACACTTTATCTTTAACTTCGAGTTTGATTCTTCATGATTTATACTTATGAACCATTCCTTTGGAGATAGAGACGGATAGTTGCAGCAAATTGATGTACTCTTATAACGCAGGAGTTCATAAGTCTCAGGATTAGATCACTAATCAGTTTTAAAAAAATATTTCTGTTCAAGTCTTATGCTTGCTTATTCACACTTCATCATCAGCTTTCCAGTTGATTTCTATATGAGTTATACTTACCAGACGCTCTCTCCCCCCAAAGGGTAAAGTTTCCACTCAACGAAAACAGAAATGAATCGTTGCGGCAATTAATCCTTCATATTCAATGAGATTATACGTCAAAATATTAGGTTGCACTCATTATTTTTCTTAAATATTTCCATTGTCTTGTTGGGAGTATATAGTCCTCACCAACTCGTAATTTAAATCTTCGAAATTTTCCTTCAAAGAGCGGGCACTTCACTCTTGTAAGTTAGTTCTGATAGAGTTTAGGAATTACTTTCCTGTAGTGATCAATGAATTTATACATCACAGAATTAGCACCTATTGTAAATATTTGTATATTCCAATTGTGATGATAGCCTTCCTCAAATACTTTCTCATACTTGCCTTTCCGCACTTCATCGTCAGAACCCTCAGACTAATTTTCACTCCTTGAAGGTAAAATAAATCATTTCACCTTCAAATTTGGATCCGTCTCCACCTAGAACCAAAAAATTAATTTCATTCATCATCAATACTATCGCTTCACTCAAATATATGAAATACTATCCTTCGATTAGCTGAACTACTCGCCTCACTCGAATGACCAAGTGACCATTTATCTTTCACCGTCACCTGTAGAATTGAATCAATTTTATCCTCCATTAAATAACAATCCAATTTTCTATGAGAGTATCAAGAGATCATTGATAAGTACTTAACGAGTGTCGAAAGAAGGGAAATGTATTTAACCTGAGACGTGTCGTGTGTCCGAGGGGTCAAGATTACAAAAGATTTTCGTGAAGTAGAAGAAAAAGATGAAAACGGAGAATAGAAAAGGAGAAAGAAACATAAAGTAGAAATGCACCTAGCGGTGTTCTCCCTCTTTTCCCCTCATTCATCTCGGTCATTCTTCGCGCGCAATTTTCCAGAAGTGGACGACAAAGACCCGTATGTCACAATAAAGCTCTTTTTTCCGTAAGACGAGAGTGAAGAGGGAAAATGGAAAGAGGGAGATGAAAATGACAAGAACAAGATATATGTGCAAAGAATGAACAAAATAATCGAGTTTCTTGTTCGTTTTGTCGTTGGCAAAATGAACGATACAATCGATGCTTGTCAATAAGATTGTATATACCATGGAACAGTACAAATACCGGGAGGCGTGGGTAGTGTCATTGTTGAAGGGCAAAATAAAGGCCCTCGACATTCAGTCATAACTCGATCAACAATGTTCTTAAAACTAGTCGAAATAAGAAAATCCGTAGAAAATTAACTCCAATGACTTTTCCGACGGACTGAGAAGAAGTACTCTAGCCATTTCTTCATTCGGAAGCACAAAAAAATGTTGAACTGAAGTTTTTCTATTTTTGGCGTGCTCTTGATGGCTCAAGATGGCGTCAAAGTGACTACGGAATTAGTCCCTTCCTCTCTTCTACTTTTTTTTTTTTTCATGCAACCAAAAAAAAGAAGGATTCTTTCAGGGTTGTTCCGACTCTAGGCCCGAGAAAAAGAAGTGCATGTGTATGCTTTGCAGGTATGTGGTAGAGGTTTTTGGATTGAGGGCTTGCACGGAAGGGAGAGTGAGTGTTTGAAAAAAAAAAGAAAAAAAAATGAGAGATGAAGAAAATACGTAGAGCCTCCGCCGCACCGTGGCTTTCATTAAGGAATCGTTAGCGTCATCCTCCCGTCCTCCTCATCAGCATCAACGGCATCTCTTCCTCCCTTCTCTCCCGTTTGCTCTCACCCCTTCCTCCGCTCGTCTCCTCTTTCCTCCCTCTCCTCTGGGGGCTCTTCAACTCCACCTCGCTGGATACCCTTTTTCCCTTCTGATGTGATGCTACCCGCTTTATGACTCTTCTGATTTCTGTTGCCACGAAATTTTTTCGAATATATGATTCTTCCTGTTGATTGAAGGCAAAAATAGCTACTAGATTCTTGAGAAATACTTCACTCATTGTGATTATCGAAATGTGGAGAAAATTCCTCAATTCATCTCGAATATCGCGAATTTTGAGGTGAATTTAAGCAACCGTAGAGGGAGATCCTTTTGGTGATCGATATGGATTCGATACGTGCGATATATTGCGATATATCGTGTGGACTGCACTTGAACCATGACCGCGGAATCAGTTGAATTTGAATATCGCAAAATATCGAATATATCGATGCGATGACTTGCGATATATTGCGATATATTGAGGGCGATGAATAAAACCTTGAATTTGAAAAACATTGGCATATGAATATCGCAATATATCGAATATATCGATGCAACAGTTGTGTATTTCTGAAATGTGAAATTTTTTTCTTTGATGTCTTGAGACCGATTCATTGCTAAAGAGTTACCTCCAAGTATTGTCATCGGAAATCCTATAGATGTCTGAAGCCATCCCATTGAATCCCCTCACCCCAATGTTCCCCAAAATCCGAAAAATTATTTTACTCCAATTCTCATTGAATGAAACGAGTGTCTATACATTCGGCGAAGCTAAAAAAGTAGAAAAAACTCGACTCAGACGATCAATTGCGTCCATCGTCCACCGTCGAATCCGTTATAAGCGCACGCATCCCTTTTGTGAGCGCAGATGGCCCCCTCACTTTGATAATCCCAGTGTTGGATTGTGTGGTAGTACATATACGTGTCCAACCGGGCGACACACCACCCCAGTACACTATAGACATAAAAAAAAAACGTGAGACGGGTGAAACCGTGCGTCCCGCTAAAAAAATCCTCCCCTAAAGGCCAATATGCGTTGGCGCTCGCTCCCGCGTAACAAGGACAAACACCCGAAAAAACCGAATGTAGTGAGGTTTCTTACCGAAATTGATGAATAAAAAATGCCTTGAACATTTGTCGAGGAAAAGGAGGAAAATTAAGAACTCATTGTGATTGTTAATGGTTTTTTCTAAGAAATTCGCGACTCATTTTGATTCTGAGTGCAGACATGACGATAGAAACGCTTAGTTTATGCGTTTTCGTGGAATTGATCGATTGAGAGTGATATATCGTAATATATCGAATATATCAAATGCCAATTGATCCCATACCCGTCGATTTTTGGAGATAATCTTCATGGGTCAATCGATTCTGAAAAAAATATCGCAATATATCAAATTTGCTTGGAATATATCCTAATATATCGGATATATTAAACCATTAACCGTTGATTAGACTCCGCGGAATTATAATTTTTTGGATACGCGTAGATTTTTGGTGGTCATTTTCATCAATCAATCGATTTAAATAAACATTGTGATTGCTAATGGTTCTTTCTAAGAAATTCGCGACTCATTTTGATTCTGAGTGCAGACATGACGATAGAAACGCTTACTATATGCGTTTTCGTGGAATTGATCGATTGAGATTGATATATCGTAATATATCGAATATATCAAATGCCAATTGATTCCATACCCGTCGATTTTTGGAGATAATCTTCATGGGTCAATCGATTCTGAAAAAAATATCGCAATATATCAAATTTTCTTGGAATATATCGTAATATATCGGATATATTAAACCATTAACCGTTGATTGGACTCCGCGGAATTATTATTTTTTGGATACGCGTCGATTTTTGGTGGTAATTTTCATCAATCAATCGATTTAAATAAACATCTATCACAGTATATCGAAATATATCGAATGGCAGAAACCCTAAAATATCAGTTGTATCAGGAAACATCTGATATATGGATATATCAAACCACTAAAACGTCAGCTAATCTTGAAGAATTGATATACCGAATAGTTGAAACCCGAAATCGATCTACCTACAAACGATGAAATATATCAGTGATCTAGAAAGTTGTATATCGCTATATATCCCGATATATCGCACCACATAAACGATAACTACATCCCAGTCCTCCGTCTCTCTCCGAAGAATCCCAATACACCAATTATATCCAGAGATTAAAATCATAGCCTCAATAAATATCGCACACATCGATCTTAGAACCACTCAAATTCAAATCTAATCATCAATCTCCATAAACTCACCCAGAATAATCCGAAAATGATCGATTCCAATGGCACCTGGAATCCACTTTAAACAAAGAGATAACGAATTCTCTCTCTTCTCATCTTTTCTCACTCGAAGTAAACAAGAATAACTTCAACACAGCCAATAAATTTTCACCCAGCTTCAGGAGGCATCAATTACCTCTACGAAAACGAAAAAAAAAATAACGAATAAAACGAAATGCGAAGGCATCTTTCGACAGGAAGTCAAGTTGAAGTACTTTAAAATAAAAGAGTACGAGAAATGAGGAGAGGAAACAAAAAAATATTGTGAGGAAGAAGGAAAAAAGGTGAGAGAAGGTGCCTAGAAGTTTAACGGCTTTTCGCGGGACAGCTTATCGTCGCGTCTTACAGCCTTTAAAATCTCCTCCTGCCCTCGGCATCTAATTTCCGTTAAAACATCAATGAAAAAACCCTTTTCTGAGAGAGAAGAATGCTGTTATTAGCAAAGGAACGACGCTCAATGCAAAAGTTAACAGAGAAAAATGAACGGAAAAAGGGGAATTATTGAAAATTGTTTGGGATTTTATATTTCAATCTTGACGCCCGATGTTACACTCGTTTATAAGAGAACGTCTTATATATCTTTGAAAATGGTTGGGAGAAGGTCTCTCGGCGTTTACGACGGGTAATTGTTGCCAGTCGAAGGCATTCCATCGAGTCATTCCGCGGAAACGCCCGGGAAAAATGTGTCCGCCCTTTCCATCCGACCGAGTATTTTTGCTCACAACTGCAGGTGATTTTTTTTCTCCTTTTTCCTTCACTTCGCGATTTTTCTTTGTCGACTGCTCCAGATCCTTCGGTAAGAATCAATTTGAAACATCTATAATGTAGGAGTCAACTTGCTGCACTTTTCTATTCTGCGTTCTTTCCTTTTTTTGGGCTGAGGACAATGAAGAATGAGCAGAAGTGTAACAACTAACGGATGTTCCATTCAATTTTTTAAGAACACTCTTTTGTTTCGATTTAAATCATCAACTTCAGGCATCCTCCTCATCGGCCAGATGATGATGCACTTCACCTGTTGAGACAGAAGAAATAAATTGGACCAGAGAGATAATGAATCTCATGAATTATCGAATTTAGAAGTGGTCAAGGAAAATTATGAATTTCCGTGTGAAAAGAACTGGTTCTTCACCTTGATGACTGTGAAAGACGGATGATTGTTGGTCATGATAGTTTTCTCATACCTTTTTTGTTACCTGAGAATATTTCGGCAGCTGGTAGGTGCCTGGGAATCATCTTCCCTTCAGCTAAAAACTAATCCATCCAATTATACGGTCTTTGTTTTCTAATTTCGGGCGACTTCCCTCTTGATAAATAAGTTGTGCAAAATGAGATGTTCGTAAACCACAATCGTTAAATTATTCATTCATATTTTCCGGGGAACAGTGGCTTCAATTTTTTTTGAGCCATTTAACCTCCTAATCTTCACGAACTTGACCCATAGGATTTTATGATTGATGTCTTGGGCAAGATGAGAGGAGAAATGCTGAAGAGAGAGAGAGCGACTCATCTCAATTTCCAGTGATGGGAGAAAAAAAAAGGTCTCCACCATTTTCCATCCCCCATCGAATTTTTCCCTGGGGTATAGCACAACGCTGGGTGCATGCTCTCAGCATTGTCCCATATCCACTTGAGACTACACGTCTCTCCGACTTGGAGACACGTGATAAAGAAGGAGGGAGTTATAAAAAAAAAAAAAGAAATAGTCAAAGATGGCGTAGGAAATCGTGACTGAGAGAAGGCGAAAGAGATCACTCCTCGGCCTTGTCGCGACGACGTCCTCCACCCGGTGTTTGTATGTTTGTGGCATTTTTTATAAAGATTTTTTTTTTTATTTCACATATTCGCTTGCGCCACGTAACGAGACCACAGGCAAAAAGAGAGAGGAAAAAGGCGTGTATTTGTAACGACCCATGGAAATATGTGTGGCGTGACAGTGGCACGCACGTTTATAACACAATTGTAGAACGGTGACACATACAACGTTCGTTTTTCAATCAATAGGTCTGAGTGGTTGGCAAAACAGTGTTAAGATCTGAGTTCGTGAAACTTTTTGGAGAACTAAGCGATAGGGAGAACTATCGATTGCGATATATGCGATAGTTTGCGATATATCGTGTGGACTGCATCTGAAATTGAATAGCGCAAGTGGTGCAAAATTAATATCGCAATATATCGCACATATTGTTGAGAAATCTTGCGATATATTTCGATATATTGTGTGGGAGACACCTGCAGTACAATTTGGAAAACATTGGAACGTGACTATCGCAATATATCGCACGTATCGATTCCATAATTTTTGATATTTCATAATAATTTCCGTACATTATGAAAAAACTTTCTGAATAAGTACCAAATATATGCGGAAATCCAGCATTTTCAGGTCAAATTACTTTCATAAGCATCTCTTTAAAATTGCCGGCAGGTGATAAATAAAATGGGCTCTGAATCATTACCGATACAGAAAGCTTGCGATATCTTGTCCGGGATACTCTTCAATTTCCATTTGACACGCATCGGTACGGGAATATCGCAATATATTGCACGTATCGATTCAATAATTTTCGATACATGATAATAAATCCGTCATATTTACAAGAAAAACTCATTGAAAAAGTACTGCCTCAAATATATCCATAAATCCAGTAGTTTCACGTCAAATTACCTTCACAAGTACCTCTCTAAAGTCACCGGCAGGTGATGAATGAAATGTGTTCTGATTCATTATCGATACAGAAACCTTGCGATATATTATTCGAAATACATCTGAATTCCTGCTTTGGAAACATTGGAACGTGAATGTCGTAACATATTGCATATATCGATTTGATAATTTTCGATATATTATATTGAATCCATCATATTCACTAAAAAAAATCCTTGAAAAAGTACTGCACCGAATAAATCGATAAATCCGACAGTTTCACATCAAATTACCTCCATAAGGATCTCTTTGAAAGCAGCGACTGGTGATGAATGAAATGGGCTCTGAACCATTATCGATACAGAAAACTTGCGATATATTGTCTGAGATGCTCTTAAATTTCCATTTGAAATAAATCAGCACGCGAATATCGCAACATATCGCAGCCGTCCATTCGATAGATTTCGATATATTATGCTAAATCAGTCATACTCCCAAAAAAATCATTATCGATACCGAAAATTTGCGATATATTCTAGGATATTCTTGAATTTCCATTAGATAAATATCGGTACGCGAATATCGCAATATATCGCACACGTCGATTCGATATATTTCGATATATCATGCTAAATCAGTCATATTCCCAAGAAAAAATCCCTGGAAAAGTACTCTACCAAATATATCCGTAAATCCAACAGTTTCACATCAAATTACCGTCGTAAGTACCTCTCTAAAATCGCCGGAAGGCGATGAATAAAATGGGCCTCTGAATCATTTATCCGTGATCACCTAGAGGACGGTCAGACTGGTTTGAAAATTATGGAAATGGTTCATCTTCAATTCACCATTATAACATCCCTCTCATCCTCTGCCATCTCATTCTCCCATCCACCAAACAAGACCGATGACGGATGTGATGTATAGCATTTTGGCATATGGGTATACAACGTGATGCAGTGGGGCGAATTCACCAAGGGGCGATAGAAGTGGGAGATGAGGTACATAAGTGGCCCCTTTTTCAGAAAAATTCTCAAAGAGCCCAGATTTATATTCCTCTTTCTTCTCGGATTTTCGTATTCTACTAATCTGTGATTCTTAGACATTTGGTACTCTTAGCGAGTGAAAATAACATTGGAGATTGATCCGCCAATTTATCGGCCCGAAGTGTAGTCTCTCCATTCAACCGGAAATATAAAAAAAAAACCCGGGGGAGAGTCTAATCCACTTTGACGTATTTTTCAATCCACGGAAAAGATCCGGGAATCTATCGAATGGATGAAGGAAAAAATCAAGAAAATATTCTGTCATTTTTTGAGAGTCAAAAACATCTGGGACTCTCCCATAATTACCCGAAAATTAACCGTTCAGACAGGAAGAGTTCAGTCGTTCATTTTTTTTTCTCTCGTCGATATTTTTCATCCTCAATCTTTTTGTATACGAATGTTTTTTTTTCCCCTGACTCTTGAGTCAGTTTGGAAGTCTAGCCGGTGGCTCATTAATGCCATCATCGTCTGGGTTGAAAACACATCCTCGAGTTATGCCCCCTCTAAAAGTCCGAGGTATTATAATCCCAAATTGACCATGACTCTCACCAAAAGATGTTCCAACCGTACAAATCATCTCGTGTTTTAAGTAAAAACGTCATTAAGGTCGTGAATAATTCGAAAATAATTCTCTCACGATTTAAAATCCGATGCGATGGATGTATTAACTCATTAAATCCAATTACCTCGATTAAATAAATTAGTACGAGCGAAGGTCATCCACATCTCTTCCGAAACAATGTATAATCCACTGTTGAGCTAGGTCTCGACGGGCGAGAGAACTTTGCCTGGACCTCTCCATTCTTCTCCCAATGACTTAAAAAAAAACCTGAATATATTTATCCACATGAAAGAAAAAGGAAAGAGACGGGGAATTACGTGTGGGCCGGCACCGCGGAACAAGCGAACTTGACACGGACAAGGACGCGTTTTGAAAGGAGGAAATACTTTTGAAAAAAAAATATATATAATATTTAATGTGGCTTGAGTCGTTAAAGGACAGACCCAACGAGTCAGCTGTTTAACCATGAAGAATTACGTAATATCGAATGTATATTACAGCTCCTCAGAAAGAGCTTAACCTTAAAATAATTATAGGTCTTGAGCTTGTGAACTTGTACGTAAACGCGCCTAATGTTTAACCTGTGAAGTCATCATCTCACTGTTAACATCCGAGAATTTGAGATATATCTCGTGACTGAGATAAATTACTTGTATCCGTGGTTTATGATAGTTTTGCCTCATTCTCTCTCCATCCATATCCAATCCAAATGGCCACAATACGAGTGAGACTAGTGATTTCTTTCCGAATAATGCGAATGATTGAGAGAGACATATGTTATAAAATGTTGCGAGATCTCTATGCGGTAGCGAACTGAGGAGGCAAGAGCGTGAGTCCAGTCAGTCAGGTATATGCCTTGAGGCTGTACAGGCATGATAGACAAGGTCAGCCACGACAGTCTGTGTATTTTGCGCATGCCTGTGTATGTATGTACGTCTAGCTGGTTTTGATTTGCCTCGGCTTGATCTTATAAATCAACCAGCAGCCCTTTTATTCAGTTATTGAAAAGAAAACGCCATCGAAACAGAATGAATTCGATGATCATTGCGGTTATTAATGGACGTGTTTTATATGAACATTGATATGTTATCTTAACGGGGGAATTTAATTGTTGATTCGTATGACTATTGCGATATGCCATGAATATATGGATGAGATATGCCACGTGGAGTTGTACTGTCATACTATCGTGCTGTGGAATAATTTGAGATGTCAGTTTTTAAGGAAAATTCGACAAGTGTCTAGGAAGACTTGGCAGCTTTCTGAGCAAGTGATCGTAATGTTGCTTTTCCGGTTGTTCAATACAGATTCGTGAGCATTACGATATATTTTCGGAATTTAATTGCAAATATACTACAATAGTTCTAGGAACGGATTTGAGGAAAGGGAAAGATTCAAAACTGAACTTTAGATCCAAGTTCATCACAATTTTCTAGGAATTTTTAACCGTCAATCTTTCTAGTCTATCCCAAAAGGTTCTGCAACTCGAGACATTTCATGATTGGTGTAGGTGTCGTCGACATTTCGACAACGGTCATACTGTCATGCTATATATACATTTCAGATGCCCGTTCTCAAGGGAAATTCGGCAAATGGCTGGAAGACTGCAGTTTTCTGAGCAAATGATCATAATTTTGCTTTTCCGGTCGCTCAATACAGGCTCGTGAGCATTAAGATATATTTTCGGAATCAAACTGTAAATATGCTACAGTATTTCTACGATTATACTGTGCGAAAATCTCAGAAGACTAGGAACGAATTTGAGGAAAGGGAAAGATTCAAAACTGAACTTTAGATCCAAGTTCATAACAATTTTCTGGGAATTTTCAACCGTCTTTCTAGCCTATCCCAAAAGGTTCTGCAACTCGAGACATTTCATGATTGGTGTAGGTGTCGTCGACAATTCGACAATGGTCATACTGTCATGCTATATATAAATTTCAGATGCCCGTTCTTAAGGGAAATTTGGCATATGGCTGGAAGACTGCAGTTTTCTGAGCAAATGATCATAATTTTGCTTTTCCGGTCGCTCAATACAGGCTCGTGAGCATTAAGATATATTTTCGGAATCAAACTGTAAATATGCTACAGTATTTCTACGATTATACTGTGCGAAAATCTCAGAAGACTAGGAACGAATTTGAGGAAAGGGAAAGATTCAAAACTGAACTTTAGATCCAAGTTCATAACAATTTTCTGGGAATTTTCAACCGTCTTTCTAGCCTATCCCAAAAGGTTCTGCAACTCGAGACATTTCATGATTGGTGTAGGTGTCGTCGACATTTCGACAATGGTCATACTGTCATGCTATATATAAATTTCAGATGCCCGTTCTTAAGGGAAATTTGGCAAATGGCTGGAAGACTGCAGTTTTCTGAGCAAATGATCATAATTTTGCTTTTCCGGTCGCTCAATACAGGCTCGTGAGCATTAGGATATATTTTCGGAATCAAACTGTAAATATGCTACAGTATTTCTACGATTATACTGTGTGAAAATCTCAGAAGACTAGGAACGGATTTGAGGAAAGGGAAAGATTCAAAACTGAACTTGGGATTCAAGTTCATATCAATTTTCTATCAATTGTGTTCTGCAACTTTTGAGAAATTTCATGATTGATGTAGCATGTCGTGGAAATTTCGACAATGCCATTCATAAAAAACCTATTACCATAGGGTGATCCAGCCAGCCCAATTTCAACCGAAATTTTATAATTTATGTTACAGATATTCGGCAGTAAAGCGGATCTCCAATTACACACACAAATACACATGAGGGAGGCAAAACCCTACAAGTGTACGCAATGCTCGAAAGCATTTGCAAATTCATCGTATCTATCACAACACACACGTATACATCTTGGTATAAAACCATACCGCTGTGAAATATGTCAACGTAAATTTACCCAGTTAAGTCATCTACAGCAGCACATACGTACACACACTGGTGATAAACCATACAAATGCCGTCATCCTGGTTGTACTAAGGCATTCAGTCAACTGAGTAACCTGCAGAGTCACTCACGCTGCCATCAGACTGACAAACCATACAAGTGCAATTCGTGTTACAAGTGTTTCTCAGATGAGCCAAGTTTACTTGAACACATACCAAAGCACAAAGAGTCTAAACATTTGAAAACCCATATATGCCAGTACTGCGGCAAAAGTTACACCCAGGAAACATATTTGGCTAAACATATGCAAAAACATGCCGAGAGAACGGACAAAAGACCACCGATAATAGGCACTGGATTGAGGCCATCGATTCACGCTATGGCAGCACATCATCAAGATCCACATCATTATTGGCCAAAAGTTAGTCCCGATTCAGTGATTAGTGAATTACACGATAGATTACCACATCATCATGCAGCAGCGGCTGCTGCTGCTGATTATCATCAAAATCAAAACAATGACATGTTGTTACCGTCCCACGGGGGTCATCGGGGTGATGCCAATATTGAAAATGACTCGAGGCAACAGACACCACAGCCACCTGGCAATCATCATCCTAACAGTAGTTCAGCTTTTACGCCAATTTCATCAATCTCGATAAATTCCATATCGTCAATGCAACATCCATTGAATCCATTGAATCATCTTCATTATCCTGGTAGTCATCATCCAGCGTCGAGACCGTATCTTTATGAGGCTTTCAATTCCCAAAAATCATCGCCAACATCTAGCGCCGCGGGGGTTACCTCGGGCACAACGACTAATCAAAATACAACATCATTTCCTAATCAATTGATTAGTTTACATCAGATTAGAAATTATGCTCATCAACCTAATCTTGGTAATCTTGGTAATCTTGGTAATTTAAGTAATCTCAGTAATTTGGGTAATTTGAGCGCTTCTATGGAGGGTCATACGTTGTTAGGTGGACTCAAAGACAAACAGTGAATGTAGAGATGAAAGGGGAAAAATAATGAATAAAACAATGTTGATCAATTATTTTTCTCATCCCTTTGTACTCTTTATTTTTCTGTTGTGGTTTATTTAATTTCTCATTAGAAAGGCGGAAGATGGAAAATGTAAAGGGAGAATCTGGCTCTGAAACTTCTTTGGAAATTGAGGAGAAAAAAAATGATGAAATATTTTTTTTTGTGAAGAAAAAATGTTTGATATGCCTCGAAGGCCTTTTTCTTACCCACCCGGTGAACTTTTCAGGGAAAAGTCAAGTGCATGGGGAAAAAAGTTTTTTTTTAGTTAATTTTTTTCTCTCGATTTTTTAGTAGAAATTTAACGAAGTTACGGAGCCTGCATGTTCTCTCTGAATATTATAATTAAAGGACGAGATAACTGATGTACTTATTCGCGATTTCTGCAGGATTAATGAAAAATCGGGGCGCTTTTTATTTTTCATTCGTCTATAGAAAAAAATTCTGTTACGTTTAAGGGTTTTTACAATCTGTGATTAAGTGGAATAATGAGGACGGTAAATTGATATTCAATGTCACCAATTTTTTCATTTTTCGGTTCTTTTAATTCAAATGGGAATTTACAGAAAATTTTATTTGACTTTTTTGTTTATTCTACTCAATTACAGAGATAAAAAGATGGGAAAAAATTTAATAATAAAAGAAAATACACAAATTGAAGCACGTACACACTCCACGAGGGCACAAATCGCGAGAATGTTTTGTTGGATGCGAGAGAGAGAGAGAATGACAGAGTAAATATTTGGAGAGAAAGAGAATAGAATAGGTTATGATGGTGCCACGAAAAAAGGGACAAATTGGAAATGGATACAAAAAATAAGAAAAACACATGAATGTGAAAGATGTGTTGACTGCATAAGAGAAAGAAAAAAGTAAGTGGTAGAGAAACTTCTTTGTACATAGCTATTATATAAATATATATAAATAAAATATATATTATTAATTATTAATATTATTAATTATTAATTAATATTTGGTAGGTGTGTAAGGTGGATTTAAAAGAAGAAATTATGAAATAGACTTAATGAAATGGAAAATAATAATAATAACGGAGAAAAAAAAATTATTCTATGTACCTTGTCCGAGGAAAAGTGAGAAGAGGGAGATAACTGACGCTGTCCAGCATTTTTTTCTCAATTTGTTTTCTTTTTTTCCTTTTAATTTGTTTTTCAATTCAACTGATATTTTTACTATTCTACGAAAATGATATTGGAACAAAGGTGAGATGAGAATTTTGTGATTTTAAAGATTAAAAAATTCCCTGAACTTCAACATTAAGTTTTCATTCAATTTTTTTAAAACATTACATTACTTTTTTTTAATGGAAAATACTGTTCATTCGATAGAGTCATTCACACGAGCGAGAGAATTTTTTAGAGATGAAAAAAAAAATTGAATGCATTATCAATCGAAATGAAAGAAAGAAACGAAAACTGTAGATAATTTCTTGTTACAGCGCGAACTCGAGATCAGCCATATTGGAAATAAAGAAATACATCGATTTGTGCTCAAATATGTCCTTTAAAACCATCGAAAAATAATCATTATCATTTATTCACATTTATTACACGATTAGAACATGAAAAATCATCGGAAAATCGGTCAATTATTTGTCATTGAATGTTTTAAATCTCGAGGTGATGCTCCATTTTCAATATGGCTGATGAAAAAATGTATATTTTAATCTCGAGTGCGTCGCCCCATCTGTGCTCAAGTTGTTTAACTTAGTTTGTTATTAAGAAAGTAATGATATTCTACCAATTATAACGAATTAATTGTAATTGAAAACAAGAAAAAATCGCTCTTTTGGTTTCCTCGATAATTTAATCATTTAAAAAATGAAAATCATTGACAAATATTCATTCACATTTTGTTTCTATTTTAAATTGAACGAAAGTGATATACAAAACTTGACAAAATAAAGACACATTGTAATGGATGAGACAGTTAATTTTTACGTGTACAAGGGACAGAGTGAACGATCGAGTGCTAGTTAATTTTTAAAAAAATGAGTTTAGAACAAATAATGAAAAATGTTCAATTTACTTTCTTTTATGGGGAACAAATAAACAAAAGTTATGAGGAAAAATTATGTTACGGGAAACCGGACCTCGCGCTTTAATTGTGATTTTTTTTCTGTCTATTCTTAGTTTTCATTAATTATTATTATAATATGATTTTCGTTTAATAAACTATCCCGTTTAAAAAATCCTAATTATTTGTTGATTTTTTTTAATCGCATTTTCGGTCGTCAAGAAGATCCAGTCTTTTTATTGCTGGAAATATGAAAAAAATGAATGAGATTCTTCTTTTTAAGCAATAAATTGATAAGATCTGCCAATTAGTTTTTGTTCCTCGATAATTTCCCTCTATTCCCGCATGTCTATTCCATTTCAAATCTCAGATGAAGATAATTCCATAGACGCTCGTTGGCAACATTAACCTAAAAATATTGATCATCATTTTTTAAAAATAATTCTACTAATATTTGTTGATGGACCAAATCAATCGCAATCAATAAATTCGTTGATTAAAAATTAAAAAACAGTAATAGTTTCAATATTTCATTTTTATCCTTCAAATCCTGAACGATTCAATATGGCTTCCAGAAAAAAATCTCTACAGATGCCGTCCAAAAGACCACGAGAGAGAAAACAGTTAATTGAGAGATGAAATGAATAAATAATTTCTTTTTTACATGAAATGTTTTGTTTACAAATTGGAATATGAAACTTTCCCTTTCGAAATAATTTTTCCCTCCAGAATCTCCATTTTCTTTTTTTTTTTTTTTTTTTTTGATAATTTTATATGAATGATGGATTGAGAGACATGTCCAGGTGAGAATGCGTGTAACAAAGAAAAGAAAAATAAAACAATTCACCAAACTAAATGAGTGGTACGAACAGAACTGTGATATTTAACTGTAAAAAATTATTTGAGGATTTAAATTAAATAGAGGATGAGGAAAAAACTCATTACAATTGAAGAGGAAAATTTTAACTGAATCAAGTAGTAGTTAATCGACATGTATTTTACAATGGGTGATTAAGAACAATTGCGATCGTTAGAGTTGAAAATTCTCAAGTTGAAATCCGTCGATGAAAAATATAAACAATTCAATTTTATCGAATAGTCAATTTTTTTAACCTGAAAATTCAGTATTGACTTGAGATTTTTCACGGCCAATTGATCGACAACTCATAAGCCAATGTGTTTAATCGTTTCCTGTTTGTAAAATTTCAGAAAAAAAATATACGCTAAATGTTTCCTAAAACGAAAAATTATTAATCGATGAAGAATCGAAAAACTTTCAAGCGCGAAATAAACAATTTAGATCGTAATTGAATTTTGTTTTTATTGAAAATTTGAGTGCACTCTCGCGCCTCTTCGTGCCCTCATGTTAACGAAAAGAATAAATTATTTCTCAAGTTTGAAAAAATGTCCCCTGCGAACCCTCAACCAACAACGAGATGAATTTTTCGATTTTAAAAATTAACCCCGAGAGGAAAATTGCGAAATTAAAAAAAAAAAAAAAATATTCTTAAGGTTTTACGGTACACAAAGAAATACATAGAAAATAGAATAGATAAAAATTAATAAAAATAAAGGGAAATAACAAAACGGGCGTCGATTGTGTTTTCCATCGCCACTTTTTCGAAACTCCGAATAAACGAAAAAATTATTTTAGATGTAATTTTTTTACCATCAAATTTTTCTGTATAAAAATGATGAAATTATATGATTATTGTAATTCAAATTTTCGAAAGTTCTCAACAAATAGCACAAAATGAATAAATAAAAATTCTTGACGATAACTTCATAGTTATTAAGATCGTACGCCCGTAGCCAATACGCGTCTATGGTTATAGATTTATTCTAGATGTATCAATAAAAAAAAAGTGAAAATGATTAAAAAAACGGGAAATGGAGAGAAATTGAAAACAGTGTTTTTTATTAATTTTCATTCTCACACAGTTGACTCTTCATATAAGGTACTTCAGTGACAGTAAGGGAGCGGAATTCCGGGAATCCCCTCCTGCCAGTCCTTTGACAAAAATCAGTGCCGGTCGCTCGCTTCGCTCGTTCCCGTGTTTGGGGTGTGACCGCTAGGGGTTAGTGGAATTGGATTGTGTCATTATAGGATTCCCTTTTTTCTGTTGATTAGAAGAAAAAGCAAATTTTGAAAGTTTCATCCAAATAACTAAAGAATGGCTGAGATGATTCCGCTCAACATTCAATTAGAATCGAGTCATGTCGAGACGCATCGATTACAGAAAATAAATTCATATCCCATCGTTATCTGTGCAAAGTTCAACTCGATCGAGCTAATAGTTTTTGAGAACAAGCGATGCATTTTTAAATCGTTTTCGCCTCCTCCCGTTGTATCGGAAAGTTAAAAATAGAGACCAAATATTTTATATAAGTCGGAGGTATAAGTTTTATTTCGTCGAAAAATGATTGGGGCCACGGGTATCTTATGAAAAGTGCACAGGGCCAAATACTTCGATAGGCAATAAAGGTGAGAGGTATCTTATACAGAGAGTCAACTGTAAATTACTCCCTATCCTGAACCAATTGTCAATTTGAAACGAGAAAAAATCTCGATGAATTTTCGTATAAAAAAAAATCTTTATCATACAAGGCATGTGGGATAACAAATAATAATAGTGAACGATTATTGTTCATTCATTTGGGGTTCCCAGGACTAATTCGGTAATCTGTCGCCATCTCCAGGCGTGGAATAAACAGCATTTCGCTGTCGCTGTTTTATCTACTCAATGGATACCTCATCAACTGTCGGTAACTTACCAGGAATTTTCTGCAACGACCTCGAATCATCTGATCATCTCCTAGATAACTGTCAAACTGAGACGGTGAAACACCCCTGTGTATTTCACTTGTCAGTCCCAATAATCGAATAAACAAATTCTGATAATCAATTGAAAGTCCGATCGTTCCCATGAAGGGATAGACCATAGAATCATCGAAATGGCGTTTCTCGAGGTAAACAATAATAATTCAAGTGATTCTTTTGAATGCAATATTAGTTCATCAATCTATAACCTAGAAATGATTCCCTATATTCCCCATAAAAATTAATTTGACGAATGATATTGCAGTGGAGAAGATTCAACTTTTTCGACCTCAAAAAAGAAGTCGATGGGGGAAAAATCGCGGAGGCCCTTGGGGTGAGTGATTTTTCAATTTCATTTTTTCACTGAATAGTACTATTACGACCACTCGCAATCCTAGTACATATACACTTGTCAATTTATTTTTATGTAAATATTGTGCAATAATTTGGCTCCATCATACGGGTATTTCCGTAATTTTTTTAAATTTCTGTATTCGATATTTCACATTAAATCATGTTGACATTCAATGTTCGAATATTCGAGTAGATTTTTTGTTATTAAAGAAAGGGATTGAAAAATGACAATTTCAAAACACTCAGATGAGCTTGAATGACGTCACACCTCTGATAGGTTAACGACATCTCTCGTCGAATTTTCGTTTTGAGAAATTAAATCAGGAACATCATTTCAAAATGCTATAAATAAATGGACAGAGGAATCATTAATCAACAGGGATGATTAACCCCCCTTTATTCTTGACACTGAAGCATGCGGAATTGTGACGTCATTACCCTTGTGAGAATTTCTGATAATTTGCGCGCACGGTTGGCTACTGATTTAAGCATATTATTTATTATTATGTATTCATTTATTCATTAAAAAGGAGTCAAGGTCCGCTTTTATTACGTTCAGGTTTGAAAAAAAATTGAGAATTTTTTTAAATTAAAAAATAATTTTGATTATTTTTCCACCCAATATATTCCATCGGGCAATATAATTGGCCCATTCGACATCACGTGGTACAAGCTACAGTGTTTCCAACTGATAATTTTCTCTGTTAGTTGCTATATAAAAAACAAAACATCATGCAGTCGAATAAACCCCTCGTCAAACTGACAGATTGAATTCAATTGTGGTAATCCGAGAATTTTTATTGCAAATGAGTGTTAATTATACAATTGTGAGTTTCGTCTCATGGTCCAATTATATTGACCGACATTTGGATTGGAAAAATAATCCCCCGAATACCACACGAGCTTCAAAATTAATCGGGCATTTTCCTCAAGGTTCCCTGCATACAAACGAAGTCGTCAAGTTTTTCCGGAAAAATCACGAGTGCGAAGCACGAGTCAACTCACTCGTGATCACACTCGTGATTTTTTAACCTGACAAACTTGACTCCTTCATTTGTTTGCAACGAACCTATCGGAAAATATCCGATAATTTTGAAGCTCTTATGGTATTACAAGTGAGAAATGATCTTTAAAAATTTGGACCGTTAAAACTTCACGTTGTAAGGTTTATGAAATTAGTTACATCTAACTAATCCACTAGTTTTCACGTGAAACAAAACTCTATTCGCGATCGCAACATAGATGTGGGAGCCATCAAGTGGCCCCTAAACTAACTACTCTTAGGGGCCAACCAATGAGATCCCAGAGAACCCAATGATCCTATTGATTGATGCCTATCATTGGTTCACTCCCAGTGGTTTCATTGGTTGGCCCCCAAGAGTAGTTACTTTAAAGCCCACTTGGTGGCTCTCCCATGTGCGTTATGATCGCCAATGTTTTAATAGCGAAAACGAAATCATAAAATGGTGGAATTTTTCACGCGTCGATCTATCCCAATAATTGACTTGGTTGGCTTCCGGATGGATGCCGCGTTGAGTTTCAGCATTGCGGCGACGTTTCGCAAACATTGCAGTCTGCATCTTCAGGGCTATGAGCTCCGATTCTGAGCTCCGATGTGTGGGGGCAGTCCTTATATACCTTCCCTTGTGGTGGTGGGGGAAGGGGAAGGGGGGGGGG
>NW_021680441.1:619680-688385 GCF_001412515.2 Diachasma alloeum | reverse complement strand
CCCACCACCACAAGGGAAGGTATATAAGGACTGCCCCCACACATCGGAGCTCAGAATCGGAGCTCATAGCCCTGAAGATGCAGACTGCAATGTTTGCGAAACGTCGGCGCAATGCTGAAACTCAACGCGGCATCCATCCGGAAGCCAACCAAGTCATTAATAATGGCCGCGAAAGCCTCAAAACTAATATCCCAATAATTCCTTCATAAAAATAAAATGTACGAAATAACCCAATTCCGTAGAACGCACGAGTGAGTGCCTCCACCAGTGGAAACGGAAACCTAATATTCGGCGACGATACAGGCAACATTCACGTTGTCAAGCGAACATATCAAGTCTCGACATTTAGAGGCTACGAGATAACATTAACCCTCGCTGAACAAGTACAGCACTCCACTTATCTATTCACAATCGGTGAGGACGATCCTGGTTGTAATCCAACAATCAAAGTATGGAACTTTGGAAAATTGGATAAACAGGAGAATCCCACTTGCGTGAGGATTAGCCGGGCTATTCCAAGTTTCAGGCCGGTTCCGGCGACAGCTCTTTGCGTCCACCAGAGCTTGTCTATGATGGCGGTTGGCTTCGCCGATGGTTCCATCATGCTCTACAGGGGCGATCTCACAAGAGAACGAAAGAACAAGATAAAAATACTGAAAGACAGTACAGCCCCAATAACGGGATTGCAAATCCGATCAACGGGTAAACAGAATCACCTCTTTGTCGCGACAACAATGAACGTATATCTCTACAACATAACGGTGAAGGACAAAGAAGTTAAGACGGTCTTAGACAACATGGGGTGCGCTGATAAGTGCAGCGTCCTCGCTGAAACCAGTCAAGATAGTCATTTTATGATCGGTAGAAGCGACGCGGTTTACTGCTACACCCTAGACGGGCGTGGTCCATGCTACGCGATAGAGGGCCAGAAAACGATGCTCGACTGGTTCCGCGGTTACCTCGTAATAATCGCGAAGGAGTCCGGTAACGTGCCGCGATCGACAACAGTCTCGTCCAAGCCATCCGCGATCGAGCCGATCCCTCCGGGCGCCGACAAGCACATGATAACAGTCCTCGACATTCAAAACAAGTTCATAGTCTTCTCCGCGTCGATGCTCTCGATCCAGGCGATCCTCTCCGAGTGGGGTGGCTTCTTCATCCTCTCGGGTGACTCGAAGCTCTACCACCTCGACGAGAAAGACCTCCAGTCGAAGCTAGCTCTCCTCTTCAAGAAAAACTTGTACGACGTTTCGATCAGAATCGCGAAGAGTCAGCAGTACGACACCGAAGGGCTTGTCGATATTTTCCGCCAGTACGGTGACCACTTGTACTCGAAAGGTGACCACAATGGCGCGATAGAGCAGTACATTCGGACGATAGGAAAGCTAGAGCCGTCCTATGTCATCAGAAAGTTCCTGGACTCTCAGCACATTGACAACCTGACGACTTACCTTCAAGCCCTTCATAAGGAGTCCCAAGCCACTGAAGACCACACAACCCTCCTCCTAAACTGCTATACGAAACTCAACCACACGGACAAGCTCAAAGAATTCATCATGACGAAGGATCGCGAAGTGGATTTCGACGTGGAGATCGCCATTAAGGTCTGCAGACAAGCGTCACCGGAGGACGCTCTCCTCCTCGCGAAGAAGCACAAGAAGCACGAGTGGTACCTACGGATCCAGATAGAAGACAAGAACGAATACAGATCTGCGCTCGAGTACATGGGGACGCTGGACTTCGAGGAAGCTGACGCCAACATGAAGAAGTATGGAAGCATTCTGATTGCTAATGTTCCCAGTGAGGCTACGCAGTTCTTGAAGAAGCTTTGCACGAACTATCGGGCGGTTGACAGACCTCTGATTGATGAGAACGTCCTAGATGGGACGACCGAGGAGATCGTCGAGCGGTCGAATCCCGAGGACTTCATCCATCTTTTCTTGAACAATTCAGAGAGATTGGTTGAGTTTCTGGAGCACCTGGTGAAGGCGGATACCAAGTGGAGTACGATGGTGTATAATACTCTGGTGGAGCACTATCTGCACGTCTGGGGGGCGCAGTCGAGTGAAGTTATGAAAGTGCAGTACGAGCAGAAGGTGATCAGGTTGCTACAGAGCTCTGAAGCCTGCTTCGATAGGGATCAGATCCTCGTTCTATGTCACCAGCATAATTTCAGGAAGGGAGTGCTGTTTCTTTACGAGGAGAGAAAGCTTTATCAGGAGATTCTGCAGTTTCATCTGAGGGAGAGGGACGACGAGAATGTCCTGGGGACCTGCAAGAGGTTTGGACACCAGGATCCGAATCTGTGGATTCAGGCGTTGTGGTGTGTCGCGAGGGATAAGAATTCTAGTCCGAAGCTGTTGGCGGATATCCTGGGGGTCATCTCCAAGGAGAAGCTTCTACCACCGTTGATGGTCATCGATGCCCTCTCCACTTCGTTGAATTGCAGTCTTGGGGATGTTAGGGAGTACTTGAATACGGTACTGAAGGCGGAGGAGGAGCAGACGAAAGAGGATGCCGAGCTCGTGGAGAAGTACAGGGAGGACACCAAGAGGCTGAGGGAACAGATCGCTGGGATCAAGGGGAGCACCAATATTTTTCAGGGAAACAGGTGTTCGGCTTGTCATCATCAGTTGGAGCTGCCTTCTGTCCATTTCATGTGCCAGCATTCTTATCATCAGCAGTAAGTAGTTTGTGAAATTTTGATCGGGATACGTCTAGGGTTTCGTTTTGGGGGTCATTCGGTAAAAAAATGATTATGCAGCCGCGCCATCTATCGGCGATACTGACTGTCGATACGTTACCAACTGGGGATCGATCGGTAAGATACCGACAGGTTGTTAGTCATAGAAATTTCCAGTGCAAAAATTTCTAGATTCAAAATTCCCTATAAAAGGCGGATCGGCAATCAAAGAATTAACATCGTATGAAGTAAAGAGTGTAAATGTCTGGTGCAGTGGTAAGGTCAGTCTAGATATTGACGTGGATACGGCTTTGGCTTCAATATGGGGGGTCATTTTGAGAAACTGTTCTTATGTGCAGCGCCATCTGTCGGAATTCTAGAAAATTCTAGAAATTTCGAGGAAATTCAGGGAGTTTCTAGAAAATTCGAGAACGAAGGAAAGACCATGGACGCATCCACGTAGAATTACAGCTGCATCGAAAATACAGCTGTCTGCAATTTTTCGAAAATTTTGTGTTGAAAAAAAAATGAGAAAATGCTCAGGTTGTCTAGAAATTTCGGAAGAATTCGGGGCTTCACCAAAGAAATTCGAGAAATTCTTTAAACATGAAATTATTTTACGAGATGACGTCAGCACTTTGTTTACAAATTATTCAGATATCGAATGGAGGATCAGAAATGCAATTTATCTTTCCAGCTGTTTTCAAAGTTTCTCGGAGAACGAGAATGAGTGTCCGGCATGTCTACCCAAGAACAAACAACTGCTTGACCGAATCAGAGCGCAAGAACAGTCTCAGGATCTCCATGAGACATTCCACAGTCTTCTGGACAGAGCTGAGGATCCCTTCTCACTAGTGGCCGACTACTTCGGCCGTGGTGTCTTCAAGAAACTCATGATTATCACAGATGCTGACAAACCCATTGTTCCAACCCCTGCAGCTAATACTCCAGTGGCTCCAAGATCTCAGGAACCAAAGGCTAATTATAACGCTTATGGGCCTGGGGTCGAAGCCAAAATAAGACTGACGGAGGGAAAAAATACGACTTTAGGTGAGAAAATGTTGAATTAAATCCCATTTCTCTCAATTATATTTTCAAGTTTCTATTTAGAATCAACAGTTTAATTTGATTTATTATATTTGTTTAATCGGTGACTAAATTTTAACCGATTATATTTTTAAATGTTCACACGTTTTTAATACGCTAATAATTTAACATTAACAAAATTATTATGAATGATTTTACGTTGATTATTCGGTTTTTAATAATTGATGAAGATTTTAATTGTACAATTATATTGTTTCAATATAATTGTACAATTATATTGATGCATTCGGAGGCAACAAGTGGACAATTGGATTTTTTAATAAACGAGTGTAGTTATTGTTGTTAATAAATTATTGAAATTGGAACACAAATGTTTCTCTAATAAATTGGATATTAAAAATTTATCTTAAAAAAATGGGAATTCTTTTTTTTCAGTTAAAAGTGAAGCGCGTAGAATCGATCCCTTCGCCGAGGATCGACGTTACCCCCCGAAACCAGACGTCTACTCATCGTCGTTAGAAGCAAATGTGTCAGGAAGTGGTAGTGGCCTCTCAACTCCACGTTCAAACTCTAGGAAATCATCGCCAGTGCCAATCCGAGAGGCGAGAATCGTCAACAATCAGAGTCCCAGGGCATCGCCAGCGACTAGAGCCTTCGTACCACCGAAAACTCCTATCGTACCATCGAATCCATTTGGCGAGAGTGATTACGACGAGAAGAAGAATCCATTCGCTGAAGAGGGGGGCAATCCCTTCGACGAAGATGAGGACGACTCTACGGGATCGAAGGAGGATGATTACAACAAGAATTTGAATCCGTTCGCTAGTTAATTGAGTCGTCATTGTCAAACAGAATGGAAATTTTTTAAAAAGAAATTGTGAAATTTCGTGGTTTTTCAATTTTTCAAGGTGGAGTGACCCTTGAACATTCCAGTGATTTACTTGACTCTCCCAATCGTCCCTTTGATCATATCTCTTGAAGGATAACAATATTTTTTATTCTTCGGACTTGTCACGAACAGAATCTTCGAGATGATTATTTATTGATCATGAAATTTTGGTTCCAAATGGATTTTTTTAAATCGATCATCTGTAAATATTTATTATATTGTATGAGTAATTAGGTAGATTTATTATTCAATTCGTATGAAAATGTGTTAAAAAATGTACAGATTAAAAAATATAATAGAACTATAGGAAAGATTAATCATTGGATATTGTCAGGTCAAAAATGTTTTGTCACTCACTTTTGTCAGTCAAAAATTTGGTGCAATTATTGGAGTGAATGGGGAATGCACGTGGAAGATCTTTAGGAAAATTAGTGAATGAATTTAAGTAAAAACTAGGAATTTTCGTCCACTCCCGTTGATTTAGATCGATGGCTCATCCAGAGTCATTTTCCAAGCGTTTATTTTATCACTAATACTGAATCCACTCCAGTTGTCGATGATTTCTGGGGTTCTGGGCCTGATTTTAACAGCCACTGAATACTCCTTTGGATACTGAGGGACGAAAAAATCGGAGAGATTTGGGATGAAGTCTTTGGGTCGAGGCTCTGGATCTCTGCTTCTTGTTAATCTCATGGGCAATTGTTTCTCGTCTATGCTTATGTCCACTAGGTCGTGGTAGACTGATTCGAAGGCGGGAAAGTCCAGGGCCGATGATATCTGTGGAATAATCAATACGAATTGTCAATTTTGGTCGATTCGAATGGACTCTTTTAGTCTCGTGAATTTTTACATGACACAATTAAATCAATAGCGAAGTGGTAAAACGATTTGGCTGCGTTTTCGAGGAATATCTTCGAATTTAAGGGAGATAGAAGAATATTCATAATGACCTTTTTTGTAGATCATAATCCACTCTACGAAAAAGGTTATGATAAAAATTTTGCTAGCACCCTTAGATCCAGAGATATTCACTGAAAATTGATGAATAATCAAAATCGACTTGAAGATTAATCGATTTAGTTATGTAGAAGCAAAATATGCCTTCGAGTTTATATTCAATCGACGAATGATACAATGGAGAATAATAATGAGTAATTGAATTTCACACGAAAACTGAAGACACAAAAAAAAATATTTTTGCGAAATATCCATTTACTTGAGAGAAGTATTTATTTTTTCAATCCAGCTTTTCTCCAGCCGAATCACGTCCAGGCAATTCTCATTACGTTTCAATTATGACAATTACATTGCTCTAGAAGATGATCATGTTAGTTATGACTTCGAGTGAATTCCCTCAATGATTATAAATATTAAAGAATGAATCAAAATTCTTTCTTATAGAAAATAAAAAATTTAGGAAACATTAATAACCATTGGAGGAGTTGATCCAAGGTCATGGCTCACCTAGGAAGTATTCGATTGGAAAAATATGATTTTGAAAAAAATAAATGTTCCTCTCAAGTAAATGAATATTCGGCAAAAATAATTTTTTTTCTCAGAGTATGAATGCGAGAAAATTCTCCATCAATCCCAAAACATCAGTCACAATTGTTCGGCTGAAAAATCGATGAAAATAAATCCACCACTGATACCTTTCCATTCACAAGATCCTTATAAACCCCAGGGAGGCTCTCGAAATTTTCCACAACTTTTTTCTTCCTCACTTTCTCCAATTTTTTGATCGTGCAGACGATGGAATTGTATTCGGGTCGACTCAGCAGATCTCCAGTGGCTCCATCGACCCTCATCTGGCCCTCCTCAGGCCCCTCCCCCCCACTCCCCCGATCGTGCGGCACCCCGGGCCCCACGAAGACCCTGGGAATGGGCCTCGCCACATGCCTCAAAACATTGACTTCATTTCTCTTAGTTTCCGCAACTTTCCTCCCCTTCATGCACGGCATCAGTCCCAAATCCCTTCCTCCAGCAGTTGTGGGGCCCCTCCGAGGGCATCCTCCACCCTTACCCCCTCCAGCACCCGCCGAAGGTCCACTCAACACGCCAGAACGAACGCTCTCCCTCTTCTGAACAATTTTTGATTTTTTAACGACAGCCTTTCCCTCAGCAGAATTCGGCTCTTTTTTATTCAGATTTTCTTTGTTCTCGGTTTTTCCGTCAGGCCCCGGGGGGTTTCCAGGTCTAGTCTGACTAGCTGGAGTATTTTTAGACCTGAGAATCGATTTCGATGGAATTTTTTCGGTGAATTTCACATTTTTCTTCGCATCCGGGGGCTTTTTCGAGTCTTTTGAAGTCGAAGGAATTCTTTGCCTGGGTTTATCTGACGTTTTGAGCTCCTCCAATTTTTTCTGGAGATACTCCAAGTCGTGAGAGGATTTTTTGGGTCTTCTGGAGTCTTCCGAGGATGAGGGGACTGCTGGGGATTTTTTTTTCACCTTGATCGGGGGGACTTGGGGCTGGGGAGGGGGCACTGAGGGTTTCGGGTTTGAAGGGGGTTTTTGGAGGCTTGGAACAACGGTCTCAGGGTCGGGGGTTGGGTTTTCGGCCGGGGGGAGGGGGACTAGTTTCACTGGGTGCTTTAGAGTCACGATTTCCCGGATTCTGGGACCTTGGAAGGGTCCGGGGGAGTTGGAGCCCTCCGGGGAGTGGGTGAACCTCACTTTTGGCCGGGGCAGGGGGTCAACACTGTTCGACATTCTTTCTTGATTTTTTCGCGAAGTTCCAACGCATTTACTGATCACAATCGCAGTGGGGTTATTGCACTTTCGGTGGATTCATTGGAGGTGGGGTAGGGGTGACACGTCGGGGGTTGTCGACACGGGGTTTTGGAGGTTTTGACGATTGTGCGACATTTGCCAGTGGCTTTACCCGCCTTTTTCGAGAGGTTGGACGCAGCGCTGGGAGATGGCGCTGCGAGTATGAACAATAAAAAAATTTGGAGGGCGGGTGGAGGAACATGTGGGCACTCAAAAAATTTGGGATTTTTTTTTTTTCAAAATTCAGCTTCTGAGTTAGAAAGTGGGATTATTAACGGATGTGAATCCACTCATGACTTCTCAATTATCGACATAAGCACAATTCCACAATGCCATTTACACCTGGGAAAATATTATACAATACGAGAAGGAAGAAATTCGTCAAATTCGTTTGTTAAAAATATTTCTGCACCTTTTTATTCAGTTGATTGTCATCTATTCATGTTACATTTTGTTTTTTTGAATGTATAATTTTCATTCAGCTTCGAAGAATGAATTGCAGATTGATTTTCACTTGCCAAAGCCTCCAGGATAGAGACCACTATAACGACCGGGTGAAGGATTTATATACGGCCAATAATTTTTCTTCGTTTCCGGTGGTACTACTGGTTGAATTATGACTGCATTTGCTTCTTTCGTCACTTGAGCTGTTGCTTTCAAAATTGTGTCGCAATACGCTTCTTTCTGAAATTTGCATATTCAAATAAATGAGTTTGAGTAAACTATCAATATCCAAGTGGTTTTGCACCTCAACATTTTGAGAAATTTATTCTTACTATTACTGATGCATACAATCAGTGATGAACAATGAATCAGATCCAAAAAGTTGATACCTTATTTTAAGATTTCAAAGGTCTTAAAATAAGATTTTCAAAATTCTCATGTTGCGGGTTTCGAAGGTTTTAATTTGAGACTTTGATAGACTCAAGTTGAAACCCTCGAATGCCTGCAGTTGATACTTTCGGAAATCAACTTGAAATTTGTCTTTACGGAGAGTTCTGACAGTCTCAGCCTGAGACTTTTGAAAGTTTCAATTTGAGACTTTTCAGTCTCAATTTGAGATCATAATTCTTAAAATAAAGCTCGTTTTTATTGCGAAAATCAATGTAATATGAATAACCTGATGTCCAACAGAGTATCTCGAACAATATCAAAAATTTTATTTTATAAAACTTACCCCACACTCCCTCGCATTAGCTGCCGATAGACACCAGTAAGATTCTCCATTTCCGCAATGCAAAAGCGATCCCTAAGATCGAATTCAACAGTTGAAGTAAATTCTCAAAAAAACCCATTTTCGTCTGTCGCAAAAATAATTATCCAAATGAAAGTTGTACTCACCTGTGATATATCACAAGAGATGGTGATAATCATCATTGCAATTAATATTTTGCCGTACATCTTGAGACTCCTTAGGATGTCAAATGTGAACTGACTTCTTCCAAAATTGATGTCTCCTTTTATACCCCGTTCGTGACAATGAACAACGAATCAATGACCCTTATGCTATTTTCTCACGTGTAAACGAGATTGTGGAATTATACTCATATCGGTAATTGAGCAGTCATTTGTGTATCCAGACTCAGGTCTATTGTGTAATGACCTCTTAAGTAGACCCGACAAAATTAATTGATCACTTGACAACTGATGAAAAAACGTCGAAAAATGTAGTTTTTTCACAAATTCCATGATTTCTCCTGGAGAAACGCTGGATCGATTTGTTCTCCTCATAATCGATGCGGTTTTACATGCGCAGTCTCTTGAGCGGTAGTAGAGTTATTCGAATATGAATGACTTTGGTGTCCAGTGAAAAGTGTCTTAAAAATTCCACGACTTCTCGCGGATTTCTAGATTAAACTAATTTCATTCCCCTGACTACATTTACTAGGGTGGAGTAAACCGACCATGAGGATCAAATTTTAAATCCTTTTTGTTACAATATCTGCTTAAATACATAATAAACATTAATGGATCTACCGTAATCCAAAAACGAGGTCATGAAAAATACATTGACCTCCATTATTGATAAGGCAGGTTGGCGGAATGTGATTTTCTTTACTAATCGTTAATATGGTATTATAAAATAATTTAGCCATCTCCATTATAGATTGCACAAGTAATGAGAATCAGATGGTTTTCATTGCTCATTAACATCATTTTTGAAAGATTTATTTAAGCATTCAAACCATGTAGCTTATTCTGCTATAAAAAAAATACAAAAATACAAATGGGTTTATAAAATAATTTTTTAGGTATTATTCGTAATGATTTACATCACTTCTTCAAATATTCAATCCTGCGGAGTTCAAGAAGGAATCAATGTCTGCGAACATTTCTATTCAATTTCTTTAAGAAGGCTTCGATTTTATAGGGTGGGAGAAGCCTTCGAAAAATAATCACGAGATAAAGACTCGATGAAGCCAACTCTTTTCAAAGAGCTAGCGAGATTGTAATGATTCGCTCTGGCACTGTTAACCCGTACTATGATGCTCCGTGGAAGATTGCTGTGACGTTTGTACCAGGGTGTTCTATTCTTTTTATAATCTAAGTTGAAGTATTCTGCACCAGTCTCCAGGCTCATTCCAAGGATTTTTTCTTCTGTTTCATTAAATGATTCCCTCTTGAATCACTCGGTAAAATCGGAGAAGGGAAGCACAACTTCAACGCTCATTAATTTCGTGGAGAAATATTATTGATGGAATATTAAGTTTCTGCCAATTTTCGATGAGTCATATCGAAAGTTGAAAAAATGTTCAATTCAGGGAAATTGTTGCTTGAATTTTCGAATTAATTAATCATTTTCGCTGTCATATGGACCTGAAAATTGCAATTCCATTGAATCCTCCAGAATTCAACTGACATTTCAATAACAAAATACATGAAAATTTCGTGTGAATGAGTGATTTTTAAAAATTATAAGATTTTTTACTTGATATTTCAGGAGCCATTTTCTGACAGTGTAGATACCCTAACTTTTCCAAACTCGCCAATTTTTTTTCCGATAAATCAACAAAAAAGGGAATTAATCGGGAAGATGTTGAGTCAATGACCCTTATAGCATTCTCATAAGTGTAAATGGGATTGTGAAATTGTGCTCACGTCGATAATTAAGTAGTCATTTGTGGATTGACATCCATTAGTGATCCCATATTCTAGTGCAGAGCCGCTAGACTTCTTTAGGAAATTCTATAAAATTATAATTTTACCAGATTTGTCAAAGAAGTCGTTTGCTGAACAAGGCACGTGATACCAGCGACTGCCCGAGAATATGGGATCATTAACCCCGGTGAATCCACAAATGAACACTCAATTATCGATATAATCGCAATTTGACAATCCCATTTACCCGTAGGAAAATAGTATAACGGTCATTGACTCAACACCTTCCCGATTAATTACATTTTTTTGTTCATTTATTGAAAAATGCGTGAAAATAAAATGGATCTGACCGTTCGTTCCTGAGAAATCGTTTGCGAAATCTGAGGTTTCTAGAAGTCATGAAACGGGAATAATACACGCAATCCGCAATGGGGAATCCTTTTCCGGCAATTTTTATAGGAATGGAAGAGAAGAAATCTGAAACGTTCAGTGAATTTTCAGGTTCATCACCGAACAAAGTACGAAATTGTCACGTAATTTTTCCCGAAGAAGTAAAATCTTACAGAAACTTGCCGACTTATTGTGCCTCCAAAATCAAAAATTCTTGAACGTTCACCAATTTTTATGAAGCTGGTGTGTTATTTCTACGTTCCGTTCCGTAAAATTTCTCAATCGTTGGGGAAAAATTACGGAACGACTTGTTTTTCCCACAGCGGTGAGTCATCAGACAGGTGGTTAATTTTTACGGAACAAATGGTAGAATTTACGTGGCGATTCGTACAATTTCAATTCCGACTCACATTTTTTATTGAATTGTACTTCGCTCGCGGATTATGTTTCGAAACGTAATTTTTACATTTTTTTTCTGGTAATTTTTCTTGAATTTTTCTCTCCGTGTATTATGAAATTTCTGGTTTCGATTTTCCGGCTCCGAAAATCTCACATACGCTTAGTGAAATATAAAAAACGCTTTTTGTTTGAGTACACCTTTGTGAAGCTTAAATTCTGATTTTCATGACGGAAAAAGCCACACTGATAGAATGATTTATTTATTCCAAACGAAATTCGTTAATAGTTAACGAATGGTTCCCTCGAAAGGTGAAAGTCGAGTCAAACAAGGCTCCTCAAATATGCATTTGTTAACTATTAAGGAGTGAACATTTACTAAGACCAAATAGACCCTCGTCTCCAACCGAAAACATTTGTTAACAATAACTAACGGTTTCTATCAGTGCGCCAGATATCACATTCGCGTTAAGCATAGATTATGTTTAACAAAACGTAAATTACCATTCATATTCCATTTCCGTTGTGTGTCTAAGTGACAACCGGTTCATACCCATTCAACAGGAATCGATTAATTAATTTTATCGGATCTATTCCAGAATTCGTTTGCTGACGATGAGGCTCCCGATATCAATTAGGCTGCACAAGTGAGTGCTCAATTATCGTCATTGATTCCCTGATAATAGTCATTAACGGGGTATAAAAAGAGACATCAATTTTGGAAGAAGTCAGTTCACATTTGACATCCTAAGGAGTCTCAAGATGTACGGCAAAATATTAATTGCAATGATGATTATCACCATCTCTTGTGATATATCACAGGTGAGTACAACTTTCATTTGGATAATTATTTTTGCGACAGACGAAAATGGGTTTTTTTAAGAATTTACTTCAACTGTTGAATTCGATCTTAGGGATCGCTTTTGCATTGCGGAAATGGAGAATCTTACTGGTGTCTATCGGCAGCTAATGCGAGGGAGTGTGGGGTAAGTTTTATAAAATAAAATTTTTGATATTGTTCGAGATACTCTGTTGGACATCAGGTTATTCATATTACATTGATTTTCGCAATAAAAACGAGCTTTATTTTAAGAATTATGATCTCAAATTGAGACTGAAAAGTCTCAAATTGAAACTTTCAAAAGTCTCAGGCTGAGACTGTCAGAACTGTCCGTAAAGACAAATTTCAAGTTGATTTCCGAAAGTCTCAACTGAAGGCATTCGAGAGTTTCAAGTTGAGTCTATCAACGTCTCAAATTAAAAACTTCGAAACCCGCAACATGAGAATTTTGAAAATCTTATTTTAAGACCTTTGAAATCTTAAATTAAGGTATCAACTTTTTGGATCTGATTCATTGTTCATCACTGATTGTAAGCATCAGTAATAGTAAGAATAAATTTCTCAAAATGTTGAGGTGCAAAACCACTTGGATATTGATAGTTTGCTCAGACTCATTGATTTGAATGCAAATTTCAGAAAGAAGCGTATTGCGACACAATTTTGAAAGCAACACCTCAAGTGGCGAAAGAAGCAAATGCAGTCAGAATTCAACCAGTAGTAGCACCGGAAACGAGGAAAAATTATTGGCCGTATGTAAATCCTTCACCCGGTCGTTATACTGGTCTCTATCCTGGAGGCATTGGCAAGTGAAAATCGCGAAGGATCATGGATCAGTCGTTTTTCTCCCTGCAATTAATTCTTCGAAGCTTAATGAAAATTATACATTCGAAAAAACAAAATGTAACATGAATGGATGACAATCAACTGAATAAAATGGTGCAGAAATATTTTTAACAAACGAATTTGACGAATTTATTCCTACTTGTATTGTATAATATTTTCCCAGAGGTGTAAATGGCATTGTGGAATTGTGCTTATGTCGATAATTGAGAAGTCATGTGTGGATTCACATCCGTTAATAATCCCATTTTCCAATTCAGTACAGCTGGTATTACATGTTTCAACAAAGAACTGCCTGAATAAATGAGATAAAATTAATCAGTTGATTTCTGGTAAACAGCCATGAATGGCTTGGCGCGCAGGCAAATAATGAAAATGGAAGAAAACGCTGAACAAATATTCGGCGGAAGATTCGAGAATGTTCAAATTTTAATGTCATGAGTCAAATATGAAGGGGCGAATGTTTTTTCCGGAAAGTTGAGCTTCAAACGAACATTTTGAATGAAAAAAAATCATAGTAAAATATTCAAAATTATGATTAATTATTTATTCAAATATACTACACTTACAGAGTAGAGTAAGCGTCGTTTAATAATATAAAATAACAAAAACAAACGAGGACAGGTTGATAGAATATGAAAAAAAGAAATGCAATGAAGAAGACAGTTGTCATAAAGATTTTTCGTTTACTTGTCGTTTACGAGTAAGAAAAATTAGTTTCGGCTTAATGAAGAAATAATAATTTTTCAGAATTTAATTAAATAATGATGCCCATAAATAATGTCAATTGAGCGGAAAAAACAAGAGGCCGGATAGGGTGAACCAACCAGTGTTCGAACCAGACCAGTAATCGAACTAATTGGTACATTTCTATAAAATAAATTAGTAGAAGGTAGAGATGCCTCGCATTATACATGAAAAATAAAATTATGACATTTCCAAATGATATTGTGATGATTGAAAATGTCTAAGTTACCTTATTACCAGCGGAAAAAACAGTTTTCGATGACACGCCGCCAATAGCATATTCCCATTACAGAATACGCATTTCGATTACTGGGTTTTCACCCATTTTCAGCTTTTTGTATTCATATCATTAATTGTATCGTCAATTAATATCCATAATATTTTTTTCTATTATCTATGGAGATGTACAGGGGAGTTATAATTATTTTTAAATCAATTTTCGACTTGGTTATATTTTTTAATCTACGTCAAAAATAACTGTTACCTTATTCGTTCGGACACTGGACGATTCACCCCATTGTACTTTCAAATCAGAAGGATTAGAATGAGAGCCAATGGAATCTAACATGCGCAGAGACAAGCGCAGAGCGCCCAACTAAAGGGAATCCCATTCTCGTTATTTATTCAGTGCCTGGCCAATTCGTTCATCTTCACTCCTCAGTTGTTGTGTGAAATAACGGGAAAAATATCTGTTAAATCGCTTATTTTCAGTTAATTATTGATAACCAACGTTGTCTGCATCTTTGAAATTCAGTGAAGTGTTGATTTAGCTCGAAAAATTATGGCAGACGACGATTTTGATGGAGACGAGTGAGTACTTAACCTCAAAAAGCTCGGATTCTCAATGTTTTAATGAAAATAATCACCATAAACATCAATATAATTAAGTGACCAGTAGGAATTTCATTAAGAATGAACAACAATTGCGGATTTTATTTCTCGGTTGAATTACGCGAGAAATATTGCTCGTTTTACTGATAAACTCCAGTATTTTCCCAGAAATTGTGGAATAAATGTACAATTTCTATGAAATTGCAGGGTAGCAGACGAATTCGATGATGCAGATGAAGACGATAACATCGAGTTGGAGCAGCAGGAAGAAGAGGGTGACAATTTCGAGTTACTCCAGACCGGGGAAGGAACTGCCGGTGTTCAAAAATCCAAGAGGATAACCACCAGATACATGACAAAGTAAATAATCTAAAATCCCCCATTCTTACCACAAAAATTGAAATTCTCAATAAAAGTGAAATATTCATTAGTTTGTTAAAGACAATATCTATCAGATAAAGTCGGGAAGTTGAATTGGAATTGCCAATTCTCATTTTTGAAATTGGAATTGCTACTGATCCATTCGGAAGCTGATTACCAATGGAATTGGTAGAAAAAAAAGACTAATAACACATGAAGAAACAGTCACATGGCTTCTGACGAATAGGAGTTCTGCTCTGCTTGTTTTAAAGGCAGAATAATTTTATTTTTACCAATAATGTTCATTACATCAAATCCAAGAGGATAACCACCAGATACATGACAAAGTAAATAATCTAAAATCCCCCATTCTTACCACAAAAATTGAAATTCTCAATAAATGTGAAATATTCATTAGTTTGTTAAAGACAATATCTATCAGATAAAGTCGGGAAGTTGAATTGGAATTGCCAATTCTCATTTTTGAAATTGGAATTGCTACTGATCCATTCGGAAGCTGATTACCAATGGAATTGGTAGAAAAAAAAGACTAATAACACATGAAGAAACAGTCACATGGCTTCTGACGAATAGGAGTTCTGCTCTGCTTGTTTTAAAGGCAGAATAATTTTATTTTTACCAATAATGTTCATTACAGAGTTTAGTGACAGATAATTCTTCACGTTGTCATGCCACCCATGACAACTGACAAGCTCTCAGACGAACATGAATTAAACACTTGCAATTCAGTAGAATGAACATCTGAGATTCTGGATATTAATTAGTATTATTGAGTCACACTTGTGTATAAAATTTTGTGATCGATAAAATCGTCATTTTATCGATCATTTTCGCCTCTGGGGCCTATTCTCGACTTGTTTAAAATCATTATTGTTAATTTAGGTATGAAAGAGCTAGAGTTCTTGGTACACGGGCCCTGCAAATTGCCATGTGTGCACCAGTTATGGTTGAGCTCGAGGGGGAGACGGATCCCCTGCAAATCGCTATGAAGGAATTGAAACAAAGAAAAATTCCAATTGTCATTAGGAGGTATCTGCCAGACCACAGCTACGAGGACTGGGGGATTGATGAGCTCATTATCACCGATCATTGAATATTTTTCATCTTCAGAAAATATTTCTTCGTAATGAAAAATCACTCCAATTGCTTCAAAAACTCCAACTGAATTATTCATCAGTAATTGAAAATTTTTAATACGAAAGAATAATTTGACATAAAAATAGGATTTTTCTCTTCATAAATTCACTTATTATAAGATTAATTAATTTGTAAATAAATTTTAGCAGTTAAAAAAGTCTTTTCATTGCATAAAAGTATAATCTCCCCAATTTTCCTTTAAAAAATAATGAGTAAATGAGGAGAATTAATTTATACATTAATTCCAATAGTTTATGAGTGCAAATTTTATTGAATTCATAAATAATTAACAAAACAATTGATGAAAAATGCAGAAGAGGGTTTTAAAAACTGCATAATTTTTTTTCAGTTTTTGGAAAAAATTTGCAAAATTCTCCATTATTATTATTTAATTGTTCTTTATTTAATGGGGACGTTCTTGAGAGAGTCTGCAGTGAGCTTTCCTTTGGAGGGGGTGAGAAGGAGGTTTCCATTCCACGAAGCCTCTCCATTTGAATTAACAACGAGATCCACTGATAGTTTCTCCCAGACTTTCTTCTTGGGATTCAAAACATCGTCTGGAACTCCATTCTCGTAATTTTCTACTATTACTCGGTCTCCTGGTGATGCATCTGACGGGGGACGAATGGGTTCTACCTTTCGCTCATCTCCATCTCTATAAAATAAAATCATTTTTTATTTTGTGGGTTTTCAATTTTCGATTTGTTAAATTAGAAAGACAGTGAATAGAATAATTTATGATTCATCAATTGTCATAAGTGATATTTTTGATGTTTTGTAAATAGAATTTCCAGTGCTTGTCTGGTTTTACCTCTGAAAAAATTGTTTGAATCGATGATTATCTGATTTGATGATAAAAAACTTCGAAAATTAAATTCATCAACAGGAATATTTACAAGCAATATTTCCAATGATTCAATTGATTTCTCATTCTTGAGTTCTCGAAAATCCTTGTTGAATTTAAAATCGTTCAATTTTCAATCTTCATGAATAGAAATTTACTCACACTGAAGCACACAGGACCATTCCATGGGAAGCAATACCTCTCAGATTGGCTGGTTTTAAATTAGCAAGAACTACAACCATTCTGTCCCTCATCTCCTCGATGGGCACAAAATTCACAAGACCACTGACGATAGTTCTCGGTCCACTATCTTCCCCCAGATCAATCTTCTCGACGTACAGAGAGTCAGCATCAGGGTGCTTCGACACTTCGACTATTTTTCCGACTCTGATGTCGAGTCTCGAGGGCTCAATTTCAGTATTTTGATTCGTTGGTGCATTTGGTTTGTCTGAAAAAAAATTATAATGCATCATTCCTTGATTGTAACCATTCCTTATTATAAATTCATCATCTCCAGTTAAAAAATATTAAAATAATTATCATATTACATAAGTCAATTAAAAGAAGTACATAAATCGATTGATTGAAGATGAGTGGAAAAGGAAAATTGCGATAAATGTGCACTTATTTATATCGAATTTACGCAATAAAAAATGGAGAGAATGAAAGATTGAAAATGACTGAACAATTCTGATGAGAAAGTTTTAATTTTTTAATGTTAATTGATACTCACTCGCTTGCTTCTTTTCTTTTTGGGGTGGTGGATAAGCTTTGCTGCTGAGGCTCTTCAAATTGGAATCAGCTTCGAATTCCTTTCTGATTGGATCCAGAAGTCTGTTGATGTAAACTTCCACAGCAGCTTTCAAATCTCCAGGGTGAATTTCTTCTTTTGAGAAGGCATTCTCTAGGTCTTCATAAGTTTCATACTCTACATCACCGCCTGGAGGAAAAAAATTGTCAATTAATTGAATCAGGGGAAGTCGATGTCATTTGACAACAGCTCATTGTCTGTGAAATAGAGTCAATTTTTTTGTTGAAATGGTTTTGCAGAGAAAAATGGAAGATAAAAAATATTCTCATTGAAATTGGGTTTATCTACATTGAATCTGACTATTACTTGAAATTTGATGAATTAAAAGTCTTTTTATTCACGTGAAATAATTGCAAAATCAATTAAATTCAACGAGAAATTTAAAATTTGAAATTCAGAAAAATTGAGAAGCTTTTGTACCGAATTCCGCTGCCCTCGGAACCAGGAATTTCTCTCCCTTCTTCATGAGCGTAAAAATCACGTGTTTCGAAAAGGCGAGGATTCCGTTATCAACGATGTTTCCAGGCTCGCAGAATGCTTTCTTCAATTTTTTCTTGACATTACCAACACTGTCCAGCAGATCTATCTTGGAATCCTCCTCTGATGATGACATCTTGGCCCCAGCCAGTCCAGGGACTATCGGAATATAAAATGAATTAAATTTTTATTCGCCCTTATTCATTCAATTTCATTTGAAACCCCGCAGAGACATCGGGGCCAATTTGGAAGAAAAAATTTTTTAGGACAAAAACCGCAATTTTCAAAAAATCATAACTCTCTCAATAATCCGTATTTTTCAATTGTTGTTTTTTCAAAACTTTTGTCTAATCGTCATCTTTACGGAAAAAATTGAAACGACAATTGGAATTCATTTGCCTTATTTTATCAATGAAAATACTAATGAGTTAAAAACTTACTCATGGGATTCATCAGATGGATTCTCTTCTCATACCCCATTATGGGTAGATATTTCTCGGAGAATGTGAAGATTTTTCGTTGATCGACGCCACCGAATTGGGCATCAACCCCCAAATACTGTTCGTCGAGAGCCTGGAGTCCTGGATAGAGTAGTCCAGAGAGGAGGGGACTCGCCACTTGCTTGACAACTTCAGCACCAGCTTTCTTGGCATCGTGCTCAGTTACCACTGAGCTCAGACGATAAACATCCAAGGTGTATTCTCTAGAAACGAAGGGAATGCATCAGAATTCATTCATCCATTCCTTTTTCAGTGATAGTTATCATTATAAGGAGAATTATCAATTAGTGGAAGAGAAATAAGATGAATCGACTGGTAAGAGTTAAGGATATCCAAGTACTTTGGCTAGTTTTTCTCCAGTGAAATGCTTTTCTACTTTTGTAGTCGAACATCAGAGCTTTCATTTGAGCCCCATCTGACCCGAACTTTCAGACATTTTACGATTTCATTATTTACAATTTACAGAGAAAATGATTTAAAAATAATTTTTTTTGAAAATTACGAGCATTCTCTATAAATCATTTATTTATCAATCAATTATCCACAATAAAAATCATTTGTTTGGAATAATAACAAATTGATTCTTATTCAGAATTTTACAGAAATTGATTCGCGTTTAAACAACTTCAATTATTTATTTACAACGAAAGCTAAAAAAATTCTGTGCAAAATGTAATTTAAACGACGCTGAACATTCACAATTTTTTTTCAAATGTTCTTCACGCAATTTAATAGACAAATTTAATGATTGAAAATGTAAAAAATACTTGGATATCCTTAAATATTATTCGACTCTTTGTATTCGATTTATGGAATTCAACAAAGAATTTAGAAATTTTCCATTGGCTTGTGTTCAGTGCAAGGGAGAATTTTCCACGTGAGAGAGCTAGTCAATAACGTCAATGAAAATTAACGAACTCACTTGGAGAGTTGGTAATCCGTTCCCTTCACGAACTTCAGTTTGTCCAGAGGGACTCCAATGGAATTCAACATAGACTTGATGACAGCTTCGTAGTACTCTGTCCTCCTGGCTAGCAGCTCCCAGGGTGCCTTCATGTTATCGAGATAGGCGTGAAGGTCGGCGAAGAGAATGGTCACCTCAACCCCGGCCTTGAGGAAATCCGCGATCTTGGAGATTGGCGTGAAGTATCCAATGTGGGGCTTCCCCGTGGTCGCTGTGCCCCAGTAGAGCTTCAGATCTCTCTCCTTCAGAATGGACTTCAATTTGTCATCACCCAGCCATTCGGCAAGGTTTCTCGTTATCAAATGGTGCTTCTCTTCGGGGGTTAATTGAGTCATAATCTATTTTTAAACCCCAAAAAGCACGTTTAAAGAGAATTATTCTTCTAAGGAGAACTGTTGAGTTGTGTGAATTGAATGTTAAGTGGGAAATCCATTCTTAGAAATGGATTTTCGAATTGTTATAATTTTTTTGATAGTTATAAGAATATTTTTCAATTGTAAAATATGATTGGGTGGAAGAAACAGCAAAAATTGAATCCAGTGTTGTCGTTTTTTTCATTGATAATGGAGTTGTAGATGAAAATGGCTTTTTAATGAAATTTAATTTTTTCTACCAATTTTTTACTTCTCTTTTTGTGATGTTCTATACGCATGCGTGGGAAGGCCGCATACACGTGCAATATGTCAAAAATTGGCATGATGACATGAAATATAAGTTTTGAAAAGTCTGCAATAATTAGATTTCTTGAAATCAGAAAAATAATCTACGAAAGATGTTACTATTTATTTCAAAGGATTATTTTGTGAGGGTTAATACGCAATGATATTCGATTTTTTGAGGTTATGAATACCATGAAAACGCAAAATGACGTTGAAATATTGAGAAAAATTATTATAATCTTTCGAAATTAATCTCGAAAAGCCTCGAAAAAAAATTTTAAGCAGAAGACGATCGAATTTTGTTTATAAAGAGACTATATTATTTACTTGTCAGTATCGGTTGTGTGCCAGATGGCCAGATGTCGGAGGGGCTTCGCTTCTTTTTCCACAGTAGCGACAGTCAGGGTTGGGGGCGCGTAAATTACGTTGGTAAATTACACCGTTTTTTACCGTCGTAATTTACGTAAAATACCTCGACGAGTTTTTTACATTTTTTGCATTACTTCGAACAGCTTGCAATTTTCGATTATTAGATTGTTTTATTTTATTCCGACTGACCAAGATACAGTATTGGACATATAATATCATAAAAAATAGTATATTATGTCCCGAGGACAGGTAAACCGCAAAATTTAACTTCAATGTTATGTAAAAAACCCGTAATTTCAAGAACTTTTTTTGTGCAAAAGTCGCAAAGAAATATCTTTTTACGCCCTTACGAACCTCAAGTACCCATCCGAGAGGGTTCGTAATTTTTTAGGGGATTGAGGGAGTACCTATATTAGAAACATTCTCCAATAGAAATTGTTTGGTGTTTTTGGATATTTCACGTCCAAAAAATTTTTTTTTTTTTGTAAAAATCGCCAAAAAAGTCGATTTCGTCAAAGTTGAGGCGCCAGAAATGTCGAAATAAAAAACAATTTTTTTCACTCGGGGCCAAAGTGTCAGATCGAATTTTTTCGCCAAGTCACTGTTGATTCTGTATTTATTGGCCCCTCTAATGCCAATGAAACCCTCAGAAGCGCCAGAAATGTCGAAATAAAAAACAAATTTTTTCACCCGGGGCCAAAGTGTCAGATCTTGGATTTTCCCGAGGGAAAGTCGACTTTCGCCAAAATCGAATTTTTTCGCCAAGTGAATGTTGATTCTGTATTTATTCACCCCTCAGATGCCAATGAAACACTCGGAGGCGCTAGAAATTTCGACATGAATCAAGTCGATTTTTTGACTTTTCATTTATGCCGATTTCGGCTTCACGCGTTCATTAGACTAATCCACTTTTAGGCCTATAACAGGTCCGAAATTCGGCTTGATGGAGTCCCAGTCACTCAAATTGAAACAGTTCGAAAATGGACTAGAATCAAATGGACGTCAACTTGAAACTGTACGTTTTTTTTGTGTCATGGGTGCGGTATCCTTTCTAAAAAAACTGTCAGCAATATCTCGAATCGAAAATAAGAACTCGAACATGTCAAATTTTCAATGGTCATAATTACTGAATTTCTAAAGAAAATGAAGTAAAAACCAGGGCTAATGAATTTACACGAATACACAACCATAATTATTTCGCAATCAATATATTTCATTTCGAATTCTCAGAGTCTTCAACAATCTCAATAACAAATACAATAGAAGCGCGACAACTGAAATAAGGAAATTGGCTGTTCCGCCTCCATTTGCCTCCGATGACCCCTCATGGAGGCCGCCATTTGCCTGTGAGAGTCATGAGTTACAAATTCTCTTCTGAATTCATTAGAAAACAACATATCGTGAGTAATCGTCGATTCTTTATGTAGTGATAACACGGAAAAATGTTTCAATAGCATCATTGAGCACGAGACCCAAGGTACCCATATAATTATTTGTGATTGGTTTCTTGGGGCTGATAAGCTGAATTCCAACAGCGTCTCCCGTAAAATGCCCCTTCGGGCAAAATGCGTCGTGTAAGTGAGTAAAGGTATTCGTGCTAAACAAACAGTTCACAAGTGCTACCTCAGTGCTTGTTCCCCTGATGGAGTTTGCTGTTGATGAAAAATCGGAAAAAAATTATTGAGATAGATAAATTTTACAGTGGATACTGTGATTTCGCTTCTTCATCGTCTGATCGATATGATCACATCTAACAGTCAATACACTGACAGCGGAAGGTACCAAATTCATGTGAATAGTTGATCTTTCACATTTTTTTTGTATAAAGGAGCAGCGAAAGAAGTGTCTTATATAAACAGTCGACTGCGATTGCTTGTCTTACCTTTCGCCACACATCTTTTGACGTCTTCGTCAATTTCTTCCATATATTGCCGATTAACTACATATGGCTGAATGGAGTCCAGAACTTTCGTGATGTCTATCTTGTGATCCTTTGTGAACTGGCAACAAAAAAGGATGAATATTAATTTTGTATCCTATCGTAAAAAGGACGAATATTAATTTTAATCCTATAAGGAGAACGGAAATCGATTTCGATATATCTCGAAAATCTCGAATCACTGTCACCGTCAGACAGAAACCGAAGCGCCACTACGTGGGGAGATGAGAAGGCGCGGCCGATCTCGTATTCTTTTATTTCACAGGTGAACTCCCGTTTTCTTAAAGTAGCCCCACCCTTTTGGGGTTATATTTCAATTCAAAGATTTTTAAAAACTACAACAAATCACCTAAAAACTCGGTGTGATTCGGAATCGTAATTTTTTTCCTCATTTAATTGTCGTTCAAGTTTTTCTAAAAGGAAATGTTGAAAATCCATTATTTAACACAGGATCTTACGTGAAAAACGATGAATTTACCACAACTCCGGTTAAAACAAAGATTAAAATCTAATTTTTTTCCTAAAAACGAGAAAAAAATAATAGAAAATATTGGCACCTGTTGGATAACGATTTATCATTTAGTTTTTTTTATTATTAATAATACTGGCAACAGGAATAGACATGACAACAGTGACCATGTGATGGCGCCCGCTCGGGCGTCTCCAACTTCCCATATGATCGTACAGCGTTGTGGAGTGGGTAAGTTCGTTGCCTCACATGCGAAAGGTTCCGAGTTCAAATCCCGGCCGGGTAGAATGGTGCGATCTAACCATTTAAAGTCTTGATCATCATCGCAGTATACCCTAACCGGGTCGAGGCGATGTAAAATAACGATAAAAAAAAAAGAATTTCTCTCCGCGTAGTGAGGGAGGAGAAAAAGAGTAACGAAGGTTACAGAAAAGGGGAGTCGAACTAATGAATCCGTACAATGCCACTATCTTACGTACATAGTCCAATCCGTTAAGGAAACAACTGTCAATTTTTCGATGTAAGGGAAGGCACCTCACGGCATTTTTTTTAAATGGCCCAAATATGCAGATGGGAATGACACGTGAGTTTGTAGGATCAGGTCCCGAAGAATTCCACCAACATGTGGTGAATTCCTTGGTAGTCTTGTTATCTCCGCATTCCGGCATGTCGTTTAATAGCGTATCGCTAGACACCAGAGGTTGCTGCAAAAAGAATACAAACTCCATGACATTGTTGAGTCAGATTATAAAACACCGGCTGCAGAACTTGTGTTGATTAGTTCTAGATAGCTAATTGCTAAAATATTCTGTACTTGGATGATCTTTGTTTGAAAGATTGTCCTTTAGTAGAGGAAAAGTCAAGGCATTCGAAACAAAGGAGCAGAGACGAACAAACTAGAAATTTTTCGTTGAACTCACTGTTTCTTCTTGTTCGCGTTCTTCTTGTTCGCGTTCTTCTTTTTCGCAAAATGCCCAGGGGAATATTGCAGCGAAGGCATTTTTGGCATTCAAGCAGGTAATAAATTCATTGCCTCTCTCTTCGCGGTTATCGCCGTTGCGATTTGCTGTTGGAATTTTAGAAATATCAATTTATAAGAGAATTGCATAATATCACAGTCTTGGAATTATTGCGATTTTCTGTAGTTGGGACATAGACTATTATATATCACATCGCTTTTATCGCCGTGTTATATCTGCGATATACAATAATTCATGTCCCAAAGACCAGAAAAGTTTCGGTTCAAATGATAAATTATTCACCTTTTTTTACACATCTTTTCATGAGTTTTTCAACTCTCCTCTTATATTTGTTTTGCTTTGTATACAGACTGCATGAATCCAGTACTTGATCGATAGACAGGTAATCGTTCTGCGAGAACTGTGAACAAAATGTGAATATTGTCAATGGGAATTTTCTTTGAATGACGTCATGTGTACGATTCTCACCCAATCAAGATCCTGCAACATACAGGTGGTCATTTTCCCGTGAAAATTGATGCATTTCATGGCATTATTTTCGAAAGGACCGAACATGCATCCCCTGTTGAGTCTACTTCTCATACGGATGGAGTAACAACTCTGAAATAGTAGTAATATAGTTATGTATTTAACTGAAGCTTTGGATTCGTCATGAGTTATCCACAAATATATGATAAATGTATGTCAGATATATTTGGTATTTTTCTCTCGTATACCCTTTCGGGTTTTTACGATTTGTTCCCTTCCCACCTCGTTTAAAAAAATGACGATGGGCCATAAGCAGGAAATAATCGAATAAATTGTCACCGTCAATTTCCATCTGTATAGATGACCCTTAATTTTCGAGTACTACTCCAGCGATCCCTACACTGTTAAAAAATTTTCGCTGAAATTTCTAGTACACTTCGGAAATTTTTATTTTTAATTCAAGTTCCACTGAAATTTCAAGGAATTTTCTCGTTGAAAATCCTGAATTTCGGGGATAAATCGATGAGAACTGGAGATTTTAGTTCAATTATTCCTGGAAAATTAATAGATAAACGAGAAATTCCGATAAACATATTCTTGAATTTTCAGGGGAATCTGAAATTTCATTTTTTTTCTCTTAAATTGCATTCAGTAGAATTTTAAAAATAGTATGTGTTACGCGTACATGCGAAAAATCTCCTTTACGCACTCGTAACACAATATCCTATTTCAATCATTTTCTTTATTATGAAAAAACTACTTGAAGAGTTCACTTTTCAATTTAGACACGCGGAGAGAAATGTTCAGTAAAAATTACGGAACTCACAATTCTCTCACTGATTACGGAATCGACTGAGAAAATTTGAGTGACCGTATCGTAATTTTTCACAGGAGATTCAGATAAAAATGACGGAGCGCTCTGGAAAAATTCAGTGATAGTTCCATAAAATTTCTTACAACCACATTTCGCTTCGGAATTACAGAAAAGATACGTAATTTTTATTGAATATTTCTCTCCGTGCATGGTTCGACATGAATTTCTAAAAATAAAAATGGATAAAAGTCGATGCCATGTCCCTATTGTCGGATTTTTATTGACGACACTGTGAATAGACATTGTTCGATAAAACAATATTTTCTTGTGCCGTTGAAAATCTCAAATATTTAGAGATGGTAATGAAAAAAAAATCAATCGACTTACGGGAGCCAAGACAATGACGGCAATTGAAATAAAAAATATAATGGTCGCCATAATTTTCCTGGATCTTCGAGATACTTCGGGCGTTGAAGATCCAACGCTTCAAGCAACTATCACATCACAGACCAGACATGAAAGTTTTATATAGCTGTAAGGAGCCCAAAAACGTGACGTGGTAGGCATTGCGATATGGTGTTACCAGACGGGAGGCATTATCAATTGAACAATCGAATTCCATCCGGTAATTATCGACAAATACAGGTGAATCCGCGTGCGAGCTTTTAATGTATTGACTATTATATTAGTTTTCACAATGGGTGAACAATGGGGTGGATGAGAGATAACGAATTCCCAGAGTTAAAAACATGACGATTCATTGGATTGATCGTGGATTAACTCCCAGTGGAGAGCTAATAGGGGAATTCAATCAATATTATTGAAACAATCATCTTTGTCACAGTCGCCAATCAATTGTTCTTATTGTTCCCCTTCTATTTTGGATCTGAGCACTTTCTTTTTGGTCCATCATTTCTATCTTTTGGTCTGTTAATACTGATCTCATTTAAAAAAATCAGAAACTTAAATTTGGAAATGAGGAAGACATATTTCTGTAAAAATACAACTTCCTTGAAAAACTTGACAACATGCAGAAATGAATTTTAAAAAACCACGTCAGTGCTCGGTAAAAGCAGTAAAGACAGAATCGACGTCGGATGACGCGGAGTTTTTGCAATCACCGCCTAATATTAATCTAATCTTCTATGTTCTGAGGCGTGCCAAGGACTTCGGTTGTGTCTTTACTGATTTTGCTTCCGCATGGAAGCATTCACGTATGAAAAAATCGTATAGAAATTTTCTACACGAACTGTGAATAGAAATTCTATAGGATTTCCGTATATGATATTCGGATATTTCTATACGAATTATTTCTATACATAAATTTTGACATAAATTTTTGTTTTCATACGAAAGATGTCTAAACGCCCCAGAGAAAAACGTAGAGAAATGTCGCAACTCCATACGAAATGTTTCTATACGTGTGGCAGTGGGTCGTATAGGATCAAACCTATAGAAATCGTATAGAAATAATTTGTATAAAAAATATCCGTATAAAAATATCCTAATATCATATACGAAAATCCTATAGAAATTCTATACGCAATCCGTGTAGAAAATTTCTATACGATTTTTTTCATCCGTGTTGTATTCATAAAATCCGAAATTTCCAATTTTTTGGGTCAGGATAATTAATTTTGGCCTTAGGAGTTCGAATATGCTATTTTTAGACCATGCCCAGATGGATGTATATACCACGCAGCGTCAACTGTCAACGTTGAACTCAATGAATCATTCAAGCTTTTTTATGAAAGTTGTATTTTTGCAGAAAATTGTTTTTCTCATTTTCAGGAGCTGCCAAAGAAAAATTTTCCTTGGCACAATGTTTTTTACAAAAATAATTATTCCTGTTTTTTGGGAAGCTCTCATCAGTTTTTGCGAAGCGAGGAAATAATTAATTTTGTATTTGTCTAATTTAGTTTGTTGGAGTCGAGTTATCCGTCAGGGGTCGCAAGATACATATGACAGGTCAAATGTCGTCAGGCAGATATTGTATGTTATACATTCCAATTTTTGTACGTTCCATACTTCAGTATCTCAATAGTTCTGGCACATTTCACAATGGCGGGAAAAAAAATTCATCACATTAAAGTTGCAGAATTGATTGCATGCATTTCCAGCCAAATAATGTTGGCAATCGCGCTTTTGACACGTGTATTGACATACAAAATTAAAATTAATCGATGTTAATTCACATCAAAGTTTGTCATAATTATTAACATAGCCATCTGACCTCGACGCACGCTGAAATCACAAGATGAAAAAACATAAAGGAAGAAATCATAACAAGGAAAACGAGTGTCAGAGAAGAAACAAGTGATAGCAGACTGTATATCCCACTCCCGCCAGGAGGAGTACCGAGTCATTTAATGACTTCGAGGAAAATCGCCATTTCCTCGTCAGTGGTTTTATGCACTGCTGCAAAGTCACAGCAAACGTCGAGTATGCTCCGAATTCTAATCATCTTCTCGTTACTGTTCCTGGATTTTGGATCAGTGTTGGCTACATACACTCCACCACAGGCCAGAGTGGAACCTCTATATCCAAAAGGCATTAGAATATCGATCCCAGGTGAGTCTTTTAAAAAATAAAATAGTATATTTCGTAACGAGTGCAAAAAAGTGTTTTTTGGTGAGCGGGAGGTTTATATCACGAGCCGAAGGCGAGTGATATAATCCCACGAGCTAAAAAACATTTTTTCACGAGTTACGAACAATATTTTTCATCACAATGTGGCGGAAATTGGACTTTTAGGCACGCGGAGCGTGCCGAAAAGTTCACTTTTCGTCACAGCGTGATGAAAAAGTGTTTTTTGGTGAGCGGGAGGTTTATATCACGAGCCGAAGGCGAGTGATATAATCCCACGAGCTAAAAAACATTTTTTCACGAGTTACGAACAATATTTTTCATCACAATGTGGCGGAAATTGGACTTTTAGGCACGCGGAGCGTGCCGAAAAGTTCACTTTTCGTCACAGCGTGATGAAAAAGTGTTTTTTGGTGAGCGGGAGGTTTATATCACGAGCCGAAGGCGAGTGATATAATCCCACGAGCTAAAAAACATTTTTTCACGAGTTACGAACAATATTTTTCATCACAATGTGGCGGAAATTGGACTTTTAGGCACGCGGAGCGTGCCGAAAAGTTCACTTTTCGTCACAGCGTGATGAAAAAGTGTTTTTTGGTGAGCGGGAGGTTTATATCACGAGCCGAAGGCGAGTGATATAATCCCACGAGCTAAAAAACATTTTTTCACGAGTTACGAACAATATTTTTCATCACAATGTGGCGGAAATTGGACTTTTAGGCACGCGGAGCGTGCCGAAAAGTTCACTTTTCGTCACAGCGTGATGAAAAAGTGTTTTTTGGTGAGCGGGAGGTTTATATCACGAGCCGAAGGCGAGTGATATAATCCCACGAGCTAAAAAACATTTTTTCACGAGTTACGAACAATATTTTTCATCACAATGTGGCGGAAATTGGACTTTTAGGCACGCGGAGCGTGCCGAAAAGTTCACTTTTCGTCACAGCGTGATGAAATAGTATATTTCGATACAAGTGCGACAGATTTTTTTGCGAGTACGAAGTTGGAGGCCTGAGGTGAAGCCGAGGGCTGGCAATCTAACGAGCGAAAAAATCCCCGTCGCATGTGTCGAACTATATTTTTCATCACTCGGGCGTAAAGTGAATTTTTCCAAATTTTTCCGCATTTTTTCTCAAATTTCCCAATTTTCCCATTTAGGAATGCAGAATTCTGATTCAGCATTTCCAAATATTAGCTTACATTTTTCTCTTGTCATTATCAGAAAATTATTGACGATTACAATTGAAATATTTACTTTGGGCCTCAGTAGATCATAAATCCTCCGATATTTATAATTCTGCTGGATTCATTGGGAAATGGAACATTCCACGTTATTTCGCTAAAAAAATAGTCAGATTTTTATTTCATTCCCGTTTTTTTTATATCGCAAGCAGTTTAAGCAAATTATGCCCGGGATTATGTCAATTGCCTTATTGACAGATATGTGCGTACAGCATTATCAGCGTGACACTTGCCGGTATTATACCGCCCAACTGACAAAATATAAACAATCAATGTATTATTCAAGACGCCACGTGGGTATGCCCAGACCAGACCTCAATTGGACTGCCACGCGTATAAAAGTAATAAACCCTTTATAACCAGTCAGATAACGCAGTTATTATGGTGTAGTAATAATTACTACTAATAACAATTACTATAATTATAAGTACTCTCCACGCTGGACACAACATGTTTTTTTTATTTTGGCATGTTGAAGGGTCACGATGATTTTTTAATGATTTTTTTATGATATATTTTTGTGATATATTTTTTTATGATACATAGCTAAAAAAATATGCAGTTTACGGAAAAAAATGGAGAATTACTTTTGTTCGGAAAAGCGTTGTGTGTTATCAGAAAAAATGCGATGGCGAAAAGTGAATTTTTATCAGTTTTTTCATAAACAATTTTATTTTATTTCGTTTAAACAAATAGACATTCAACATTGTTGAATAAGCAATTTATGGGAAAGTGCAAGGATAATTTCTTCTCGGGAATAGCAAATGTTTATGAAAAACGAATAATTATTATCCATGTTTTCTTGAAAATAATTAATTTTTGTTTTAAAAAAATTTTGAATTTAAATTGTCGCCAAATGAAGATGAGAAATAAATGATATGACAATCAGAGAATTCCATTGATAAAATATTTTAATGATTTCATTCAACGCGTCGAGTTTTACTTCCAATTCGTGACACACGTGGCAAATATTGTGTTGACTATCTCGGAAAATGAAAATTTTCCATGTGAAAACCTCGAAGAAAGTCAACTATGCGCTATCATTTGCTCGGCGTATTTTTCCATTGAAGTTCGTGAGATACCCCGTATACGTGCACTGCCATATCACCCGCTGAACCCGGTACTAACGATACTTTTTTCAATGACACAGACCCTTTGACTCATTCCTTTTTGAATGGGTACTTGAAATATTGCGTTGCTTCATTACTATAGTATTTAGTATTTAACATTAATTGAGTATTTGACTTGAGTCATTTTTTGCAAAGATTGGGATTTTCTTTCTAAAAAACAGCCTATCTGAAAAATCCATGAAGAGCTGAAATTAAGTTTGGATTAACCGTTTCTTTCCAAAATTAATAATTGCAAACGTCGAATGTGTCGTAAAATGGAGCTCAAGATGGACTTCTCAGAGGAGCAAACCTCCTCATTATCGAAAAAATAAAAAAAATAAACAAATAAAAACAACCTCTCATTGTGTTGCTGTAAGCTTTTCTCTTCATCATCACGCAATGAATACTTCCTCATATGATTCAATCTCACCGATTCAACATCAGTATAAACTTAAGAATTAGTAGAATGAATAGAGATCGATCAATAGTTTAGCACAGATCCTTAGTAATACAGAATGTAATGAAATAATTTTCAGTCGAGTTACTCATTGAAATGGTAATCAAGATATATGCCCGCATAATTGCTCAAACAGATGACAAAGTAATGGATAATTATCATTTCGTCAATTTTCAATAATTATTTGATGCTGAGTTTTTAATTTCGACTGTCATTACAATAGTAATGGATAATTTCCGCCTCCAATTACTCATTATATAAGTAATTGAATTGTTAGCTGTCCCATTATCCATTACTTAAGAGGAAGGGGAATGCGAATCGGATGAAAAGTGTGATCCAAAAAGCATTTTTTAAGTGAAACCGGAAAATTACGTTTCATTATAAATTGGAAGGCAGAGTGGATTGCGTTAAATATTTTTTCAACTTTCTGATATTTTCTGATATGCCTTTTCAGAGATCGACAGGAAAGTAATATTCCATATCGATAATATTTCGCAAGCACGTTGATAATTAATGAAAACCATTAAATTCTCATTACTTCTGTAATCTATAGCGGTCATGTGCACGCCATTTTTTAATATGGTATTGAAGGTTCGTAAAAAATCACATTTTAATCACCTCTCTAGTCAATAACGGAGCTAAATGGATTTTTAATTACCTTGTCATTGGATGGTGGCCAGTATCATATTTTGTAATAAAAAGTATTTACCGCTTGACCCTCATGATCGTTTTACTCCACCCTTCGGTCGGATCCTTATCAACGTTTTCGATTTTTTTAAAGCAACGAGATCGGCCGCGCGTGCTGCGCACGCGCCTTCTCCTCTCCTCGCGTGGTGGCGTGTCGGTTTCAGTCTTACGGGTCTTACGCTTACGCTCATTCGAGATATTTCGAGATCGATTTCCTTTCTCCTTTTTACGATAGGATTTCCCGTTTCGTCAAAATCCTAAAAACTTAATGTGGTTCATACCATTTTCCGCATTATATGCTACAGTTTTTGTCCTTCTATCATCCTCGGAGGTCCATAAATGAAATAACAGAATAGGCTATCATGATATAATATAATGATGATGATTTCCGACGCCCTGTTTGCTTTTTTCATGCATGGAAATTTTTTTTATGAAATTCATACCCCAATTTTGTTTTTCTCTAAATTTTTGTCTTTCTGCAAATAGAAAAAAAATAAAATTTTGATTGCAAATACATACTGAAAATTCGAAAATGTTCCTGAGAACATCCAAAACCAAAAAACTTTACGTTTTGTGCTCAATGAAATACTAGAAATATTGAAACAATTATGGTACGATATTTCAAATTCTGAAAAAACCATATGAGAAACTGCAAAAAAAAAAAAAAAAAAAAAAAAAAAAAAAAAAAAAAAAAAAAAAAAAAAAAAANGGAATGACGTCATCATCACCTTTCTCCGCAAATTTGTGATGATTCTGATAAAATAAGCAAAATGATGAAATTGTATAATTTATCGGGTGTTAAGTCTGTGGAAGATCCATCTCAATAATTTTTTCATAAAAATCAAACAGATGAACAAGGAATAACGTTAGTCGCCTTCCACGTTCGAATAAACGAAGAATTCGAAGGGCTGGAAGCTGGAACAATCGCTGTAGATGTGTTAAGAGTCCGAAACGGTCGTTGGAAATATGAAGATCGTACAACTAAATTAAAGTACGGAGATAAAGTATATTATTGGGTGCACGTTGTGTACGAAGGCCTCGGTTACAATCTCCTGTTTCAAGAGCACGAGGTCACTGGTGAGTCAGTTACTCTCATCAAAAGGTCAAATAATCATTAAAGATGAAGAATCACGATGAACCTCATTAATACGCCACTTTCCTCGTTCCTCAAAATAGATTTCTACGATGTCAACGGTAACAGAGTTAATCTCAATGGTGAGCCGGTATATCCAGGAGCGGACAATCCCAATTGTCAAATTTCAACGTCCGTTGTGGTGGATCTGTCAACGGGCCGGCGAAATGCAGCTTGCGCTGGGGAACCGCTCTTTGAGGATGAATTCGTCGACTTTGATCCCAGAAAATGGAATACTATTGAACAATTCTCACGCGCTCCTGTAATTTTTTTCAATCGCTAGTCGTTTTAATGAAGCAATTGTTCACTTTAATGATTGATAAAATTTCTTTTGCGATGAATAGGATTATCCGTTTGTTATTTATCGAAATGATCAGAGGAATGTAAAGGTTGCGGATGGAAAACTTCATTTGACACCGACACTAATGGAGACTGAGTATGGAAAGGATTTCATTCAACATGGAACTTTGACGCTTCCAAAGTAATTAATTAATTTTCAATAATAATATTAATAATAATAATAATGAATAAATTGAGTATTAGTTATTATTGTCATCAACAATAATAATTATTATTAATAACAATAATAACAATAATTGTTAATAATAATAATTAAAAATAATTATTGTTATTATAGTTATGATTAATTATTAATTAATAGTAATAATATATTTCTAGTAATTAATTAATTACTAAAAGTGTCTCTCTCCGATGCAATTTCTTGACTTCTTTTCGACCCCCCCCCCGCCAATTATCCTGTTGAAAGGAAACTGATCTGATTTTCTGATCGGTTCAGATGCACAGGCAAATTAAACACGCAGGATTGCACCCGCACCGCTCGTGGCAGCTACATATTGCCACCAGTAGCATCTGGAGCCGTGAATACCAAGAATTCGTTCGCCTTCATGTACGGAAGAATCGACGTTCGCGCAAAATTGCCAAAAGGGGACTGGATATACCCAGTTATCGTGTTGGAGCCCTGGGATAATGATCCAAACTCAATGGAGACGACGCAGCAGTTGAGAGTCGTTGAATCCGCGGGTAACGAGCAGCTGCAGGCTGGTGGAGGCACCGATATCAGTGGACATATCATCTGCGGTGGACCGATCTCAAGGTTGACCGCAGCCAGTACTGGGCCCGCCCAGCGGGCGAGAAGATACTCCCCGGAACTCTGGTCCGACTCGTTCCATACGTATACGCTGGAGTGGCGGAAAGATAAAATTTCGGTCAAGGTGGATGATGTCGAGTATGGAAGTGCTGCGGTTGGTTCCAACTTTGATAAACCGGTAATCATGAGAAATTAATAAAGGCGACTTTTCTTATAAGATACTCAGGAGACCGTAGGGGAGAGGAATTCCGGGAATTGTGCCGGAGAACAATTGATATTTTATATAAGATAGTTCCGTCGCTGCTCTCATATTCGGAGAAATTTTTACTTCAAATGAATTGATATCGAAAGCTATTGACCCAATAAGTGTCCAAGTACTGCTATTTCACATTTTGAAGTCCCCTTTCAGTCTCGTTTTCCAACATACCCCTACATGATAGAATCAGTGGAATCAAACGGCCTTAAGGGTGCCAAGTGAATTTGAAAAAAGATTCAAAAAAAATTTTTTCTTTCCCTCCATCATTGGAGAAATATGTATTCATCCATCCGACGAAATTGCAAACCCGCAACCGGAACTAGACATCGAAAAAATAAATGCGGAAAATCTGATCTATTTCGCGTGACGAACCTCGAGAAAGCATGGGATCAAATGGGTACGGCGGGTTGAAATATCTCTCTTATTCACCCCGGTACCCCATTCTTTTTTCTCGCCATCACATTGAACACATTATTCCCCATATCTTCAAATTTTTTCAAATTTTTCTTGAGTTCCTAGGGGGTTGAAACGTTCAATTTAATCAAAACTCCATAAGAGGCCGTGTATAAGACTGATTTTGTTTATTTAATTTCTCGATATCCATAAGTTCTAAAATTTTAAAATTGGCACCGATCTGTCTAATACTATTAATTAAAAAAATTATAACTTTGTTGGTGAATGTCAATTGTCAAGGTCATCGCCAAATTCATTTGGCACCCTTAACCCTCCTGTAGTCGCACGTTTTCGCCGGACGTCGTTGGTCGCGTGGTAAGCGCTGCGCCGTCCGTACGTTCTCGAGCGCAGCGTTGCCAGAGCCTTACGACACTATAAACATATCACCGGCCAGCGCCTCCCCACTCCGCACACGCTGCTTGGGACTACCACGAGGGTCGGCAACACCGTTCGTCAAATTTCCACTACGAGAGCGGTCGCACGGTGAGCGCTGCGCTCATTCTCGCTAACCGCGCTCGACAAAAAAATTAATTGAGAAAAAAATTGTCAGTACAGGGCAACCCTACCGTGTTCAATCTCCTCAGGACATATCATTTAAGGAACTCGTAAATAGGCAGAGCGTAATTCATCACATTTCTAGAGATATCGTGAAAATAACAAAAACGGTGGCGTTCAGACCATAGCGCGACCACTGGAGGGTTACGATCGTGTTAGACCCATATAATTATTTCGCTCATCTCTCACGTTTGACTCCCATAATCACTCCATTCATCCCTCGTGTATGACCCTTGTGACCCTTACAAACATTCCTTTCCCGGTAAAAAATATCCACGCCCCTGGGTATCTTATAGAAAGTACTCAGCCTCGAATGTTTAGAAGTAATCCTCGAAAATGCCTCTTTTCCAGTTTTATATAACCCTCGGGGTCGGTGTGGGTGGTTCTACGGAATTCCCTGACCAGACTTTCAGCGGTTCATATCAGAAACCCTGGAAGAATGTCGCGTCTAAGGTAAGCCGAATAAAAAAATCTGAAATGCATGTCAGTCAACATGAACGTCACGGTATAATTATCATTTCCAGGCTTTATTCGACTTCTTCAATTCCACTCAGCAGTGGTCGGGGACTTGGAGGAACACGGATAGGGAGTTGAGAATTGATTACATCAAAGTCTCGGCTCTGTAATCGTCACGAATGTTGAATTCTCATATAAACTCTTTTTCACCCAAATAAACCCACATGGAAATATTTTTATACAGAGATATATCTCATGCATCTCATATATATATATGAAAACTATATGGATACTGTTAAATAAATGTCTTTTTTAATAATTAATCATTTTATTCGAAGAATCGGGGCGAAAGATCGGGACCCTTTGGCTCGGGTTGAAAAAAAAACTTTTTCAGTTTTCATTTTTTCCACATACTTTTGAGAGTTCTGAATAGCCTGTCGTTTAAATTATTGGAATCAACGTTCACCCGGCTAAAAAATTCGATTTTGGCGAAAGTCGACTTTCCCCCTGGAAAACGCAAAATCTGACCCTTTGAAAATCTGAAAAAAAAAACTTTTTCAGTTTTCACTTTTTCCACATACTTTTGAGAGATCTGAATAGCCTGTCGTTTAAATTATTGGAATCAACGTTCACCCGGCTAAAAAATTCGATTTTGGCGAAAGTCGACTTTCCTCCTGGAAAAATCCAAGATCTGACGCTTTGGCCCCCGGTGAAAAACATTTTTTTTCCGTTTTCACTTTTTCCACATACTTTTGAGAGTTCTGAATAGCCTGTCGTTTAAATAGTTGGAATCAACGTTCACCCGGCTAAAAAATTCGATTTTGGCGAAAGTCGACTTTCCTCCTGGAAAAATCCAAGATCTGACACTTTGGCCCTCGTGACCCTTGTGATCCTCTGACCGACTTTCCCCCTGAAAAAATCCAAGATCTGACACTTTGGCCCTCGTGACCCTTGTGATCCTCTGACCGACTTTCCCCCTGAAAAAATCCAAGATCTGACACTTTGGCCCTCGTGACCCTTGTGATCCTCTGACCGACTTTCCCCCTGAAAAAATCCAAGATCTGACACTTTGGCCCCCGGTGAAAAACATTTTTTTTCCGTTTTCACTTTTTCCTCACGAGATCCATTTTTTTATTCTATTGCATTTTAAATGAGAGTGTAAAAATTTGTTTAGTATCTGGAAAATATCCTGAAATGCACTTAAATGCTGATAGCTTATTACAAAATATTTATTTCCGACATAGATATTTTTTATATAAAAAAATACTGGGAGAGGAATCATCACGAATGTTCGTTCAGAAAAGTATTAAAGGAAGGACAATGGAATCGTAAACTAGTGTTAGCAAGAAATGACTTCTGGGAATCTGGGTTTTGTTCGTCCTCGGCTGATGCTGAGGCTTTCGGCTTCCCATGGGATCCCTCACAATTCTTAATTTTTCTCCAGAACAAAAACAGCCCGCTCTGAGCAACATCCCCTGACCACTCTTCCCTATCACCAACGAGTTTGAAATCTTGAAGTAGTTGGCTGTCGATGTTTGCCTCCACGAACTCGATGTAAGTCATTTGTTCATCACTATAACAGGGAAGTTCCGGCTCTGTTGGGACAGGCGATGTCTTCAACTGTGGCTGTCTCGTAATTCTCACATTCTCTTCGTAATGGATCGCATCAGGATTGAATGGGTGGAGTCCTGTGGCCTGGAATCCATTCGCTAGAATGCTCTCCCACTTCATCTTACCAAGTGCTTTTTCCAAAACTCCTCCGAAGTGCTCTCTCTTGACACGATTTCCATCTTTAGTCAGCCTCCACTCAGTAACAGCATCTCTCCAAGCAGCTTTGAGGGGATGAAACACTGCGACGTCCATTGGCTGCAGAAAATTGATGTAGTTTGGATGAATTGAAATCAACTCTATCCCATTCTCACGACAAAAATCACTGAGCTGTAGAGTCAAATGAGCCGAGTGTCCATTCAGATACAGAACAACTGGCATTTCAATCTCATTTTTCACAATCCAAGGGTGAAAAGACTTGCGAATCCAATCCAAGAATGATGTTGGCGTCATCCATCCAGTAGTTGAACGACCAATGGTGTAGTCTTTTGGTGTGAGTGCTGTGACAATAGCAGGTATTCTTATATAGTTGAAGGTGATCATTGGTGGTAGATGGTGGCCAGCAGCATTCCCACAGAAAAGTGCTGTGAGACACTCTTTTTCATCGAATGCTGCTCGATTTCCTCGTTTTATCAGGACTTTCTGGCCCTTTGGACACAGGTAGAAGCCTGATTCCTCACAGTTGAACACACGAGAGCTGTCAATGCCCAGTAAATTTTTGGTGACCAAGTAATTTTTCACTTGTTCAAACCAGTGGCGAATTTTCTCCTCAGTTACTTTAGCTTGAGATGACGTTGTATTCTCGGAAAGTCTGTCTTCAACCTCGGGATGACGTTTCTGAAAGGCTCCGTACCAGTGTCTGCCAGGACGACCATCAGTGAAAACGTCAACTTTACCCAGCGATTCGACGAGCTTTTGGACGGAATTTAGGAGCTGATCCTTGGTGACAGGACAGCCCTGGTCAGACATGTAGAGAATCCATTCTACGAGCTTCTGTTCGTAGAATTCCCCTAGGACACTCACAGGTCCTGGTCTGCCTATTGTGGGCTTTGAGATACCTCTGGACTTGTCGAATAGGGTTGACTTGGGGATGTTGAATTCCTTGCTCACTGATCCCAGGGTCTTTCCTGCATTCACAGCGTCCAGAGCTTTCTGGAGGTCCTCATTAGTGTATGCTGGTACTCTTTTGCGTTTAGGCCTGGGAAATTAGAAATATGGACACGTATGAAGAAAATTAGTAGAACAACTCAGCGCTTTCTCTGAAGAATTCTATTGAATTTCTATTGGAAATCTATAAGAATTCTATTGGAAAATTCTGTTTCTTGCGCCAATTCTATTAAAAATTATGTAACATCCCCATGCGTTTTTAAATATATATTTGCTTATAAAAAAGTTTACAGATGTTGGTTTTTCCATGGAACTCATTCTGCTGAGATTTTTTGAATAAAAATTTTTCGGCCCAAATTTCAAGTTTTTTTGCTTGAATTTGATTATGAAAAACAAATAAAAACAGCAGAAAAAACTTAGAAAATTGACATAGAGATTCTACTTGTTTTTTGCGCTGATTCTATTGCATAATTGATCGGAGAAAGTCAATATATTTTGAATTTCTGTTCGAATTTTTCTCTTAAGATTTTTTCTATCAGAATTATTGGGCACAAATTTTCTACGTTTCTTCCACTGGATTTTGTTTTGTTTTGCATTACAGAATCCGAGTGGAAAAAAATTAGAAAATTGATGCTCAAGCATTCTCATAGAAAAAATCTCACGAGAAAAATTCAAACAGAAATTCGAAGTCGATTGACTGTTTCTTCGCGAATATCCAATAGAATCAGCGCAAAAAACAAACAGAATTTTTCAATAGAATTTCAATAGAAAACTTACAGAAACCCTATACAATTGCTATAGAAATCCAATAAAGTTTTCTAGCAAATTCGAAAGGTTTTCTACTGATAAAAGTCAACATATTTAGAATTTCTGTTCAAATTTTTCTCTTGAGATTTTTTCTGTTAGAATTATTGGGCACACGAGAATTTTCTCACGAGAAAAATTCAAACAGAAATTCGAAATCGATTGACTGTTTCTTCGCGAATATCCAATAGAATCAGCGCAAAAAACAAACAGAATTTTTCAATAGAATTCCAATAGAAATCTTACAGAAACCCTATACAATTGCTACAGAAATCCAATAGAGTTTTCTAGCGAATTCGCAAGGTTTCACGTATGAAAAAATTTTCTAGAAATTTTCTGTACGGATTGCGTATAGAATTTCTATAGAATTTTCGTATATAATATTCGGATATTTCTATATGGATATTTTTTATACAAATTATTTCCATACGATTTCTATAGGTCTGATCCTATACGACCCACTGCCACATGTATAGAAACATTTCGTATAGAGTTGCAACATTTCTCTACGTTTTTCTCTGGAGCGTTTAGACATTTTTCGCATGAAAACAGAAAATTAATGGATAGAAATAATTCGTACAGAAATATCCGAATATCATATACGGAAATCCTATAGAATTTTTATACGCAATTCGTACATAAAATTTCTATACGATTTTTTTATGCGTTTGTACTGAATTTTTTCATACGTGTGACGAGGTTAGGTTGGACTTCACGTGCGGTAACCCCGCTAACCTTGCATTCGCTCGACTCAGTCCCCGAATTCTATATTTCTCCCACAAAATAAATTATTCCTCCCTTTTTATCGATAGCAGTTTCCTCCAAAATCATCTCTCGACTGATGGAAACCGATTGAAATGTATTTTCCACTTACATTTTCGTGTTTGATCCTTATGCAGTAACGAGGAATGGTAACGCATGTGGGCTACGTCTACATGAAACTCGTGAGCAAACGGATCAGCCAGGCGAACAGTTGGATTGACTTATCCCTAATATTTTTTATGACTCGCGAAATATCGAGCAAGTTCTAGATTTTTTTTTCACTTTCGGGTGAGAGTGTATGAGCGACTCAGAAGAGAAGCAATATTGACGAAATGTGAAACTCTATCGTAAGAGTGCTCTGTGTTCGACAAACGGGTCTCGTTCGGCAAGTGAGCCAGTCATGAGAGCCATATTTCAAAGCTGTTCGCGCCGAAAAGGATAGGATAATTCAGTCGAAGTTTTAAAAAATTTCGATAGTTCTTTTTACGAGAAAGATGAAATAAAAATGTAATTTTTATGGGGAAAGTATTAATTAATGTTGTATTGCATATAACATAGTTATTTTTGTTAATAAATTAACAATTGAAAAGTTAAATTTAAATTTAAATGTTTATATGAATAATGTGGAATAAACCAAAGTGTGAATAAGGTATATAATATATATGCAAACCAATGTGTATCCAACGACAGTGTAAATAATTTTATCATAAATTAAGTACTTTGAACAAAAAAAAAAAATTTAAATGTTTGATCGTGGATCGAAAGACAACTTGTATTTCTCAAATTAAATTTAGACAATAAACTAGACACATCGAATCAATTGATAAGTGATATTCAGATAGTTGACTAGTAAATAATTTTCCCAAAATATTAATTCGTTGAATAGGAATATCAGTCTAGATTAGCGCAAATGAAAAATGAAGTAAATAGTTGACAAATAGTTCACTAAACGCACTAAACGCAATTTTTTAAATTTCTAAAATTTACATTTTCGGATTTTTTGGATCAGAGTGGGTCGATATAACACAAAAAATCCAAAAGTTGAATTGGGACGATTACAAAGCTTGCATTCGGAAGCAAAAATTTCTCATTTCGAATTTTCTGATGAAAGAAAATCAAACTGAAAATGACTCATAAAATTTATTTTTTCCCAATCCCTTTATTGTATGTATAATTCCTATAAAAGAATCCAAATCCAAATTCACACAAAAATCCAATGGAATTCACAGAACCAACTGAATATTCCACTCCTAAAAAATTGCATTTCCCATAAAAAAAATTATTTAAAAAAAGTGATTCAATTGAACGAGTGATACATGTCGATAAAAAAATATTCAATGAAAAATATCTTGCCGACTATTGCAAATATTTTGAAATTTCATCCAGCCGAAACCCGAAGGTCAACGTAGCCTCGAAAAATACAGCGGTAAGTGAGGAAGTAAACGTAATTGTTTACAGTGAATTGTACGTAGCATTTTCACTCGCCAAATGGTCGTATAAGGATGGACAGTAAAAACCCGACGACTGGGGCCTTATTTCATTCTCCCGCTTATTCGATTGTGCAGTGTTACGAAACTCGATACATTCGTGCGTTGACTTTTGTGGAATAATGTTCGTGAATTTGTGAATTTTTCGTTGATTGCGAGTATGAATCCAACGCCGGATAAGCAGAGCGTGAGGTCCATCCATTGTAGAATATGTCACGAAGGTAAATACGGATATCAACGAAATTTTTTCTCATTCTTGTCGTGAGAGTGATAAAAACAAAACTGAGAAATTCGTTTCGCTTTTATTGTTATCTAAACAAAATTAGAAATTCTGAAATAATTTACAGTGAATTTGCTAGAATAAATTATTGGAAAGGGTTTTAATGGTGGGAGTGCAGAATATACCTACAGAGTGATTCCTAAATTTTCGATTGAATTGTAGCAACAGAATTGATACAATCAATTAATGAATTCATTTTGGAAAATTCGTCTCGTTTAATTCTTTCAATGCTTTTTTATTTTTGAGAATTTCTGCAAATAAAAAAAAACACCTCAACACTTTTGATTTTCTTAGGACACCCGAGAATTTTCTGAATTTCTCTGGAAAACCCTCAACTTTTCTTGTCCTATCAGGTGTTCTACACGGAGAGCGAAATGTTCAGTAAAAATTACGGACCTCACAATTCACTCACCGATCACGGAATCGACTCAGAATTTTGAAGTGACGGTATCGTAATTGTTCACAAGAGATTCAAATAAAAATTACGTAAGGCTCCGGAAAAATTCCATGACAGTTCCGTAAAATTTCCTACAACCATATTTCGCCCCGGAACTACGGAAAAAATACGTAATTTTTATTAAATATTTCTCTCCATGTAGAAAAGTCGAAAACATTGAGGTATTTTTTTTAATTGCAGGAATTCTCAAAAATCCTAGTATTCAATTTTCTCTCATTCTGCCCGAGCTACACGCATGGCAAAATCGTATAGAAATTTTCTATACGGATTGCGTATAGAATTTATATAGGATTTTTGTATATGATATTCGGATATTTCTATACGGATATTTTTATACAAATTATTTTTATAGGATTTCTATCGGTTTAATCCTATACGACCTGATGCCACATGTATAGAAACATTTCGTATGGAGTTGCGACATTTCTCTACGTTTTTCTCTGGAGCGTTTAGACATCTTTCATATGAAAACAAAAATTTAGGTAAAAATTTATGTATAGGAATAATTCGTATAGAAACATCCGAATATCATATACGAAAATCCTATAGAATTTTTATACGCAATCCGTATAGGAAATTTCTATACGATTTTTTCATATGTGTAGGCCGGGCCACACAGCTAGAATCTGAGCAAAACTCATCAATAATTGAAGTTCATCTTTCTTTCTTTTTTCTCTTCCTATTATAATGTATCATAATAAAATTTGATAATCTCGATTAAAGTAGCCCTACCCTTACGATAAATTCAAAGATTATTGAAAACTGCGAAAAAATTGCAGAAAACTCGATTAGATTCAGAATTATAATTTTTTTCTCAATTTAATTATCGTTTTGGTTTTTCAAAGAAGAAATGTTTAAAAATCAGCATTTAACCCAATGTCTTATATGAAAATCAACATTTCCATTGTAATCAAAGATTAAAATCTGAATTTTTTTTCATTAGATGTGAAAAAATCAATAATTTTTTGACCCCTCATAAAAAATAATCCACCGTTTTGCAAACAAGTTTCATTATTTATTTATAAGAGGGAAATGTTTGAAAGAATATCAATATTTTGCGAAATTTAATTTAGATAATACTGACTGGGTATGAATTTTTTCAAATTTTTCCATGCAATTTAGTTGAAAAATTTAAAAACTGAAAATATCCAAAAGTACAGCGTAGCCCGGTGGAAGGGTAGAGCTACTTTAATTCCTAGAATCAAGTCATACTTTTTAATTCCTTGTAGGCTAATAAATTCATGTAACATATGTAGGTTGTCCTCAGGGGGCGATTGCTACCACAGGACATTGTCATAAAGCTCAATAAATAAATAAATAAAGAGAATGTATTCCGTTTAACTCGTTCTCAATATTTTTAACATAAATTCAGATGGCAATACCGAGGAATTAATTGATCCGTGCGAATGCTCAGGAACCGTGGGTCTGATACACACAAGCTGTCTAGAGAAATGGCTAACAACATCAAACAGCACCCAATGTGAAATATGCAAGTACGCGTTTCCGATAAAGAAGAAGAATAAACCATTAACGCAGGTTGGTAAATTGCGGACAAGTTCCCATAGCTGAGGTTTCAAGCATATCATTATCTTTGGGCTGTGCCAGTGAAACTCTGAGGATCGATTGTGATGTTGACCTTGGGTTTTAATGAGTCATGTGTTCGTGGACAGTGAAATTAGATGTTTAGCATGTGGTGGTATTGAATTATTGAAAATGGTTATAATCATTTTCTTGCGCGTGCTGACAGGTGAATTTTATTATCAAATGGAATCCACTGGGGAGAGGTAATTCATGAATAAATTGGTTTGTTTTCATTCGGGTGATTCTTCATGAATTAATATTTCGCGTTTAATTGATTCATTTTCATTAGCTATTTAACAACGGAATTTATCAATATTTTTTTGGTGTATCCGCTGGTTATGGTTTCTTATTTATATTTATTCGAGGGGGTGGGACACGAATGCGTTAATTTTTGCTTCAGAATGGAAGAATTGTATTCGCCAAATCTGAAATTACCAATTTTTCGTGTCAGAGTAACTAATTTTGCACTCAGGAGCTCGAAGATGCGATTTTGTATGTACGTGACCCATCGTTTTTCTACGATAAAATAATTGTTTAATGAATTCAATTGTGATTTAAAATATTCTTCCCAATGCAGAAATATATTGACTATTCTGTGCCAAAAACAATTTTCTTTCTTTTGTGCCATTTTCCATAGGCATTATCATCAACAATTTAATTGCTTGAATTCTCGTAACACTGGGAGTCATTTTGCTCTACGAATTATTTTCTGGGGAGAGGGTGAGTAATACTCGAGCGCTCGGAGCTCAAGGTATTTTATAAAAGAGGTATCTTATACAGAGACTCGGCTGTATCGACACACAAAGAGAACCGAAAAGTAGAATTTCAGCGATTGGTTTATTGTTCCAGTCAATTTGGCAATGGTGGTTATCGAAAAATGGCTACGGACCCCAGGGGATTGGTGGTGACCTAGTATGCCTGGTTGTCCTGACACCACTTTGCGTTGCTGCTACTTATCTCTGCGCAGTAGGTGCAGCAGCTTACACTCGTAACGGATTCTGGGAGGGCACCGGATTGGCTGTACTCTGCTTCATGCTCGTTGCCACTTACGCATTATGGTTGATTGTCACAGTAAGGTAGATAATCTTTATGTAAGATGAAAAATCAAGAGACAAAGTTAAACTTTATTCGCTCACGAATCAGTGAATCAAAAAATTAAGATGAAAACTAAGATGAAAAATCAAGAGACAAAGTTAACTTAAACTTTATTCGCTCATGAATCAGTGAATCAAAAAATTAAGATGAAAAGTAAGATGAAAAAGTAAAATTAAGATGAAAAGTAAAATGAATATTCAAGAGACAAAGTTGAACTTTATTCGCTCATGAATCAGTGAATCAAAAAATTAAGATGGAAAGTAAGATTAAACAGTAAAATTAAGATGAAAAGTAAGATGAAAAATCAAGAGACAAAGTTAAACTTTATTCGCTCACGAATCAGTGAATCAAAAAATTAAGATGAAAACTAAGATGAAAAATCAAGAGACAAAGTTAACTTAAACTTTATTCGCTCATGAATCAGTGAATCAAAAAATTAAGATGAAAAGTAAGATGAAAAAGTAAAATTAAGATGAAAAGTAAAATGAATATTCAAGAGACAAAGTTGAACTTTATTCGCTCATGAATCAGTGAATCAAAAAATTAAGATGGAAAGTAAGATTAAAAACTAAAATTAAGATGAAAAGTAAGATGAAAAATCAAGAGACAAAGTTAACTTAAACTTTTTTCGCTCATGAATCAGTGAATCAAAAAATTAAGATGAAAAGTAAGATGAAAAAGTAAAATTAAGATGAAAACTAAGATGAAAAAGTGAAATAAAAATGAAAAATAAGATGAAAATTCAAGAGACAAACTTAAACTTTATTCGTTCATGAATCAGTGAATCAAAGAATTCAATAAAAACAAATCAATACCTTTTTTTTCCACAGATTTCATTATAAATCCTGGCGAGACTGGTGTCATCGCCATCAGGATGTCAAACTGCTTGTCAAGCATCGGCCACTGCATGTGAATAATGAAATGAAAAATAATAAAACCCCGGTAAAATCGGAGAATAACGACAACACGAACAGACATGTCAACGCGATGGATCACTATCATAACACAGGAAGACTGAGTCCATGGTTCATCAGACTGATCGCTCGCTTTGGCGATCCCTTCCATGAATTCCACCAAACAACGTGGGTCTGATCATCGAGGAAAGAGTAGCACTCATCTCGAGTCAATTTTACCTCGCGCATATGCCAAAATACTGTTCATTTCTCAGTTCCTTTTTAAATTAACATTGAAAATATGTGTTTTAGAACGAATTGTTGTGGTTTTAATGATAAGTCCAGCTCAAATAATTTAATATTATTTTTTCTAGATAAATAAGTGAAAATTAACAGAAGATTTGTCAAATGGAGAACAGATGTTTTCGCTTCCTACTGTTTTTGTCTGCTTGCACGGATAATTATGAAAGGAAATTAGTAAATGTTGAATAATTTTTAAATGCGTGACCAACATCCGCCTTTTCCTAATGTCGCAGTACCCCAACAATAAGACATTAAATATTTCCGAAATTTCGAAACTGGAATATATATAAATTTAATAGCCTGTTTAAATGCTATTATTTCATAGAGACCTCGCTCCCGTTTTTATAAATATGGGTTTCAGTGGAATGTGTTGTAGACTCAAATGTTTTATTTATCATATGATGACTTTCTGATCAATCCTTAGGCCTGATCGAGGGGCTAGCCACTCAGGAAACCACTGGAAATCAAGTGATTTAGATTTTCAATACACGGAGAGAAATGTTCAGTAAAAATGACGGAACTCACGATTCACTCACCGATTACGAAATCGACTCAGAAAAAATTTAAGTGACGGTATCGTAATTTTTCACAGGGGATTTAGATAAAAATTACGGAACGCTCCGGAAAAATTCCGTGACAGTTCCGTAAAATTTCCTACAACTACATTTCGCTCCGAAATTACGGAAAAGATACGTAATTTTTACTGAATATTTCTCTCCGTGTAGTGATTTCTAACGATTTCAGGAAATAATTGGAAATCAATAGAAATCATGAAGAAATCAAGTGATTTCCGAAATCATTAGAAATCATCGATAAGTGTAAAATCGAAATTGATTTTGCAGTTTCAACTCTACAATTTTTATTATGGTATCGGTGCATGCGAAATCACCCAAAGCCGAAATGCGACGCTTTTGAAGTTTTTGACATCCTTACGTATTGTAACATCATGTAGAAAACTGCCATTATCGACAGGTGCCCCACTCTGGTCTCGAAATCATGATTTCTCCAGTGACTTCTTGAAATCAAGAAATCATGTTGTCTCAATGTTAATTGAGAAATCACAAAAATTATTCGAGAAATCACAGAAATCAACAGGAAATCACAGGAAGTCATTTGATTCTGGAAATCACTGAGTCACTCGATTGAGGAGTGACCATCCCCTCGGGCCTGATCTGAGCCAGTCTGGACTCATATAGAAACATTTCGTATGGAGTTGCGACATTCCTCTACGTTTTTCTCTGGAGCGTCCTGACATCTTTCGTATGAAAACAAAAATTTATGTAAAAATTTATGGATAGAAATAATTCGTATAGAAAATTTCTATACGATTTTTTCATACGTGCCTGCCTTCAACCCTCCAATAAACCAGTGGATATTTTCAAAATAGATAAAACAAGAGAGAGAATAATGGGGGATGATGCAACCCTTGTAATTGTAAGAGCGAAAACCCCAGAATAACCACTTGGCTCCCCGTGTAATATTATCGATAGTTGAGTTAGTCTCCTCTGCCCCTTGGAATAACGTATAGACCTGAGAGTATACCCACCTGTTCGCTGGTTCTGTCTTCAATTATGTAATAGCTAGAGGTCTCATTTGGGATGGTATACATTTCACGAGCTGCGAGTTGACTTATCAAACGAAGACAATGAAAATAAACTAACTGGAATGGAGGGTACTAAGACAGTAGTCCAAGTTCGATCGAATTATTCAACTTTCGCCTCGACATGGAAACACAAACAAACGCAGCGACGCAGTTTATGCTGTTTGTTGAGGGGTGTGGGTTTAACGACCTCAAGACATTTCGGTCAGTGCCATAAAAATAGAAGAAGAAAAAGAGGAGAGGGATGTGATGCGGAGGGTGATAATTGATTCCTTTCTACCTCTCTAGGAAAGACAGTAGTCTTCGTACGAGATACTACGTTGGAAGAAAAACAACGGAGTTCTCAAACAAGTATTATTTGTGCCAAAAAAGGTGTTCTTTTTTAATTATTAAAAAAAAAAATTTTGATAAAAAAAATCTTTTTTTTTATAAAAAAAAATCTTTTTTTTGATAAAAAAAAAATCTTCAAAAAACGTTTTTTTTTTAATTATCAAAAAAAATTTGTTTTGTGCCAAACATGCGAAGATTGCGGAGAAGTGGAAAATTTTTGTCGCAAAAATAGATTGAGTAGTTCTTGAAAAATTGTATTTACTGTGCACGCAAGAAATTGCATTTCTAGCACTAGGTCTTCGTTATTCGATACTCCCATAGGGGAGGCGGGGCCTGTACAGCACCTCAGAATTTTCAGAGCCTTGCAATTTGATTTTTCACTGTGATAATAGCATTATCATCACATAAAATTATGATCAATCGCTGTGTAATTTTTTTTCACATCATTTGACATCTACTTTTTTCATCTTTTAATAAATAATTTGAAAATGTTTTCTCCAATTTGATATTTCAAGTGTGCCATTTTAACTGCGACATTGAACCTAAAATTTTTCATCTCCGACATTTCAACAAAAATTTTTCTGCTTCAATGATCGTTTATTTGTTCATTATATTTGTTATGATTGATGTTATTAATGTGGAACGATGATGTTTAATCCTTAAGTTAAATAATAATGAGCAATCTTGTAACTTAGGGACAAAATATTTCTCGATGAAGTTTTCTCTACCAGAATTATTTTTATCCTGAAAAGGCATCGTTTCGTGAAGTGCAATGATTTCGTTGCGTAGAAAAAAAATCCTTCACCTAATTCTCATAGGACGACTCTAATTGCTCAATTAACTGAGTATAACTTTGGAAAATTCCAAACATGAAATGAAACGATTATTCATGAACTTCAATGTGGAGACATTCGCGGAAAACTTTGGCGCAAGAAATTCTCACTAATTCTATACCCACATGACCCGAATGAATCTGGTGCAAGGATGATGAAAGAAGTCACTGGAACTTTACAATCGAATCGATGGTAGTAAAGTGGTAGACAGTTTATAGAGCATTTTAAACGTAAATTAGGTCTATACCAAGTATTTTCACTTCTGCAACAATGTTGTAGGTAGTGTAACTTACATTATTGAATACTAATATTGTTGAATACCTTTTTGCCAGGAATTATCTCAAAAATTGTTTCGAGGTGATCAAAAGGTGAAATGTGAACATCATTCCACCTTTGCTACAAAATAGAAAACAAAATGATCTGACATTTCTCAATTTTTTATTAGAAAAATCTTGTTTGTTCATGAACATTACACTCTCTACAATTTTCGCTGATTGAAATTGTTTAAATTTTTTTTAAATCTCACTAGCGAACGGGCGCTTTGCGCCCGTCTCTAGATTATGTTATATTATACTAATTTATTTGTTTTATTTCCAAAATTTCTTTGCGGTTAGATTAAATTGAATTTATTGGATTCTATTCCCATTGTAGTATACAAATTATGGGAACAGTTTTTCTCATTTTCAAATGAAGAGATATTTATGATAGATAATAAGGAGAGTATTGATACTTTTTCTTGGGATGATGATCGATTCGCAAGAAAAGAAAAATTTCGATTTTTCAATGTCTCCAGAAAGTTTTAAAATTGATATATTTTCTCAAATAATGAAAGAATACCCATCAATTCAATTTCTATCTTCACATTTTTATAGAATCCATAAAAAAAGTAGCAAAGAATAAAAATCGGAGATGAAAAATTTTATCGGATTAATATAATGTAATTATTATTTTGTTTATAAACGTATTCCACAATTTTTCAATCTATCGTAATTTNATGGGAACAGTTTTTCTCATTTTCAAATGAAGAGATATTTATGATGAATAATAAGGAGAGTATTGATACTTTTTGTCGGGATGATGATCGATTCGCAAGAAAATAAAAATTTCGATTTTTCAATGTCTCCAGAAAGTTTTAAAATTGATATATTTTTTCAAATAATGAAAGAATACCCATCAATTCAATTTCTATCTTCACATTTTGATAGAATACTTAAAAAAAATAGCAAAGAATAAAAATCGGAGATGAAAAATTTTATCGGATTAATATAATGTAATTATTATTTTGTTTATAAACGTATTCCACAATTTTTCAATCTATCGTAATTTTTTTTGCATTTTTGTATTTGATAATTCATATTGAATAACATCTGCATTAAAAGTTGAATTATATGAGTATTTTTTTATAGCAAAAAATAGGATTGGTTGAATTTGTTGCGGATTGAGCGTCTTGAAGTCCGGGCGATCTATTTCAATAATTTCCTCATGAAAATCAAGCGAAAATAATTGTCTTCGTTTGGTCATTCCACCACAAACAAATCCCATGTACCACACAATATAGTGACAAACCACATGCACGAATACGTGAAAAATGGAGAGTATTGATACTTTTTGTTGGGATGATGATCGATTCGCAAGAAAATAAAAATTTCGATTTTTCAATGTCTCCAGAAAGTTTTAAAATTGATATATTTTCTCAAATAATGAAAGAATACCCATCAATTCAATTTCTATCTTCACATTTTTATAGAATCCATAAAAAAAGTAGCAAAGAATAAAAATCGGAGATGAAAAATTTTATCGGATTAATATAATGTAATTATTATTTTGTTTATAAACGTATTCCACAATTTTTCAATCTATCGTAATTTTTTTTGCATTTTTGTATTTGATAATTCATATTGAATAACATCTGCATTAAAAGTTGAATTTTATGAGTATTTTTTTATAGCAAAAAATAGGATTGATTGAATTTGTTGCGGATTGAGCGTCTTGAAGTCCGGGCGATCTATTTCAATAATTTCCTCATGAAAATCAAGCGAAAATAATTGTCTTCGTTTGGTCATTCCACCACAAACAAATCCCATGTACCACACAATATAGTGACAAACCACATGCACGAATACGTGAAAAATGGAGAGTATTGATACTTTTTGTTGGGATGATGATCGATTCGCAAGAAAATAAAAATTTCGATTTTTCAATGTCTCCAGAAAGTTTTAAAATTGATATATTTTCTCAAATAATGAAAGAATACCCATCAATTCAATTTCTATCTTCACATTTTTATAGAATCCATAAAAAAAGTAGCAAAGAATAAAAATCGGAGATGAAAAATTTTATCGGATTAATATAATGTAATTATTATTTTGTTTATAAACGTATTCCACAATTTTTCAATCTATCGTAATTTTTTTTGCATTTTTGTATTTGATAATTCATATTGAATAACATCTGCATTAAAAGTTGAATTTTATGAGTATTTTTTTATAGCAAAAAATAGGATTGATTGAATTTGTTGCGGATTGAGCGTCTTGAAGTCCGGGCGATCTATTTCAATAATTTCCTCATGAAAATCAAGCGAAAATAATTGTCTTCGTTTGGTCATTCCACCACAAACAAATCCCATGTACCACACAATATAGTGACAAACCACATGCACGAATACGTGGAAAATGGGTTAAAGCGCAAGTCTCGTAACTATGACTACCACATGTACCTGGTGGATTACCACCTGAAAGTTCGGCCCATTCTAGTTTCAGCCGTTACATAGTGAGCCCCTTGGAGCGCATTAACTCGTCTCTATCCCAATAAAATTTTCAACAATCACAAATCGCCATCAGGACTAGCTGCAACAACAAGTGAGGATTTTTCACAGCATCATTCCCTTCATCATTTTTGTGACATTGAAAACAACACGTGTTATTTTTTGGATAAACGTGATGGATCGACGGAGTGGGGCAAAATGGAATTTTTTAATTCGCTCAACCACTTCTAAACGAACAATACAAATAGAAAAATCAACTTCCCATTTCAAGGAATGAGAAAGTCTTTTGAATTCGCACGATTTATGATTTTTTTTTCAACCATTATTTGTTTTTTTTAATGAAAGTTGTCAGTCATTATTTGGAAATTAATGTTCTGGATACTTTCTACGACGAATGGATCCACAATTTTAATGTTTTTTGTTTTAGAGATAATCCAAGAAGTCAAGGCGTGGAAGTTACAACGAGTAGTGACAGATAAACATCTCCAGCGTTTTTCAAGTGCAAAAGTGAAGGATCTGATAATTCCATACTATTGAGAGTGATGTGACAGTCTGCCCTTCATTGGGTCAAGCTCAAGTTTACGCATGTTTGTGGTAGTGCTGCTGACTATTGTGCTGAAGATAATACTGAAAAAATTGAAGCGCTACGAGGAAATTGAAAATATTCGCCGACGCGAGTCGCCGGTGTTCAATAGTTTCACGACGAGGATCAAATTTATCGGACAGTGAGGGACTTTCGAGGGACTGGATACATTCGCGTGATCGACGATAAGATATTGGCGCGAGCGAAAGTGAAATTTGAGTTTTTCTTCTTTGTTTTTGTTTTGGTGGAATTTTTCACTCGTGTGATAATTGGTGGGAGGTGTCGCGTGGGGTATTAATCATGTGAGTAAATGGCCGTGATAATTGACGGCCACTGTTGGAGAAACCTACTATGGGCATCTGCCTTGACACTGGTGAGTTTATTGATCACAGTCGACCCTTCGCTTAAGATACCGATCCGTCATTTTATTGCCTCCCGAAAATTTGACTCTGTGTAGTATTTATAAGATACTCATTGAGATATCTGTTCCGGAATTTTTGACGTGCCGCCCCCTCAAAGGACTCGAAATAAATGGTAACAAGTGGAAAATTGCTCTTGTGTTGCACATAATAGTTATTTTCGCTAATAAATTACACGGAGAGAAATGTTCAGTAAAAATTACGGAACTCTCACTTCACTCACCGATTACGGAATCGACTCAGAAAATTTAAGTGACGGTATCGTAATTTTTCACAAGAGATCCAGATAAAAATTACGGAATGCTCCGGAAAAATTCCGTGACAGTTCCGTAAAATTTCCTACAACCACATTTCGCTCCGGAATTACGGAAAAAATACGTAATTTTTATTGAATATTTCTCTCCGTGTAGAAATAGGCTTCCGAATGGTTATTTTGCGCAGTATTTCCTTCTATTATATGTGTAATTCATTGTTTATTTCATTTTATTGAATTGAATACAATTTCTTTAGTTGAATGTTCTCATCATCATTATTTTTATTCCCCCTTTTTTCTATACAACCGATGGCTTTTTTTACGGTTCTATCACTTCGATAAAATGTTAATAGAATAATTTTATTTATCCATACTCGAATGAATTTGAAACATCACATTTGAAGAAATTATGAGAAAGCTTAGTTTCAGGGAAATTCATGAAAAATTCGAAATTTTTACCAATCATCATAAAAATCAAATCAACCAATGTAGCTATCGTAATCATATTTTAACTTCGACCTAATGACATTACAACAAACATTTGAAGCATGATATTCGGAGATATCCCCGGAACTCTGATTTTCAAAAAAAAAAACAATATTTTTGCAAAGTTTCAAATAAATCAAAGTAACGATTATTGCTGTCGCCTTCACCTTCGAACTCGGTCGAAAGGACCTCCATCCCAATTTTTTATTTAGGATGCCCCACCACTCAATCAATTCAGAATATTTTTTTTAGTTATCGTGGGACAACCGATGTCCAAAAAAATTTGAAAATTAAAAACACTAATCGATGAATTGAATTTCAATTCATGGCGAATTAAAACGTCGTGCTCACGTGCGGGTAAGGCTCCTTTATCTTACCTCCTCTAGTTAGAAACCTATTCTTCGTCTCCTAATGGGCGCAAAGTCAGATTGAAAGTTAACTCTGCGCCCGCCAGGCGATTTTTTTTCTGTATCGTGAGAATTTTACATTCAATGAGACAACAGAAATTCAGTTACTCAATTGTGTGTGTCACACCTATCAATCACCAAAAATACTCAACAATTTTTCATAAAAACACTTATAAATATTCCCTATGACTCCGTCACATGAAGTCACAATTCCATCGAGAACGGCACGTGACTCAATCTCTCGAAAATTCCGGGGATTCAGCACTGAATAATGTATGTTTACCCTACAGCACATGTAAAGAGGGTGTACGGTCACGCGAGTCGTTTGTCAAACCAACTCGCAGCCGGATGTTTCAACTGGTTGTTCCTTTCAACTATATCTAATTTTCAAAACGGTCATTTACGTGTTCGACAGGAATCTAAACCTTTCTGACGATGATCGTAAAAACATGAACATAATAAAAATACATAAATACATAAGATTATTTATCCCTTAAATATTTCCTTCTCACGACATTAACATAAAAAAAGAGCTCGAGAATATTTAAAAAATCACAATGGAATATTTTCAATCAGCAATTGCAAAATATTAATAATAATAATAATAATAATAATAATAATAATAATAATAATAATAATGTCCTCTCCCATTCTCCCTCCATCAAATATTACTAACAAGGCCGTAGATTGAGACAAATCCAGTTTTTTATTCACCCTTCATTGCGACCCTGTCACACGCAAAATCGTTCACTGACCTCAGTTGTCCCATCATTGCAAACAAAGTTAAATAGAGTGGAGGGGGAATAAACGTCGAGTAGAATGCACGAATGAGAGAGACAAAAAATTGTCGATAAACCGGTGAATTATTAAATCGTCGAAAGAACAAAAACAAATATTTTTGTTAAAAAAAAGGTCACAAGAAAAAGTTTTGTTTTGTTTTTAGAGTAGAGTAAAATTTATTGAAAGATACGGCGAAATGAAGGAGAAAGTCAGGAATTTCGAAGAAATAGTTGTAGTGCGCAGCAGATTTCATGATAGAAAAGTATGTTGATTGTTTTTTTGGAGATTTGATTATTTTTTTCGCAATGATCATTGTGAGAAAAATAGTTACTTTTGTGCTCTGCACGGAGAGAAATATTCAATAAAAATTACGTATCTTTTCCGTAATGCCGGAGCGAAATGTGGTTGTAGGAAATTTTACAAAACTGTCACGGAATTTTTCCGGAGCGTTCCGTAATTTTTATCTGAATCTCTTGTGAAAAATTACGATACCGTCACTTAAATTTTCTGAGTCGATTGTGTAATCGGTGAGTGAAGTGAGAATTCCGTAATTTTTGCTGAACATTTCTCTCCGCGTGCGAAAGGCCCTCGGTCCATGGCCAGCTGCAAGTTCCTATCAGAACTTGCAAGAAATTTACGTAAAAAAATAGTAAATAAAAGGCATGGAGTTTTTCCATTGGCAGAAAGAAGTTGAAAGGTCTTGGAAGAGCGAATGACAACTTTGGCCAATCAATTCGTAATGATTTTGGATCGCGTGTGTGTTCTGTCCCGTGCTCGATAATTTAATCTGACATCGTTGTTGGAATGAAGTTCAAGCGTTTCAGATGTTTACGAAAGCGCCCACGTCGGTGATCGTACATGACGGAGCGGTTTCAAATAGTTTCAGAGTTGAGGAATGGAAAATAAAAAACGTCATTCACTTTGTGACCTTGCTCCCCCAATTATTGGGAGATATTATTTTTGGTCGTGTATTTTTGTGAGAATTCAAAGAGAATTAGCGCAGAAGTTTGCAGTTGTTCTACCCGTAGATTATTTTTCAACTAAAAGATTTTTAAAAACTATAAACCTGAAACATTACCTGAATACTCTATGAGATTCGGAATTGTCATTTTTTTTATCATTCATCCATTGAAGTAGGAATTGACATTGGAAACAAGACTCATCAAGCCCTGAACGAACGCTCGGAAATTCTCAATCAGGGCTGGCGCCCACAAGACTGGGGTACACTGTTAGAAAAAAAAAAGAAATTTCATGCACAGTGACACTGAATGCGACTTAGGGGGAAAAAAAATCATGAAATTTCAGGTTTCACTGAAATTTCAGTAAAATTCCAGAAATTTAAGCAGCATAATGACGAGAATTCCTTAATTTATGTGAATTTCCAATCTAATATGAATATTCAGTGTCAAATTACATTGAATTTTCAGGGAAAATTTAAATTTTGTGATGTTTTCCCCCTAAATCGCATTCAGTGTCACCGGAATTTTCTGGTTTTCTATTCATGTTCAGGAAAAAATGAAACTGAAATTGACAGTTCTCTTTGATTTTTCCCCGAAATTCTGAATGTTCAATGACAAAATCCCTTGACATTCCAGTGGTAATTAAATTTGAAAAATTTTGATAAATTTAGAACGATTTTCTAGGGATTTGCAATGGAATTTCATACGAATTCTCGAAATTTTCGAGGAATTCTCATCAAGAAAATTTTATCGTCGACGTATAACCAAAGGGGCGTAAGTGGCGTGTATAAGCATAGCTTTACCACCCGTTTGGCTCTACGGCGACGTTATGAAGAATCCTTCATTAGCATTTTCCAACAAATTCTCAGTTAATTACGTATTTGATCGTGGTATCTCAATTATGCTTGGCCTCGCAGTCAGACTCATTGTGTCTGTCGAGTCAATTAACACCTCCCGATTTCACGGTGAACTTACATTTTAAAAGATCTATCCTCATTCATTAGCCGCATGTTACCAAAGCATAACAGAATTTTATCGAAATCGACATCATATTTTAGTCGCCGTAAGGCGGGTTGCATGTTTTCGAAGGTGGGAAGTAGATAAATGCGAATTGGGTCAGACGTCGATTCACCATGACCAGTAAATGAGACGAAAATGATAGTTGGCTCGGAAATGACTCCTGAAAGGAACTATAAAGTTAACTGTGTAGCGGCTTAAAAGCCGATTCTTATCGTCGACTAATTTCTCGCTTGCCCTTCTGGAAATTTATCGGGGTTCACTAACACTTCCGGATTGAAATTGAAACGGAGAGAAATTTTCTAGAAAAATTGTAGTACGAGTACTGGAACAAAACATAATCCATCGGCTGTAAAAAATTCTGGTGCAATGCTTCAAAATTTTTGAAGTGTGAAATTCCACATCTCAAAAACATTTTTTTTTAAACTATATTTTTTTTCTATGACCGACTGAGTTAGCTCTATATAAAATTTTGGATGAATTTATCCCACGAAAGGAGAGACGCAGAGGCCTGTTTGCAATGTCACCTTCAAAGTCTGATATATATATTTTTTTCATTCCATTTCACCGTATATCTCTCGGCTTTTACGGTTTTTCTTATTCCTTCATCCCGTTTTTTTATTTCCGCATATTTGCTTTTCTCAAAATGCTCTTTCCAGTTTTTCCAAACAATGTTTCTTTCCTGAGGTGTTCCCACGCGGTCACCCATCCATCTAGTGACCACGCTCAGCGCTGCTTATCTTCCCAAAGCTAAGTCTGCCCACCACCGCAGTGCGCTAGCCCCGTAGGGCCCTTCAAAGTCTGATATACTAATTAATAAACAAAATAAGTGAAAAGTACTACAATGTTTTGAAATAATTAGGGGGAACCAGGGAAAATAAGACCATTTGACCCTCCTGATGATCCTTGTCCCTGAATCGGTTGACCCTCGTGACCCTTGTAATTCCAGAAAAATTGACTCCACACCTCAAATTTTCACGTTCCGCCGCCCCTGGTAAAGTTGATAAATATTCCGAATTATGGTTTCAGATCATCATAATGAATCGCAGGTGTTCGAGGACGGGGATGCTCGAAGTATCGGAAGGTGGCGAGGTGAAGCAGGCTTACTGTCAACACCACCGGCTGGTGTATTTCCAATGCAGAACGTTGGCCCAGTCAAGTTTGAACCACCCAATGTTCCTGTCATTTTTGTCCTCGGTAATGCTCCGAAAATTTTCCACCATTAACGTCGACTCTTTATATAAGACAGAGAATTGGTTCGCTACATGCGCATGCAGAGGAGATTAAAATAGAAATGCGATATTTAATATGAGCACATCCGCGCAAAATCTGCAACTTAAAAAGCCGAATTGACTCATTTTTAATTGTGCAATTGAATATTCACTCCTTTGGGTAATAATTGCATGAACAATAGCGGTCATTTTCAGTACTTGTCCCACTGAGAAAAATAACCGCCGAACTACGGCGAAAGACAAACTCTAATTGGCGACACAATTCCTTTCATTTTATTGACAATTTTTGGTGAAAATTTCAGATTAGAAAACAATAGCTTTTTTAGTAATTAACGATGGAAAAAAACGTTTTCTCGTATAAAATCCGTCAAACTGAAGACGATGCTATGCATAACGTCTCCTTTCGAAGGGTTTTTCTTGGAACTCCGTAGGAATATTGCGGTCAATTTGGAATTTTTTTTTTTACAAAAACTAGCTATTTTCAAAAATCATAACTCCCTCAAATATCAACATTTTTCAATTTTTCTTTCTTCAAAATTTTTGACTAATCGCCATCTTTTCATAAAGTATTGAGCCAAAAATCCCCAGCGTCGACTTTATTCGCCTGGTAATTTGGCGGGGATCTGCTCTCTTACGATCACTTCGTATGTACCTGCCGTATGAAATAATAAATAGAAATAATACTAGAAATAATTCCTGGTATTTTACACAAAAAGTCGACTGCATTGCCCATTGAGTCCACTTTTCTAATTCCCCATATTTCTTTATTTTTCACGTTCTAGGCGGCCCTGGCAGCGGTAAGGTGACACATTGTGACAATCTAATGCAAGAGGAAAATGGGATGACGCACATAAATATGACAGACCTCCTGCAGCAATACGCCCTCGGCAATGGTAGGTACCACCACGCATCTATGAAAAAATCCGTAGCAAATTTCCCCGAGTGGAAATTCAAATTAGGATAGAATAAGAGACTGACCAGTAAAAACTGATTTTGATCATTTTTGGATCAGAAATGTAACGCTCCTTTGGGTCCATGCCTGGTCAAAATTCTAGGATTCGATATTCCTGAACAGTACCGGATCCGATACGCATCTAGTCGAGATTTGACTGATCAGAATAGGATCACAATTCACTCCGCCACAATGAATACAAGTACTCCATTCAGAATCTCATCAGATCCTGATCCGAAAGTCTAATCAATAAATTCTGACCAGTATTGAACCTGAAACTAATGTAGATCCAAGCTAACTGAGTGAAATTTCCACTCGGTCCCTGGCTCTCTGTCAAATTCAACTTGAACTTCCGTTGAAAATGGCATTCGATCTTTTCTGATTTTTAGTGGAAGTTATATAATTTGTCCGTGCAATTCTCCAATAGATAATCAACAAGGGATTGTCAATAAGTCTTGATGAAAATGACGAAAATGAACGCAATAGAAACGAAAAAATGAAACAATGAGTGATACATTACGTAATATAGACGTTTGAATGACGCCGCTATGACACAGTTTATATACCCTAGACCTCTAGTGAAGCGTCAGGGTAAGTTGCGTTGTAATCGATATATCTCCGTGATCGATAGTCCGTAGCGCCCCTACTGTGTCTCATTGCCCGTCGTTATTGCGTAAACAAGTGTGGTATCCATCCCCCACCATAACAATTCTTCAACCCCTCTTTTTTCATACTTAACTCAACGCTATATGCAGTGGGATTGTTGCATACGCTCATGAAGGAAAACTTTCCAGAATGTTGCGCGATGATTCATTGCTCTCCACCGTTGGAATTTTTTCCAATTCCGTTGATCATGCAATGTCTCACCTGAATTAATTATGAGTACCCACTCTGTTTCAGACATGCAGGACTTTGGTCTCTTGAGTAGCAAAACAGTGGCTGAAGTCCTCATGCTGGAGATGAAGATGTCACCGGGGGCTAGGACATTTTTGGTCAGCGGCTATCCCAGGAATATGAGAGATGTCGTTGAATATTCGGAAAAGGTAAGTTATCGATTTGTCCGTTGGCTTAACTTGTGGAGTCATTTGGAAAGTCAACAGTTGTGGAAAGGCAAACCACAACTGCGTCGCACGTCAATTACAATGATCGACGATGATTACCAATACAGTAGACTCCCTTTATAAGCGTAAGCCTGGAGCTGCAGGGGAGGCCGATTCAGGGAATGCGTAATATTTCGGAATGGGGACTATCTGTATTTTGGAGTTTGGGATATTTTGTGGGTCTAGGAGAGTTTCTCGCAAAAGAATGCTCCTTTCCAACACTTGATTGATTCCTGTACCTTTTTTCACATAATTATTATTTTATCTCAAAAATTTTGCAGTTGTCCCCTTACGGGGGGTTTTCCCATTTCCTCTATTTTTTATAATTTATTTAAAAATCCTAGCCGCAGGCGTCGTCCCCTCGCGTCCATCGGACATTGTTTGATGCACCTCACGGAGAGAAATATTCAGTAAAAATTATGGAACAATTCACGTAATCCGCAATGGGGAATCGTTTTCCGGAAATTTTTATAGGAATGGAAGAGAAGAAATCTGAAACGTTCAGTGAATTTTCACGTTCATCACCGAACAAAGTACGAAATTGTCACGTAATTTTGTCCGAAGAAGTAAAATCTTATAGAAACTTGCCGACTTATTGTGCCTTCAAAATAAAAAATTCTTTTTAACGTTCAACAATTTTCATCACGCTGTGACGAAAAGTGAACTTTTCGGCACGCTCCGCGTGCCTAAAAGTCCAATTTCCGCCACATTGTGATGAAAAATATTGTTCGTAACTCGTGAAAAAATGTTTTTTAGCTCGTGGGATTATATCACGAGCTTTCGGCTCATGATATAAACCTCCCACTCGCCAAAAAACACTTTTTTGCACTCGTTACGAAATATACTATTTTATGAAGTTGGTGAATTATTTCTACGTTCCGTTCCGTAAAATTTCTCAATCGTTAGGGAAAAATTACGGAATGACTTGTTGTTCCTACAGCGGTAAGTCATCAGACGGGTGGTTAATTTTTACGGAACAAATCGTAGAATTTACGTGGCGATTCGTGCAATTTCAGTTCCAACTCACACTTGTTATTGAATTTTACTTCGCTCGCGGACTACGTTTCGAAACGTAATTTTTAGGTTTTTTTCTGGTAATTTTTATTGAATTTTTTTCTCCGTACTCGTTTTCAAACGGAGGTGTTTGAAAACAAAACATCTTTGATTGATTCAGACACTTCTTGACGTCTGAAAAATGTTGGTCACACGGTAAGAGGATCCCCGTCCAAATTTTTAAAATTTGATTATTTTTTACGTAAAACAATTTGCAATAATTCTAAATGTTAATAATTGTCAATGGAGTTCACCCGAGGTCATATGTAGCATAATCATCCCGTAACTCCACATAATTGTAATATTCTTCGGTAAAAGTATGTGTTTTCTCAGTGTACTGTACCCAAATCATAATTGCCAACGGAATCAGAACTACATATTTAATTTCATTACCCACGAGGGAAGTTCCGTATTTGCCACGGGTAAACTAATTATATTTGGCCGTGACTAGGTCATTTACCCCGAATAATCGACATTCTGATCGATCATGAGATAAAACTCCCAATGACTCATCAATTGAGTTCATACCCAATTTTCGGAGTGTCCGCTTCATTCTGCTTTCCAAATGCGTTCGAACAGCGCAAAAGCCGGGACATTTGTTTTCTCCTGCGGGGTAGGCACAAACTTCAGTTTTCATGCTGTGATACCCACGGTTCTTCCTTCCCCATTGCTATAAATAAATCTGAGCCAGAAATACCTCATCATCCAAAAAAAATTCACAATGAAATTCATCATGAATTTCATTAATGAGGTGATAGTGACCTTTATCTGGGACACATGCAGGAATTGAATTGAATTTTAAGATTTTTATTCGACATAACTGTTTGCAAAATGTGCATTTACAGTATTTATTTAGATTTTTAGTCGCAGCCTCAGCCCGTAGGCTTTTGAATGCATATTATAATCAAGTTTTTGGACTATCTCTAATTTGAGATTGTGTGGTTCAAGAGGAAACTACCCTGTTAAATTAACCCTATGAATTACTACTGAAATTTCAAGGAATTTCGTCATTGAAAATTCAGAAATTCGTGGAGAAATGAAAGAAAACTGTACATTTTAGTTCCATTTTTCCCTAAAAATGAATTGAAAACTACAAAATTCCGGAAAATATATTCTTGAATTATCAGGACAGTGACACTGAATGCGATTTCGGGGGAGAAAAATCCTGAAATTTCCGATTTCACTGAAAATTCAATGTAATTTGGCACTGAAGCGCCTGCGGGCCAAACGAGCAATAAACAATTAATTTTTTGCGCTAATTATTCATTTTTAGAGAGATATAATCGATCTTCGATGTATGAGAGATCTCATTCCAATAGCCCGCGACTTTTAAAACTCATAGTAGTCTCTTCTTAAAATCTTCTTAAAATACCATGGGACATATGCAGGAAACTGTGACACGTGCCGCATGACTCAATAACTATTGACGTACATTCATTCTTCTCTGCCTCATGGTCATCCACACGTCAACTGTATTTTTATTACTTACTATATCTTTGCCACGAGTTTCGCTTTCTTGCGGCGGGGGGTTGAGGGTTGAGAATGTGCGCGTGGAACTGACAAAGAATCAACGAAAACCGTTGACCCGGCCTACTGACCCGCTCCGATTACCTGAACGAGTCAATGTTTCACAATTCGGTCAACACCCCTTTTATATGAATAATTGAAGACGGTTTGTTTCGATTAATTTCCTCTGCACGGAGAGAAATATTCAAGAAAAATTACGGAACATTTCACGTAATCCGCAAGCGAGAATCGTTTTCAGTGAATTTCTATAGGAATATAAGAGAATAAATCTGAAACGGTCAGTAAATTTTCGGGTCTCTCACCGAAAAAATACGAAAAATTCACGTTATTTTTCTGGAAGTTGTAAAATCTAACAGAAACTTCAAGACTTATTATGCCTCAGAACATGAAAATTCTTGGATGTTTAAGAATTTTTACGAAAAGTTCCGGAAAAATTACGGAACGTGTTGTTAAAATCTCCCCCTCACGGTGACTCATGGCTAGCCGTGAGGCGTCGGACGGATGAGTAATTTTTACGGAACAGATCGTAGAATTTACGTGACGATTGACACTTTTTATTGAATTTTACTTCGCTCCCAGATTACGTTTCGAAACGTAATTTTTACGTCTTTTTTCTGGTAATTTTTATTGAATATTTCTCTCCGTGTGCTCATTATCGTTGTTTGATTCAAAGAATATATTAAATTGGTCTATATTATGTATATTTTTCATATATTTTCCCATGGGATTTAGCATCTGGTCGCCAAGATGAGCCGAAAACACTTCCGTCGCTGTTACCAAAACCGAAATTTTTTTAAATTTTCTTCGTCGTATACGACGGATTTTGACGCAACAAAAACTCCATGAGACATTTTCGACAAAATATGATGCTTACTTCGAACGATTGCTTTTGAAATGGCCAAACCTTTTATGTGTTTTGTCACTCGTTTATGGCGATCGATTTTAAGAGAAGAGCAAATACTTCCAATAGGTTCAAGCAGTCGAAGGTCGAATTTCATGGGTTATCCGTAGTGAATTCTGGTGCTGACGCGATTCGTTCATTTTCATTCATTGAAAATTAACCGGTGCAGCCCACTCTTTATATAAGATACCTCAAGGTGATTCAAGGCATCAGGGATGGGCGATTTTCATCGATTAATCGCTTCAGCCACATTTTTCACGGATTCTATCGATTATTATTCAAAATTATTATTCAAAATGATCGGGTATTTCCCGATAGCTTCGTTGCAAACAAACGAGAGTGTCAAGCTTTGTACGCGGAGAGAAATGTTCAGTAAAAATTACGGAACTCTCACTTCACTCACCGATTACGGAATCGACTCAGAAAATTTAAGTCACGGTATCGTAATTTTTTACAAGAGATTCAGTTAAAAATACGAAACGCTCCGGAAAAATTCCGTGACAGTTCCGTAAAATTTCCTACAACCACATTTCACTCCGGAATTACGGAAAAGATACGTAATTTTTATTGAATATTTCTCTCCGTGTAGGTTTAAAAATCCCGAGCGCCAAGCGCAAGGAAATTTCCTACAAAACTTGACACGATCGTTTGTTTGCAGGGAAGATTGAGGGAAATACCGATGCATTTTGAAGCTCGAGGGGTATTTGGAGGAGTATTTCCTCCATCGGAATTTCGGTCACTAGAGGGCAGCATTTGATGTCAATGTGGTACAACCTACACTTTCGTATTTCAATTATTTTGTTTATTCTCTTAGCAACGTGCCGTGGTTTCACCAAATTTTACCGATATAAAACCGTGTAGGTTGTACCACGTGACATCAAATGCGGCCCTCCTATTGGCCGAGATTCCGATGAGGGAACTACTCCTTGAAAAATCGAAAGACTTTTTTGATAGCGATTAAGATTCCCCACAATTTTTAATGGGGGGAAATCCTCTTCAGAGTTTTTCACGCTAATCTAATTCAATTATACAAATTAATGATGTTCACGTAAACTTGTTCTTTTAGATTCAAATAATCAATGGCGTTATCCTGGTATCCTGGAGACAAGAAGTCTTAGAACGACAGATTGACTATGGAGCCCAACTAGGTCACGTGATCCTGAGTCTCGCGCGAATGGAACTCCGAAATTTTTATCGAAATGTCATGCCTGTTGCTGAGTATTTCGATCGGAGTGGTATTCTCCTGGAGGTGAGTGAATTCCATCATTTTTTCCCGAATGCATCGAATCGTAATTTCCCTCCGAACTTTCGAACAAATAATTGTGATTCGATGTAGAGAACCACTGTGCCCATTGAGTCAGTGGAATCCCTGCATTATCGGCCGGCTGTGCGACTGGGGTTTTCCATGGTTTCCCTTGCAGTTCTAGCCCGAATGGGGTACAGTTAAGAGTAAGACGGCCCATGAAGAGAGAAGTGGGAGAGGCAAGGCAGACGAATGGGGAGCCTATAAAATCGTAATGGTAGTAGGAAAGAAATATGAATAAAAAAAAATATGATTCGAGTGTGTAGAACATTAGCTCCGAACTTTTCCTTCTGCAAATACACGAGTCCCTAATCGATCACAATTAGAGTCAACTTATAGCCGAATAAAACGCTCTTGTTATTACGGACATGATAAGTAAGACCTACTTTAAAACTTTCAGTATGACTAGATTATTCATACTAATAAATTCATGACTGCTCCACATTATCGTTTACCTTCAAAACATTTCCATCAATTATTCACCTGATGAATTACCCATTTACTCATCACATGGTTGATAGTAACGTTCCACCCACATAAACGATGAATGACTAGCCCTTTTATTCGCCCGTTGCAGGTCAATGGAGAACGAAATCCTAGTGAAGTCTATGTTGACTTTCGAGAAGCGGTTGTGAGAATTTTGGGATTGTCGGAGAATGGTGCCTTTGATAGATCATTACCGCAGTCGCTGGAAACTGAAGTGAGTTGGATTTCCTTTGTAGGGCTGCCTACGAGACTCAAACGAGACTTCACTTTGAAGGGATCGTCTCGGTTTTGGTGAACACAGCAACTTTTGCTCTCGTCGCAGTCTCAAAAGAGGCGGTATCGGTTCTTCTCGCGATGACTCACAGTCAATTCAGCTCGTGTCAGTCTCAAGTTTCTCGTGCTTCTTCAATGCAAAGTCTCGGCTTTAGTCTCGGTCGTCTCGTCTCGGTCTTTTACCCATTAAAACGGGAAAAACGTGAAACCGAGACGAGATAAATTGACTGTGAGTCATCTCGAGAAGAGCCTCTACGGTCTCCTTTGCGACTATGATGATACCGAAAGTTTCTGTAATCACCAAAGTAAAGTCTCGTTTGAGTCTCATAGGCAGCCCTATTCATTTAGAAGATGGAAGTAGAGATGGACGATGTTGAAATTGAATCAGTTTTCTTGAAATCAATTAAAATGAAATGGATTAAATTCTTATAAATTAGTTATGAATTCTTTTTTTTCAATTCTTATTTTACTTATCCGAAAAATATCAAGGGATGTTAGAAAAAATGAAAGCAACATTTATCTAATTATCATTTGGCGACGTTTCGCTAATCATTTTAGAGAATAAAAGACTGAATGGATGAATCGATGAAAATCGCAAATTCTTAAATGGACGTGATAAGACTGTCGCGGTGTTTTTAAGACTGTCTTTTTTGCGTCAGGTGGAGGTGGTGCAGCCGGACGTGACGTCCAATCCTCAATCTGCCACTCAGATAACTTCACCACCCCTTCCGATCCGCCCGATTCCCGCCAAAACCGCCAACAAGCCAAGAAAAGGTCTGCCGAGCTTCATCTGGGTGATAGGTACGTCCAATCGAATGACAATGATACTTTCACCTACTCCTCAATAAATCGGAAAAATTTGTCGTGAAGTAATGGAAGAACTTGTGCTTTTGTCTGGCTTAAAAAATTGAAGATCATTTTGATGATAAATACCGACGCCGGTGGCCGAGTGGGCTAGACGCACTCGGCAAGTCTAGTGTGCGAAAGGTTGTGAGTTCGATTCCTCGTGGAACCGAATTTTTCAACGGAAGGCTCCGGCGAGCGGGAGGCTGCTAATAGAGTAACCGCCGGTACCGGCATGGGTTTCCTGTGGTGTCCCATGCTACTCCTGTGTTCTATTCGCGATCGCAGCGTAGATGTGGGAGCCATCAAGTGGTCTCTAAACTAACTACTCGTGGGCCAACCAATGAGATCAAGAACTCAGTGATCTAGTCATTTCATTGGTCGGCCCCGAAGAGTAGTTACTTTAGAGTCCACTTGGTGGCTCTCACATCTACATTGCGATCGCGAATAGGAGTGCGAATGCGGTAGAGTGCAGAATCCACAGCCGCATGCATCGAAATGAGACTTGAAAAGAGGACTCAAAAGGCTGTTAAAAAAAATTTGATGATAATTCTTCAAGGTGGACCGGGGAGCAACAAATCCCACCTCTGCACACAAGCTATCCGTAACATGCCCAACTGGGTGCACGTTGACATCGGTGGTTTATTGAGGACCATGGCAACATCGAATCCCGTGATAAACGATGCAATCGTCGATGGGGAAATGGTCTCCCAGGATATCATCATGCAGCTGGTAGAGCAGCAAGTACTACTCAATCGGGATAATGATGGCATTGTAATCGATGGCTTCCCCAGGGATTTGTCGCAAATGCAGGAGTTTGAAAGCAAGGTTCGTCTCATAGTTTCGATGCACTTTGCAATATCTATGATAACGTGATCATTGAAGTAGTTATTTGATCCCTATCTTAAAAGCCGCTTTCTTGAGCTCATGGCGCTCAAAGAAATCATGTGAAGATACTAGAAAAGATGAGAACAAGGGGCTAATCACTCCCGAAATCATAGCGTCAGACTGTGATGAAATCAATCCGAAATCGTGTTAAAGTCATGTGAAATCATGTGGAATATTCCATGTATCTTCCTCGTAATATAACGTTTGGAAATTAATTTTGAATTGTGGATTATTGGCGAAAAGAGGTAAAATGGGCCGTTTTTGATTCACTTGTAAACAACCCTTCAAAGCTTGCTCAACAAGCTTATGAAATAATAAAAAATTTAATACTTAAAATAGCCCGTTCGGCTCTCATTGCCTCTGAAATCACTGATTTCGAATCTATGAAATGCTTCGAAATCAATTGCAGTCACGAAATTATGTCGTGATCTCCTTGAAGTCATTTATTTCATTTCCTCCCGAAATCACTGAAATCAACACTGAAATCCCGTGAAGTCAACTCAATCGGGAGTTGAGTAGTCCCTCAGATGAGAAGCACACAGATGTAATGGAGTTTTATCACTCTAGTTCGGACAAGAGCCACCACTGATTCTACTAGACTGCTCGAAACTTCAATTAGGCCGTGGAAAACTTGACGACAGCGTCCCAGCATTTCGGAAAAGATTGGAAATATTCAGGGAAGTTACGCTGCCGATGTTGAAGACATTGGATAATGACAATCGTCTGAGAACGGTAGGCCTTCTTCATTATCTGTTTCCATTGATGTATTTGCCTATATTTCCAACCCTCGATGGACAAGTAAATTGATTGATTTGAGAATGAACAGTTGTCATTTTCCATTGAATATTGATGGATTTTCAGATCGACGGTGATACAGATGTACCCTCGGTCCAACAAGAATTTGCAGCAGCAATCTATGAACTGATGCGTCAAGCCCGACGCAAAGAAGACGCCAGCCATTCAGCGAATGATGATGATCACCCAAACTTAGGAGCCCCCGGTAACATCAACGGGGGCCTGCGAGATGTGCGCTTACCTAACGGAATGTCGAAGAATATCATCCCAAATGGCATCAGTTCGCTTAATCATTATCCGATCAACAGGAAAAAGAAAATCGAAGGTAGTATTACTTGACGAAATTGACGATCTCAATCTGCGAGGTGATGATGTTAGCCTCAGTCGATCATTGTTTCAATTTCCAATCTTTCATCATTATCAATTACAATTGAGGGGAATTACGAGGATTGACCCACCCCCACTACACGTACCTGTAGATGAAAAACAATAGAAAGCAGATATTTCATGTAAATTACCTCCTTCGCTGGTCCGTTATTCAACAAAATTTTTACGTCCAATCAATTGATATCGACAATTAATGACTTGATACATGTTCACATACTATTGTTATGGATCTCTATGGCTCCCTTTTAGAATGCATTCCATCAGGTACACGGAAAAAATATCTCCGAATCAAATATATAATATTCCGGAGTCCGGGATCTTATATTCTGGATTCCGGACTAAGGGTGACCGCCCATGGAACAGAATCCACACGGCGACGCAGCCGTTTCCCAATCAGAGTTCAGAATATAAAATTGGCGGGAAAATCTTCCGATCTAATTGGTTACACGGAAGCGTTTTCATGGGGATTCTGTTCCATGGGAATATTATCCCGGAATCCAAAATATAATATACCGTATTCAAGAATACACACATTTATTATTGTAGAATATTATACACCGCATTCGAGAGTATTTTTTTTTCTGTCATACCCTTATGATCAGTTTTATCCTATTTTACTAAAGATGAAAGAAACGTGAAGTTGTTTTATATCGAAATATCTCGAAACTGCCTGACCGCTAATCCTTAATTCTGATTGGTCAATATGTGACACGAAGTTATTCACAAAAAAAAACACGCGGCATTTTCAAATTCTTCAGTGGTAAATTTTTTTT
>NW_021680441.1:616575-619075 GCF_001412515.2 Diachasma alloeum | reverse complement strand
GAAAGAAACGTGAAGTTGTTTTATATCGAAATATCTCGAAACTGCCTGACCGCTAATCCTTAATTCTGATTGGTCAATATGTGACACGAAGTTATTCACAAAAAAAAACACGCGGCATTTTCAAATTCTTCAGTGGTAAATTTTTTTTCACGTCATATATAATATATATATTTCACATGTATATATATCATCGGTGAAATTAATAAATTCTGTCCTTTTATGGAGACCGATTATTTTAAAAAATTGAAGATAATTAATTGAAAATGAAAAATTCTTTATAGATTCTTTTACTCTACTTCGCTATTCACTTCAATCATTAGTCGAATTCTCTTTGATTCATTATCAATATTTATAAGGTATTCACGAGAAAATGAAATTCAATGAATTCCATTTCTTCATTTCAACAAATGAATAGATCAGCGCGCGCGAGAGCGCGCACATAGATCTTGTAAGAAGAAATGGGCGGCGAATAATCGAAGCAAATTTTCTCGTTCTAGCGATTAAACTACCCAACGGATTTGCCCATCATGGATCGAAAAATGGGGTCAGTGTAAAAGTCCGTGAAGCTGTCACAGAGGGTGCAAGAATAGCCAATGGTATCATGCGAAATGGTGCTCCGCAAAATAGCAATCATGTACATATGAATGGTGCAGCGAATGGTGCACAACATTATCTACAAAACGGCGTTGGTTATTTGTCTAATGGAGTTCCTCCGGGTGTCAACAGGGTTGCGCCTGCGCCAATCACTAACCCCAAAGACTCCATTAGGAAAATGTATAATGAAGTTGATGGATATCACGAAGATCTTCACATATAGACTATGGATCGAGTGCAAGTGAACTCAGTATTATAGAGGGATTAAAGTTATTGAGGAGACCCTAGTAACTTTTTCTTACTGAAAAATGTAATTTCCATAGGGGACAGCGAAAAAAAAGCAAGATAATAAGAGTGACTAAATAATCAGGAAGAATATCGAAGAAATATTGGCCATCTAGTAGGATTTCCTCCCATGAATAGAGGAAATTTTAGTGCAGTATATGATTGGAAAATGAGGGCACATGTTTATTAGAGAAGAACTAATGAAGAACTGCTCATTATCTTTAACTATAACAATCAACATTTGTAGTTAAACTATTAGAGAAGATAATCATTGTGCAAATATGATAGTATTTTTCCAGTGTCTAGTGGGAGAAAAAGGAATGATTATGGTGAGAGTGAAAAACTCAAGGAATACTGTTATACGAATTCATAAATAATCATATTTTTCCATACACAACGTGGAAGTAGTGTATTTGATTCCAAAAACGGCGATACCAGGAGCAATTCCGCTGGCGGATTTGATATAAAAACCAATTGTTGAATTTGAAAATGAAAAAGTCATTGAGTGATATCCGCGAATATTATCGTTGGTGGAAATAATGAGTGCCTTTAATGATTACGAGTAAGATTACGGAATATTCGAACGAATTTCTACGATTTTTACAATTATCTGATTTCAACCTACGTGTATCCGAAAAATATGTATATTTTTATTTGAGATCACCACGTTCTGAGCAATCAATGTAGTGATCGTTTAGATTGTCAAGTGGAAAAATTATACGTGTGGCCGTTCACATGAAAAGGACCCGCTTTGTCGATATGGAGTTATGTATATTCTGAAAAATTCGATCGCTAGAGAGAATGAAAAGCCAAATTAATACGGAAATTGGGAAACCAGTCTCAACAAAGTGGACTTTTTCCACGCGGACGTCCACTAAGTTAAAGTTATCTAGGAGAGGTGGAGCAAAGTGGAACAATATTCTTTATATGTTAAGTCAACATTAAACCCGGTAATCGATCATTTCTTATGCAACCGTTGAATAATTGATGAAGTATTTTAATATTGTATGTAAATGTTTATAAATAAACCAGAAAAGTTGATAATATACTCCTATGAATAAGATTATTTCCATCCATCTTCTAGCTACAGTTTAATTCATATATGGTATCTTAAAGACCGTAGGGGGTGCTCCATTTACTACGTGAAACATTTAGGGCGAGGGAGCAGTATCCTATTAGCCGACAAAAAACTATTTTCAAACAAATGACCCGATAGAATCGTTTGTAATTCGTTAGCAGGTCATTGTACATCCCTTTTTAGCGTTTAAGAGTCAATGGATCTTTTTTAATTATTTGATCAAGATCATGTATGAATCTAGCCAACAAATTTGGAAAAAAAAAATTTTCCACTTTTTTTTTTCAATCGATTGCAAATCGTTTGTGGAATACAAATCTATGACTTTTATTGTTTGAGAGTGGATATTTGATTCACAAAGGTGAAATTCCTTATACCATATGACGTCATACGGAAGACCAGCGCGGGGGTTATCTGGTTATGAGGTTATGTACTATCAGGTCAAAAACAAAAACAGAGGATCTCCTGGAGTGTTCATCATTAAAATACTGTAGCACCGTTTTTCGCGATTATCTCGGAAACTATGAGAGATAGAGCCTTAAAACC
>NW_021680441.1:612303-612417 GCF_001412515.2 Diachasma alloeum | reverse complement strand
AATTAATTTTGTTTTTGACATTTCGTTTTTCGCGATTATCTCGGAAACTATGAGAGATAGAGCCTTAAAACCTTCTCCATTCGATTCCTGAGGAAATTTGGGTTCCCTATAGGC
>NW_021680441.1:609336-612032 GCF_001412515.2 Diachasma alloeum | reverse complement strand
AAAAAATTGATTTAATTTATCTTGTATAGGGTGTAGGTAGTGGAAAAACGCAATTCTGAGCCGTGCATCTGCCTATAGGGAACCCAAATTTCCTCAGGAATCGAATGGAAATGGTTTTAAGGCTCTATCTCTCCTAGTTTCCGAGATAATCGCGAAAAACGAAATCGCCTCAAAAAATTAATTTAATTTATCTTGTATAGGGTGTAGGTAGTGGAAAAACGCAATTCTGAGCCGTGCATCTGCCTATAGGGAACCCAAATGGCATATGACGCCTTTACTTTGTAAATAACATTCATAAACGAGTCCGATCATTGTTCTTCTTCACAGTGAAGCGGGCCCCTTCCCGCCTCGTCAAGTTGACTGTAGAAATTTACTGCTCTAATGAAAACCGGGGGCATGCCTAATTAGAAGTTAATATGTCGATTTTTCCAAAAGTTAGAGTACGCACAAGCATTTTGAGCGAAAACCCGAACAATTACGTTATCTTGGAAATTTTGCCTGAACCGGTATGCATATCTTGATCGATTAAAATAGAGGACATTGAGACGAATATTTTGAAGAAAAAAAATTATTGAAATCGGTTAGACAGTTTTCGAAAAATTTGCAAGAAACGATTTAGAAACGAATGGAGATTTTTCCAAAACAGCTGGCCCGATTGGGTAGCACCTTAGCACAGAATCCTTATTCATACCTATATCCTGACAAAATTTGAAAATTTTTGAAATTGGTTGATCCTTTAATTCTTCGATTTTCTAATAGTTGACTACCAGAGGTGGACCGTCCCTCATACACGCATGGCCGTAAAACTTCGGATTTTTACGTTTTAGACCATTTTACATCATTTCCAAGCAAAATTCGAAAATTAAAAATAGAATCATTTCAGTGCTTTCATGAAATGAAATAAAATTTGTTCAAATCGCGCCAGTCATTATTGAGATATTGATGGTTGAAATATGTCAACTTTCAATTGTAAATTTTAGTGGCTCACCGGGCGTTGAAATCCGCATCTAGACGTCGATATGCTCTCCAATGCCTCCAGAAGCTCGTCCCCATGAAGATCACCTACACTAAACACTTTCGAAATTTAAAACCGCACTAACATGACTGAAACTGCCATCTTACGTATTTATACACACATCGACAAAGAAATTCCCGAGAGCACTTTATCACTTGATTAACAAAAGAAAACATCATCACAATTCACAACACTAACATTCTAATAAATTCCTGTGACCACTGGTTTCACTCATCAACTAGGTTTATCACGTTTTGCATTTTTTAAAGAGTCATTGAATCTATCAAAACTGTCCAAACACTGGATTTGTCCGGAATTGCCTTCAGGCGTCATCTCGTGGTGTCACACATACGTCGGTCACATGGAGATTCCAGATTTTCACCATTCGAGACGTTCATATCGTTTTAAATTTCGTAATTTATCGAACTATGCAACCATTGCCTTGTACCATTGTGACTGTCCATTATTATTATTAATTAATTAATTATCAGTTTGTTAATTATTTTCGACGATTTAACGAGTAATTTCTTCGACAATACTGCGATCATCACCAAGGAACATCAGGGCAGCCACTTTGAGACGTTGTGCAGACGTTTTTATTGTTTTCTCATGTGTATTTCTGTGTTTACGTTTTAAAACCCGCAATTCATCGAAATAATCGTTGATTTGATGATCAAATTATTGTTCTCCATTATTATAAACTAATTGCAGCGTTTTTAAGTATTATTTTAATGATTTTACCCTTGATTTCGGATAAAATCCGGAGACGAACGTCAAAGCCTCGAGACTAGTCGGCCATTTTTGATGTGCGCAGAGATGTTGCGCAGAGATTTTTCCCATTCTCTCCTGGCAATTTTTGTTTTTACGTTCCAACACCCGCAATTCATCGAACTAATCGTTGATTTGATGATCAAGTTATTGTTCTCCATTGTTGTCAACTAATTATAGCATTTTTAAGAATTATTTTAATCACTTTACCCTTGATTTCGGATAAAATCCGGAGACGAACGTCAAAGCCTCGAGACTAGTCGGCCATTTTTGTTGTGCGCAGAGATGTTGCGCAGAGATTTTTCCCATTCTCTCCTGGCAATTTTTGTTTTTACGTCCCAACACCCGCAATTCATCGGAATAATCGTTGATGTCATGACCAAACTATTGTTGTCCATTATTGTCAACTAATTATACCATTTTTAAGAATTATTTTAATGATTTTACCCTTGATTTTGGATAAAATCCGGAGACGGACACCAAAGCCTCGAGACTAGTCGGCCATTTTTTATGTGCGCAGAGATGTTGCGCAGAGATTTTTTCCATTCTCTCCTGGCAATTTTTGTTTTTACGTTCCAACACCCGCAATTCATCGAAGATTTTTCAGTTTTTCGTTTGGAGGGAGGGTGTAGCGTCTCGCTACACACACACCCGCGCTCACGCGCTGACCATACGGACACCGAGAAAAGATGATTGACGGGCGAACGAAAACCACCGCGCTATCGCTCTCGCTCTAATATTGTCATGCGTATATTTTGAATTAATTCCGTCTACGGAATTTCTCTCTACCTGCGAATTGAGGCAAACCAAACAACAGCCTTTACTTTTGTATATATCTTAACGTCTTTTATTAAACTGTGATTTATTTAACTAAATTGCAAGTGTTAGTGAATTCTGACATCCCTCAACAACC
>NW_021680441.1:595765-609304 GCF_001412515.2 Diachasma alloeum | reverse complement strand
GGGGGGGGGTCAAGAATCTTATGGAAGACTTTCTTGAGTTTGTTGGGCTTCAGCAAACTTTTATAGGATTTCAAAATTGTGCAACCTGCTCAACCCTATGAGGATAACCCTCACTTCGTCCATGCCGATGAATATAGTTCCACATGAAACTACATTATTAACACCGATGACGAGGTATTTTTACTCCGGCCGAAGAGAACATTATTAATTTTCAGAATCAATGTCGTGTACCTCCTGTAGGTAGGAGCCCTCTCATCTCGAACGAGAATGATAAACGTTCCGTATATTTACAGCAGGTGGCACTTTATGGTCAAACTGTACAGTTAAGATCGGTAGGAGGGGGGTTGTGGGGGTTTTTTCGTTTGTACAATTTCAAACGGACACTTTGGCCCCGGGTGAAAAAAAAAATTTTATTTCCACATTTCTGGCGCCTCTGGGGGTTTCATTGGCATTAGAGGGGTCAATAAATACGGAATCAATATTCACTTGACGAAAAAATTCGATTTTGGCAAAAGTTGACTTTCCTCCCCAAAAAATCCAAATCCAGCCAAATCCAGATTTGACGGCTCCAATTTTTCCAGTCAGAAGCAAATCAAGCAGTCAATTTTTAAATGAAGGATTAATTGTCCCGCGCCGCGCCTCAACCAATGAGTTATTGATGCCAGTGAGAGATTCAATCCCCTCGGAATCAAGTTTCGGAGTTCGCGTGATTACTCTTCATTCGTTTATTATTTTTATCTCCATCCATGTGCGGTTACCTTATAAGGACGACTGACCACTGTTTGAGACACAACACCGATTCCAACGGGGGATTGGGATATGTACACTTGGCGTGTGCGCGCACACGGGAATTATGTGGGTCAACGATAATAAGGGAAGAGTCCAATTTTATTGACACCTGCCACTGAATTGCCATAAACTCACTCAAGTTCCCTCAATCCGTGGACTTTGAGTTCTACCGAAAACATATTTTTTTTCAACATTTTTTCAGCTCAAAAATTTATCAGTTTTTATCACCATATATTCTTCAACATTCGTAAATTCCTGAAGAGTAAAGAACATTAACTTGTCACGTCAGAATAAACAAGTACATGAATTTGTTAGTTGAGAGGTCCCTCTATTTATAAAATTTTTATCCAAGTCGCCTGATTCATTGCGAATGGATTAATGACGTCTTCATCATATCAAATATAAAGTTGTGGATTTTTTAATTAATACGATAAGGTGATTCTCGTTCCTTGTATTTTTTTTCGCGTGTTGGAAGCAACAATTTATTACGGATTCTGGTCTCATTATACGACATATTTTCATACGACTTTCTTCTCCATTAATTATGATTTTATATTTTTACGCGTTCGAGGTAATAAAGTTCGTTTTATGACATGTCACGTTCACTTAAAATTTAAAAAAATTTTAATATATTGTCACTTGAAATCTTCGATTTCTGCGAAATGTATAAGAGTTCAAATAAGTTGAGAATAAGCCCCAGAGGCGAAAATAATCGATAATGTGGGGCTTTTTAGAAACAACGATTTTTGGATAAATTGCGGTATACCAGGATGTATTGAATCGATCGACACCAAATTTTATATTCAAGTGTGACTCAATAATCCTAATTAGTAGCCAGAATATCAGATGTTTATTCCGTGTTTTAGGCGTATTATAGAACGTCGCAGTAACTTTCAATTGAAAAAAATAGAAAAACGCGAATATCTCGAACATTTTGTATGAACGAGTATTCATATTTTGATTGATCTTGATGGGGGGTATCAAGACGAGTATTTTGAAGAAAAACTAAAATTCAGTAGCGAAGTGGTAAAACGGTTTAAGTCGACTTATCTCCCAGTCGAGTTTTTGAGGAATATTTCCGAATCTAAGGGAGATAGCGAAATTTGCGTAATCACATTTGTTGTAGCACTCAATCGGCTCTACAAAAAAGGTTATAACAACAATTTTGCTATCTCCCTTAGATTCAGAGATATTCATTGAAAACTGGTCGATAGTCAAAATTGACTTGTACCGTTTTACCACTTCACTAGTGAATTAAAGTAGCTCTACCCTTACGATAAATTCAAAGATTATTGAAAATTGCAAAAAAATGTTTTTCAAAGAAGAAATGTTTAAAAATCAGGATTTACCCAAGGTCTTATGTGAAAATCAATATTTCCATTGTAATCAAAGATTAAAATCTGATTTTTTTTTCATTAGATGTGAAAAAATCAAGAATTTTTTTGACACCTCATAAAAAATAATCCACCCTTTTGCAAACAAGTTTTATTATTTATTTATAAGAGGGAAATGTTTTAAAAAATATCAATATTTTGCGAAATTTAATTTAGATAATACTGACTGGGTATGAATTTTTTTAAATTTTTTCCATGCAATTTATTTGAAAAATTTAAAAACTGAAAATATCCAAAAGTACAGCGTAGCCCGGCTGAAGGGTAGAGCTACTTTAATCGAACCAGTAGTTTGGGAGATATTGCGTTTACTTTGCTCCCGTTCCGTCCGGAAGTAAAGTGAAATAATCCTAGAATAATCATAAAAAAAAGTTTCTATGAAAACAAAATTTATTAAATTTCTTTATCCCTGAGAATTTGAGAGAGGAGGATTGTGAAGCAGCTCCAGAAGCAGGTGCCCCCCCTCCCCTCAATTCGACAACGAGTTTTTCTCCATATCTCGGCGCAAAAATCAGAAGATCAGAAGGTCACCAGCGAAATCCAGCCGAGATCTTCGGAACAATTATCTGAAATAAATGGGGATCTGAAATTAAGGACACCATGCGCCTGAGACCCATGGGGTGGGTCCGAATGAATTAACCTGGATGGAATTCCCGACTGGTTTTTCCGGAGCACCTTGCGGCAGCTGTTCAGCCTAGATTTCCATGTTCCATTTTCCCACCGACAAAAACTGAAAATCTCCTCGAGTAACGCCCACGGTCCAGTCACTATTTGTTCTCTCCACCCTGAAATCCGGACGATGTCAGTGAAACTGATGACTTGAGACAATCGTTTCTATCGTCCGTCCACTTTACTCCACGATAAGCGTTGAAACGAAAAAAGTGTATTCTATTTTGTATTTGATATTAAATTTTCTTTATTGTCAAAATCATTTTAAAAATTCAAAATCTCTTCGAAACATTTCACTGAAAATTTTGTTTATAATAACAAACAAATGGGAAATTGCTCTTGTTTTTATATGGTCTAGTTATTTTTTTTAATTAATTAGCAATATGCTTCCGAATGGTTATTTTGCACATCAGTTCTGTCTACCATGTATAATTATTCATTGTTTATTTTATTTTATTAAATTTAGTAAAATTTCTTTCTAATTAATTTCGTTAGATTTTCAACTTAGTTGAGTGTGATCATCATCATCATTCCCTCCTTGCGCAAATTTCGAATAATTCTTATCAAAGAAACGAACTGATGAAATTGTGGATTTTTTCACATATTCACGGAGAGCAATTTTCTCGAAAAATTCTAGGGCTGTTAAGGTAAAATTTCTGGAGATTTTTGTGAAATTTTCCCACAAATACGGGGAAAAATTCACGTTTCCCCCAATAAAATTTCGAGTGCCGGCACTGGAATTTTTTCCTGACCGTCACTTTACGCCACTTTTTCCATGCTAGCACTATTTTTCTAAAAAATTTCTCTCCGTGTTGAGCTTCATGAAGTCCAAAGATATATTTCAATATTTCTTCACAAAGATATTTTATAAAATGTATGAAGTATCAGGGAGGGAAAGGGATCGACTCGCCACTGAATCATTATCAGAAACCCCATCCACGCGTTACGGAATTCGATCCCGTTTTGTTATTCGTGAGCGCGTGTTCGCCATCAAATAAAATTTTAAAAAATGCGTGTCGCATTGACGCATGCGCAGGTGCACATTGATCATGAGCTTGAGCAGTTGGATGAGAAATGTTAGTCGCTCGGTCGTTCTGGAGATTATAATGTACACCGGTGAAACTCTGTGCCATTTGAGTCGGGAGAGAAGAGGAGAATTAATTACGCCAATCTCTCACTCTTCTTCTTTCAACATTTTTTTTCATGTCGAGAACGTGGTCCGATTGCTCAATACATTTTTGAATGTATTAATATTCGTGGGTTTAATTAGCTCCTGGTGATCATTTGAAGTTCACATCAACGCTGTAATCAACATACCCTGTATGATTTACATATTAATCGATCAGTTAATTTTATGGCTTAATGATGATACTCATTTTTCACAATTAACTGAGAGAGAATAATTTGTTTGACAACATTTTTAGAATTTGTACAGCGAAAGGAAGACTACGCTCCAATTATTTCAAGTAAAAAAATTTCCTGAGTCAAGAACGTTTCGTGGATCAACATCGATCAACTTCGATTGAAATGAATTTCAGTCGAAAATTTTCAACAGCGAAGAACCCTCATGATTTTCATAATTACACTGTTTAAAATTTTTGTTTGAATTTTCCGTTTCAAATCCCGAAAATTTTTATCGTGTTTAATTTCCACTGAAATTTCAGGAAATATTGTGATTGAAAAATCAAATATTCCATCGATTTTCTGTTCGAATGATCTGAAAATCAATAAAATCCTTGATTTTTCAGTTGAATTATTCCGTGAAAATTCAGAAAAATCAGGGAAATTCAGGGAAAAATTGAAAATTCATGTCATTTCGTTTCTGAATATTCACGAAAGCTCATGAATTTCCATGAATTCTACCTAAAACTTGAAATTTCATAGTCATTTTTCCTTTAAATCCGATTCAATGTCACTCTCATGAAAATTTTATCATATTTTCCATGAAATTTCAAAAAATTTCAAACAGTTTAGTCTCCAATGATAATTCATCAAAATGTTTTACATGAACCCCACTCCTGTGAATTTTTCAATCCCTCCAAATGGAATGGTATTCACGTACGGGAATTTGACACCTGGAAACCTCGCCAATAATGACTTTAGAACGTAGACAAGCCATTCCACGTGTCCTTTCCCTTATCGAATTCACGTTATTCCACCTTGGAGAAGCTGGCGTGGACATGAAAAAATAAAAAGGATAATTGGACTGATAATGTCGCGGTAATTACTGTGGATAAGTAAATTGCGTGGTCAAGCGGTTAAAAATCATATAGAAACGCTGGCAGAGGACGAGCACATTCTACGCAGAAGACAAATTCAATATTTCTATTACAACGTTTATTTTCATTTATCGATATTGAGTTTCGTGAAGTCCAAAAATCTATTTCAATAATTCCTTCAGAAAGATATTTTATAAAATATGTTTCACTATTTTTTGTATTTATTTATTCACGACTTATTCATTTTATTCAGTAATTAATTTATTTCCCTCTCTTTTAATTATGAGAATAAAATGACCTCTTGTTTACGGGATTCACTTTTCGTTTATAACAGCTGATTTTAAAGTTACAACTTGGGCTTCATTTCTATCTCACTGTTTGAAAGATGGCGTATTTTTTCATCATTGTATTCTATTTTTCAATCGCATGTTCCAGTAAATTACTCGCCGTGAATTTGTTAGTAATGGTATTTTTTTTCATTTTCCCTCGCCCGGAATTTTAGGGACACGAGTCAAACATTAAAATATTGTATGGGACAATGATTGGACCTGTCATAAAAAATTAGACTCTCTATCATTAATTGTATACAAAAGACTGATTTTTGAGTAATCTTTCATAACTTAACAGACCGGTGCGAGAAAATGCATCGATAAGTTCTAAAATTATTGGAAATGTGCATCAATTCATGTCTGATGACAAAGATAATAATTTTCACGAGCACAAGCGTAATAAAAGTATATTAAAATTGTCATTTTTTGTTACAGTACAGATACTTCCATTTGTGTAGTTGTAAGAGCATAAATTTTCATCCAACAAAAATTCATTTTAGTAAATTCTCGTAATTGGCGTGTTTTCGCATTGACCTAGAAGTTTTTAATTGCAGCGCTGTTTTTTCGGTCGCCTAATTGGTACCGATAATTAGAACCATCGTTCGGCAATAACAAAGTAGAAAAATATGGCAACGTTTATCGGTATAACCTCGGCCGAGGGGTATATAAACGGCTCGAAAATTAGTGGATTCACAGTCAACAATCGACAATTCACGATGAATAAGCTTCTGAGTATCTTCGTCATCTTCGCCCTTATCGCAATGGCTCTTGCCCAGGGTGAGTCTCTATTTTAATTAACACCTCAAGCCCGGCGTCCATCCGCGAATGCGTCTGTTCAAAGTTGAATATTTATGAAAATATAGAACTTTGTAAATTCACAAATTTGTGCTAACTCTGTTGTGAAGACGGATAGTTCCTTCGAGTGCCGCTGAGCTGTGCTATTTTTTTTATCGTAAAAAGGAGAAAGGAAATCGATCTCGAAATATCTCGAAAATCTCGAATAAGCATAAGCGTAAGACTGAAACCGAAGCGCCACTGCGAGAGGCGAGAAGGCGCGTGCGCAGCACGCACGGCCGATCTCGTTTTGAGAAAAATTCAATTAGATCTTCACATTTTGAAAAGTCTCGCATGTCATGTCTGAAAATTAAATTATCAACAAAAAGTTATTTGATCAATTTCTTTTATGATTGTCTGAATTATGACTTTATGATTTATGATTTATGATTTATGAATGATGGAAGACGAGTTGTATGCGAATTGAACAAAACGAAAGATCAGTTGTCCAGTATTTTGTGCAACATAAGGGAGTAGCTTCCACTGAATTATAAACCTTTCCTTCTTTCAGGTGGCTCACCTATGCCTGAGCCTAAGGGTAAACCTGAGCCTGAACCTAAGATGTAATCATCTCTGTTACTATCATCTCTCGGGGAATGCTGAATTGAGATGTCCACATTGGAAATTCCATTTTTGAAAATTGGCATTAATTGAAAATATCATCAAAACTACAATGAAATAAAAATTGGTACCTGAAAATTACAAAATTGGCTGTTGATTCCGGTAAATTTCTTCGCAATAAAGATTTTCCATACATTTTTGCTTTATGAAGGAATTATTGTACTAGATCGTTTAGACTCTGAATACATGAATACATGAGAAATTCAATAATTTTCATTTCGGTTGTGCATTTAAAATTGTTAACAATTTGCGCAGCGGGGATTTCGCTTTCTGATTACCTATATTGTATAATTATTTTTCGTGTAATTTTTCCTTCGTGCACTATGAGCCATCCATAATCACCGAATTATGGACTCATACATTCAGCCAACAACAATATCAGGATGCTCCCAGCTGTCGTGCCATTAAAGCCTCTCGTACTGGGTCATCGCGATGCTACCTAAATTTTCGTGACATTCATTTTTATGCCCTCATCGACCATTTGGGGGCTCTTACGGCCACTCACCATCATTCAACCTTGCCAATTTTGGAGTCCAACGTGCCCTCTTCGATCATCATTAAATTTTAAGTAAGTACCACTTGAAATTCATTGTTTATATCTCGTTAAAACGACCGAAAAAACAATTGAATTATTTGACCCAAATTTCACTCTTACGCTTGAATCAGGCTATTTCATACACTTCATTTTCATTGAGAAATTATTCAAATAGATCGCTTAAACATCTCAATACATGAGAAATTCCACGATTTTATCATTTCGTATTGTTTTTTTGAATTATTTACACTGTCGTCGGTTCCAACAATAGTTGGTGTTTAACCTCGTATAATTGAATTACCAGTTAAGATTGTTTCATTTTAATTTTTCTACATTACAATATGTTTTTTGTTTAGTCAATACACTGTATCGCAAATTGGCGCAGGAAGATAATGACGTCAGAACTCCTTATACTTTATAGTTGACTCAATACGAGGCGCCACTTCATACCATTCATCACTTGTCGGAAACCCAAACCACTCAGGGCTTTGCGAATCAGTTTTGTAATTGGTAAATTGTTGTCATCTCATTTCGTTTAATATTAATTTTTCATGCAGTTAGGAAATGAAGGGGTTGGTGAACCATTTTGAAACTACTCATTCATTTTATCTAATTGTTTCTTTGCCACTCTACAGTGGAACTTCCATAACTGCTCACCTTCGTAAGTGCACACTGTCCAGTCGCACGCGGGGAATCGTACCCCCACCACTACAATTCCCCTTTATGACCGTTCTCTCTCTAGCCTCTTTCGTTCTCTATTCAATGTGCGAAAACAGTGCGCAGTAGGCCGCCCTGTGGCTCTTTTCCCCACCATTGCCTCTACACGCATCTCTTTCTGACTCAGCGCTCTCGCTCTTTCGCTGGCGAAGAAGGGTCCTTTCGTAAGTGCAAATTCCGAGAACCCGAACCCCGGGAGGCGTGCAGTTATGGAAGTTCCACTCTGTTTTTAATATCTACGAGAAAATTTCTCAATTATTGATATTAGTTTTTTGGCATTAGTGTTCTGTAGTCAATACTCGTGATATACACTTTTTGGAAATATTTTCTGAGTTACGTAGTTGCCTTTAAGAGCCATCGATGAAGAACATGAAAATAAAAAATCATGAAATATTCGTATTAATGAGCCGATGTTCCACCAATAATTGAACCGGAATAAACATGTTATCCCTCCCCCCGCTGATTTATTCTTATTACATATACCTTCCTTCCCAGTAAATCTCACCATAATCTCAAAAGGAAATAATTTACTCCTCGTGATTTGCTGGTGCATGGTCAGTGGGTACAATTAGTTGAAATTTTATGGGAGCATTATGTTGGGACCTTAAAATTGTCCAAGTGATTATACTCGAAGTGGTAATAAAGTACAGCGTCGGTTAAAGGAAGAGAAGTGAGACAGCACCGGTGGTACACACGTACCAGGAGCTCGTGAGCGATGACTCGCACTCGTCCCGCAATGTTATTTTGTTTTTCTCACAAGGTGGAATGAGAGAATGAGACAGAAACAAAAGATGAATCTTACCAACCAGTTTAGGGAGTCAACGAAAAAATGGGATGAGACGGGGACAAACAGGTGCACATAGGATTTATCTAAACTGATTTATCAGCTGTGGACAAATTGGTGACGATAAATTTTTCGTCCGCTGCCTCGTAAAGCAGAGGGGAATCTCGAAAATGTAATCTCTAATCTGAATTTCACCGGGTGGTTGAGAACCTCTCGAGGTTGTAAAAATCGTGTAAAAATGAAATTGAATTTGTCTTTGGTGAGTATTTTAGGTTTTTTGGAGATTGCGCCATTAAATTCCATCACCTGCGAAATTCTTCCTGGCTCCAAATTTTTTTTTGGTCAACGCGTTCACACTAGAAAAAATTCAACCCACAATTTTCACAGCTTAACGCACATGCAAATCAGCCTTACTGGCAATTTCAAAGTGTTTGCTTTGCACTTACAGTTTAATAAGTCAAAAATTTTGCAAGTCGTAAATGCAGGTGGTACATTTATGGGAGTTTAACGATGAAAAAAAATGTATCGAGTTATAGCTTCGGTGGGCGCCTGTGAAATTATTCGTACCGATCATTACGAATATTCAGGAGGGGTCGTTAAATTTTTTGGTTCGGTGAAGTGTTTATTTTTGGACAAAAAATAAGTTCAATATTTGGGGAATTATGGAGGGTAGAGTTTATGGCGTATTTAACGGTGGTTTTATTAGCGGAATTCAGTCGAGTCTCTATATAAGATACCTCTCTATGAGAGGCAAGACAAGACAAGAGAAGACAAGAGGGAAGTCCATAAGAGGCAAAAGAAAAAAGAGACATGGAACAAGAGAAAAATAATTAATCAAAAAATTCGTCAAAAACTCTCAAGTCATCAATAATACAAGACCATTTTGTTAAATAACACTTTGTCTATCCCTGGATATTATGAAGAATTATGTACTCCTCGATTATATTAATTTTGCTTCTCAAATAGCGCATCTTTTATTATTGGAGCTAGTGGAGATGAGAACCATGAATTCATACGCAGCAAGTACTCAACATTTTTGTTACTCAATCGACGCCGGTATTTTCTGATGATGAGACCAGCTTCTGAAAACACTCGTTCTGAAGGAGCACTAGATGCGCAAATTGTCAACTAATCACGAGCCATACGATCCAAATCAGGAAAACTATATTTATTAATCTCACGGAATTGAAAAAAAAAATTGTCGAGGTGCACAAGAGAACGCAAGACAAGACAAAAGAAAAACCCTAAAATTACAAGACGAGAGCCGAAATACGTAATTGTTGTCTAATTTTTGCGCACTCTTCATACTCGCGCGCAACTGTTAGCCATATGCAACAATGTACCAGCAACAGTGTACAGAAGACTAAACCAGAATAGAGAAAAAACCATGTACGAAGCGTACGCAGGTGGTGGCAGGGAAAAAAGTCCACCTGTAATTCATTTCTACTTCTTTATATCTCGCATCGTCCAATCATCGCTCTTTCTCTTATACATTAATTTCCCTCACGGCTACCACCTTTGATGTTCATTGAACACTCCTTGAGGATATATTATTGCGCCGAAGGTTTAATTGGTGAAATCATTGGCAATGTATCTCACCCAGTGAAATACTGCTTCACGTCACCTTTGGAACGAAATACAGCCAAATGAAGTTTAAACATTGTCTTTGTACTCCGTAATTTACGCTTGACGCCAATACTTATTGTGCCTGGTGGCTTTTTTCGTTCTAAAAATCGGAATTTGGGGGCTTTGGGTAAACACAAAGATATCCAACTTCGATTTCATTTTTCGACTCCCGAGTCGAATATCTGGACCTTATTCCCCCCTATTACCTCCTTGAGATATTTTTTCCTCCTTTCTTCATCCTATACATCCTGAATAACTCCTTATATGATCCTGCCTCATCCTAAAGGCGTAAAGACCCTTCTCTACTGATACTTTTTTCCCCCTTCTCCTCCTGTCGAATGAAAAGGAATCATAAATCCCCTGAATTAACCCTGATAGCCAGGATGGTTGAGTAGCTCACTATTTTGTTCATTTCTGTTTGCGGTGAAAATTACTGAAATTCCCACCCTTATTTTTGACTGTCGTTTCTGACCGTTATTTTTGACCCTTATATATGACCCTTGCGTATGACCTCAATTTTCACCCGTAATTCTCATGTTAATAATTAAAAATAAAAAAAAATACCTCGAAAGGGTTTGTAGGTTCTTTCCAGGAGGGATGGAGTGGAAAACATTTTAGGGGGTGCAGGCGATAAATAGGTTTAACACACCTCCTGTTTTCCTCCTGAACCCTCGGAATTTGGAAATAACTCGCACGTTCAGGCGGAAACCAGGGGGTCTTTCTGAATGTAAATACACCCTAACTTCATCCTGGTCCTCCTACTCATGATAGGTGTTCAAGGGGGAATTCAGGTCCTAATATTCGACTCGGGATTGATTCAAAAATTTTCTCTTCAATTGGACTCCGAAATAATTTGATATACACCAACTTTTGATTCCCACGAATCCACCAAGAATAGTAGAAAATAAAAATACGAAGGAGAGAGATTATGATTTGAAATTCGATGCTCATAGATTTATCCGGATGACGTATATACATAATCATATTTATATTATTCCTCGGTTGGGGTAGGTCTTTCAAGGCGTCCCAGGAGGTGGCCCACTCCAAGGCACAATATTGTATTGTCCACCTGTATCAACTGAAATCCACAACAAAAGGTGAATCCGTTGTATAGCTCATTGGCACCCTATTTAAAACGTCCAGGGCCCAGGTAAACTGACTTACGAAACAAAACGCATTGTACCCCAATTTTAGAAATTCCAATTTTCGACAGATAATAGAAAAGAACCTGTGGGTTCTCCTCTGTTGTGTATCCCAATTTCTCGTCTATTTAGGTTCATTTTCTCATATTTAACAGTTGATTTTTTCTATTCAATCCTCACTTTCACGTGGGAAATATTCAAATTTTTTATGAGTAATCTTCGAAATTCTGGAATTTTTAATACGTATGACATATCAAGTGAAATGTCTCGAAAATAAAATTAAATATCTCGATTTATCACTTATTGTTTTGCTCGTATCGACTTGTTATATAAAAGACCTCAAGGGGAAATTCAGAAATTGGCCCATCACTAAAAAATCATTTATTCGAAATAAATAAATTGCTTATTTAATATAATTGAATCCTTTTTCTTGAAACAAGTGAACAAGTTCATACATTTGTAGCGAAAATATTCTTGAAATATGTAAAAATTTTCAAATAAAGATTTTTATTAGATTCAAAGGAACCATTTTCAGGGTGTACATTAACTATAGTAGCCTAAGGGTATATAACAAGGGTCAAAATACCCTGTTTGACATTATTATATAAATTTAATTATTTCTCACCGTCATCTCAGATTATAATATAAAATTAATTAGGCGCAAAAACCGCGATTAAACCAAACGATTCATCGGGCCTAGTGGCAAAATACTTTTATCGGCCTTGTGACATAATCTACCATCCATAGAGTCGACTGTACTTTCAACTGCCGAATGTAAACACATCGATGTTTTCCTAGATGCGCTATTGTTCCGCCTTTCCAGGAGATCGTAACTGTAAAATACTCTGAGAGTAAATTTTAGAAACACGAGATCGGTCGCGCCTTCTCATCTCGTAGTGTCGCTTCGGTTTCAGTTTTACGGTGACAGTGATTCGAGGTTTTCGAGATTTATCGAGGTCGATTTCCTTTCTCCCTCTTACGATAGGACTGGGCGCGTGGCGGGGGTACGGAAATACACTCGCACTCGTCGAATTGGGTTCCCCTAGAGCCCCAGGCGTGCGACTATATCGGGACTCTACTGTATCTACTGTTTTGGGGACTGGTCGCCACCGTCCCCAGAACATTTATCGCACCACAACATTTCAACTAAAATAAAGATTCACCGGTGATTCACCCTGCTGCTAGGATTTTACATCGGAGTGTTTAGTCCACGTCGAAAAAAATAATGTGAAATTGAGGTAAGGGTAGGCATTGTTGCGTGACGCTGATGAGGCCGGTGGTTTAGAGAATGTGCTCGGCAGAGGGGCGGGAGGGGGGGAGGAGGGGGTGAGAATGAGGATGGTCGGGGTCAAGTACCGGAAGTTGTGCATTGGTGTATACCTGAGGGGTTGCCGCACTGACCGGTTGGGCTTTTTTTTCGATGGCATCCAACAAATTAACCCCTGAGCTGTATATATTTAGTCGTTGATGCGCATCCCCCAGTTGCATCCCCATAGCGTTCATCGTTTTATACAGTATTCCTGTTTTTTTTTTTCACCCGTCACCATATGTCGTGCAGGTGAAGACACTGTCCGATATGCGCGAGACCGTATCGGCCAGGAGCACGAGCCATAGTGTACCCCCTCTCCGGCCCCCCATTCGCCCTCTTCGGCTCTGGACTCTCGCAACCCTCGGCGGATTTTTGATCGCGTGTGCTCCACACCCTGGCGCGTGTCCCCCCTCCCCCCTTTGTCTTCGTGCCGTGAGGAACATGTGGAAAATCTTCTTTGAGAATTTTTAGGTGTAGTTGACTTTTTGGGTGTACATATGGAGGAAGTCGAACACGATAGGAACAACAGAATCAAACTTGAGGGTCTAATGGCTGCAAGGGCTGGGGGGGGGGG
>NW_021680441.1:561177-595746 GCF_001412515.2 Diachasma alloeum | reverse complement strand
GAGCGTAAAGAAATCATTAGACCCGTATGATCACTCCGTTGATTATGATTGTAATTTAACAATCATCATTGAAAATGTCAAATGTTAATTAATCATGAATTAAATTTGCCGCCTCAGACGACTGGAACTAATGGGGAGTAAGCGTGACAGACTTACGAGATGTCGATAGTTATCGACTTTAAGTGTGTGTTCTTTTTAGAATAGGACTAGCATTATAATGCGCGCTTCGCGCGCCCGGCAAATTTTTTTAACCTCATCAATGGCTCAATCTTCATTAACACAAACTGTCATCTTTTTTTCTAATCTCGATACTCCACAGTTGCTTGCATTGATAATCGATATTTTTATTTTTGATAAAAAAATCGATACCTCGTATTTCGAGAAATGGTCTTCTCCTTTAGTATAATTGATCTGCTATTGACTTGGTAGCCGGGAAATTTTTTAAAATTTGACTTTTTGATTTGAAGTCCTGAAAAAATTATAGCAGTCTCTAAAAAAACGTAATTTTCGAAATTCATGAAGAAAAAGAATTATTTACAACAGACGAATTATTTTTTCCCATGTTCAATGAACAAAAAATAATAAAAAATTGCAATGTTGAATTTGTTTTCAAGTCGCAATATGAATATCCTTTAAATCGATTTTCATCAAGAAAAAATATTATTTAAACTGATAATTAGTACAATTACTCTATTCTCGAAATTACAAAATAATAACAAGAATAACAGACTGACCTGTCACGTCAGAGGTTGGGAAGCAAGGGAGCGAGGTTTCTCGCGTGATGTGCGAATTGACTCGTCGAATCACTAGCGACACGTTTCGTCAATTTACTAAATTGTTTCATTTTTTTCCGGATTGACTGGCGCGGGATATTCGAATAACTACAAATCATATTAGAAATGAAAAACGATAACTGAATTTCTTCCCCCTCCCCCCAACACTCAGTTTCAATCAATCTGAAGCGAAAATAAATGAAACAAAAATATTGGAACAATATTCCTCAAATGGATTTGAGAAAGTTGAAGTGATCTTGAAGGAATTAACGGAAAAAGGGGTATTGAAACTGACAAATTAATTCGATTGGGGGGGGGGGGCAGGTGGCCATTTCGAGACGATTTTCGGCGGTTACTGGTTCTACAAAGGGGTCATACGTATTTATAATGTATTACGATTCACCATTTGCTGGCAAACCGTATTCGATCCTAATGGATGTTTTATTAATGAGAAACTGAGAAGTAAGGTGAGTCTTCTTGGTGCGTGCCTCGATTCACATATAAATCAGAAAATAAAATACGGAGTTTTATCGTAAACGAGAGGAATCAAATAAATTGATTTATGGAGACTATATTTTTTTCATTCATCACTTCTTCAGGGGGGATTCCAGGACTAAGTGGTGATTTGTAAGGGTTATGTGTTTTGATTTTTAATGAGGTAATCGACAGAGACTTCTTGGAGTTGATGATATTGTCATTGTTCTTGTGGGGCTGAACATTATTGGTGATTTTATCAATATTCCATTGATAAAATCAATTAATATATTGTTAATTTGATTATGTATTAATAAATTGAAAATTCATTAGAACCAGAATAAATAAAAAATAAATAACGCTAATAATGATAAAATAATAAAATAGAAAACTTAATAATGCTAAATTATTCAGATAAGCACTGTATTTAATCCAGCGAAATCCTCATGGAATCTCATCAATGCATATACACAATACAATTATTCCTTTAAAAAAACATAATGAATTGTTCAGCTTCATCCAGATTCGGATATCTACCCTATTCAAGTCACCTGGGATTTAAAACGCCAGTTGGTGTTCGTACAAGAGTCGAAAATGCTTCAGCCCATTATTCTAGTGATAGATCGATTGCCACAGTGACAGTTACTTTTCCAGTGCCACGTGCTCCATTCGTTCCGCGGATTCCTGAAAACAAAACTTGAATTCTGACATATTTTTTATTGCAGCGAAGCTACGATTATTTTAATGTATTGTGTTCGAGCTTGGCTTAGCAACCGAATACACCGCGACACGTATCAGCTGATATATCGCTGCCCTTGTCGCAGGACATCCTCGCGACGATTCGTAATAATTCGGACTTCCTCGATCGGATGATTTATATCGTTGACGAGGGAGTTCTCGTTCCAGCTCTCATGGTGTAGACCAAAGTTACGTTTTCTGCGAATAAATCAGTAGCGAAGTGGTCAAAAGGGTTAAGTCAATTTAGTCTTCAGTTGAATTTTCCAGAAATATTTCTGAATGTAAGGGAGATAGCGAAATTTTTATAATAACCTTTTTTGTAGAATGAATGGAGTGCTACTAAAAAGGTTATGAGAAAAATTTTGTTATCTCCCTTAGATTTCGAGATATTAATTGAAAACTGGACAATAGACAAAATCGACATAAACCGTTCGACCACTTCGTTACTGAAATTTCATTCGATATATTAATATATTGATTCCGGGTGTTACACGTTACAAAACCCATCTATCCTTCACCGAATACCCACATTTTTGTCTTGAATTTTTTGCTCCTGAAATTTTTTGAAAAGAAATTTGACGTGATTGCATGGAAGGAGTTGAACTTTTATTTGCGGAGGTTCGTTGCACCTTTGGCATGTAACTCGGGGATTCCAGTGGGCTTTGGGCAGAGGCTCCAGTGGGCCGAAACCTTTTCGGGCACTGACAAATGACCTCAGGTAGCACGAAGTCTCGGTGAATCAGTCCTAACGGAGAGAACGATCATTCTGAGTAGCTGAGATTCTTGCGTTTTTCGAGTCCTCTAAAATCGGTTCAATTGTTCTTCTCTTGCTTCTGAGTAGAAGCTTTATAGTGGTTCAAATTTAAGTCACGAATTTTTCCTGATGATTTTTATGATGATTTTTGCAAATTTCGAATTGTTCAAATTGTTCAAATTTTTGAATTCAATTATGCATGGAAAAAGTTTTTAATATTATTCTACGATAAACCCTCCCTTATTATTTATTAAATTATTAAGTTTATGAATTACTAATTGTCGTAAAGATGATTCATGAATTCTGAAAATCTAAAATTTAATTTTGAAATTTTTTAGTCATTTCTAGATTTGATCCCTCGTATTTCCGATGGTAAATGCTTCTTTCTTTAAGAAATCCAGGATTTTTAATGAATTTTTCTCTTCAGTATGATCCTCGGATGTCTCCTGTATTGGACATGAGAATACAAACGAAAAAACGAGCCTTGCGGACAACAACTGCATTTGGTGTGCTGGTGAAGTACTCCAGATTCTCCCGGACCAGAAAGGTTCGGTGAAAGTATCTCCAGGTTTTTTCAGGGTTAACTGAGAATGATAATAAAAATAGTTCCTTTCTTTTGAACCTTCAGCATCGAATAATCAATTGAATCAATTACTCTGTACTCTGAATTCATTTGGGAGTGATAGGAATGATTTTAATTATGAATTACCAATGGACATATTTTTAATATAAACGTGAACGTGAATAGGGTGAACAGTCTAATTATGGAAAACTCAAGGCTCTTCATTGGTTCAGACAGTGATTTGAAAATGAACTGTTACTTGAAAGATTAAAAAAAATACTGGTCGATTCCCAATTCAGTAGGTTTCAGAAAAACAAGAAAAAACTGATTATTTAATGATAAATAATCGGGAAAAATGAAAAATTATGTTCAAGTCCGAAAGACCTATTACGGAACACTCGCCAAATATGGAATATCGTGCGTCCAATTACGGAACATTAGAACTTTATGAGACAGCGAAAGGTCAGGGATCCGAAGTAATAAGGATATTTTTGTAGAAAAATGTCAACAAGTTCAGATTATAATTGAAAATTGGAATTGTGATGCAAATTTTATTATGGAAAGAAACTCTTACTAGTGAACAAACGTAAAAATGAGTAACGTCGATCACATGAACGCATAACTCGACTTTCTTCGTATATGAATTTGTCAGAACAATTTAACAAGGAATAGAAACATAAATGTCATTATATTTTCAGCTTATCAATTATTTATGTACTTTTGACTGAACCACTCCGGCCCGTGCCAAACGAAAACACCAGTGTTCCGTCGATTGGAAATGCCATGAGAACCCAACCCAAATGGCGGAACACCCATATATTTATAGAAATAGGAACTTTCGGATAAAATGAATGCAAAAATTTGAAAAAATGAAGCTTTTCGGATCAATATTAGTCTGGACTTACGACGTTTGATGATTATTAACCCAAGTAACTGCGTTCGGCACATTAGCGGTCACACTGTCACATCTAACTACTCACCTGTCGCAAAATGGCTGAAAATGACAGTTGGCAGGGTTTATCTCCATTGTTAATCGTGAAACAGCGAATAGACCAGTAAATACATTCTCATCATGAATGGAAATATCGACTTGATTTACAAAAAAAAAATCGACTCGATAGGTAAACATTCCAGAAATCTGGCAAAATATTCAAGTCTTACGTTAATTGGCGCGGGGGGGGGAGGGGGTGGATCGCTCCCTTTATAACTTGGCAAAATGTTCGAGAATCAGAAAATCTCGTTTCTGTCTTTCCTCTCCACCACAGTTATCCCCACAAACCCAGAAACAAGAAGGATTTTTCAATCATCCAGTACAATAGTCCCTGTAACCAATTTTTCCCGACGAAATTAAACGTCCACCGTCCCCAGGAGACCTAGACAAGAGAGCCCTGTATATCGGAACGAATCTGCTCTTTTATTTCGTTCACCTTCAATTAATGTGCCACATGACGGTTTCCGAAACGGAAATCGGGGGTTGAATACTTTGTTTGAAACGTGTGGACCCCCACTCTGTACAACAGCCACACGCCGGGTATAGGCAAAAACCTGGGGCATAACCGAGGGGTTCAACAAAGTATCATCCAGACGGTTTCGAAAAACCCGAAAGTTAATTGCTAATCGCGTCATCTCCACCCACATTTTTTGAACGTGGAGGAAGGGCACCAGTGGTTCCTGGAAATTCAGTGGATTTTTGATATCAGGGGTTAATCGATATATCGAATTCAACATTTGCGAGACGGCCGGTCAATCCTGAAATAAATTAGTTCATTTTTTTCTTAGTTTTTTTGTTGGTGCTGTTTTATTTGGAATTTTATATTGAGCATCTTTATTTCTTTTCAACGGGTGTTGAGAAAAATTTTTCATCGTCACATTTTATATTTATGCAAATTACTTCAATTGATGTTTAACCGTTTTGGGAATACGAATATGAAAACAAATATTATAAACAAGTGGGAAAGGTCTTCGATAAAATGTTAATAGAGAAATTTTAGTTGTTCATGTTTGAATGCATTTGAAACATCACATTTAAAGAAACTATCAGAAAGCTCACTTTCAGGGAAATTCGTGAAAAATTCGAAATTTTCAGCAATCATCATAAAAATTAAATCAACCAATGTAGCTATCGTAATCATATTTTAACTTCGACTTAATGGCATTAAAAGAAACATTTTAAGCCATGAAGGCATTCATTTGAAGCATGATATTCAAAGATATCCCCGGAATTCTGATTTTCAAAAAATACAAAATTTTTGCAAATTTTCAGATAAATCAAAATACCGATTATTGCTGTTGCCTTCATCTTGGAACTTGGTCAATTCAGAACATTTTTTTTAGTTATTGTGGGACCACCGATTTTCGAAAAAAAAAAATTTCATCCAGTTTTTTAAATAATAAAAAATATCTATTTGAAAAGTTCGACTTTGAATTTAAATATGACTTGACATGAGTCATCGGATACAAAAATGGAAAAAATCATGAAATATCCCTATCGGTTGACTTTGTAAATATTGAAATAAAATACTGTATTTGTGAAAATCATAAATACCTACAAAGGTACACCGGAAGCAGTAGTCCTTCAGAAGCCGAAAAACTTCGAAATACTACGGTCAATAGAAGATGAAGAGGAAATTACGTGAGTGCCATGTGGCGAAAAGCCGACTATTATTTTCCGGGGGAAAAATTCAGTCTCTCAAAGTCGTGACTTCCTGTTGTTCCATCACCTGGGGAATAACTTAAAAAATAACTTCAAAAATCGACTTCTCATATTTTCCTCAAACGCATTTGTTAAATATTTTCATTCACACCTCCAGAAATCGAAAAAAAAATGATTTAGCAAAAAAAGTTGGGAATTTTTTTACACAAATTAAAAAAAATTGAGTGGGTGAAAATTTCTGCTATATTCTCCCCTCCCCTACTGTCGCAAAGAGTGATCGACATTTGGATGATAACACGAAACAATTGTTGATCGCAAATTTCATAGAAAGGAAGATGACAATGCTGACCACAAAAAATTGCAAATGAAGGAAAAAAAACCCGCAACCGACTTTTATATAAAAACGATCCAGCAGACATTGGGGTTTACCAATGACTGAGCCATCCCACATATCGAATACGGGACAGATGCATATGCACTATGTATTTTGTAGTTTCATATGGATGCCTCCTCTGCGGTGAATTATATTCTAATGGGTGTTGCTGCCAAACCCACGCATTTTCCCCACCTGTTTTTGTATTTTTTCATTTTCCCTGTGATATATTCATAGACCATTACAATATGTTATTGTCCAATTTGTTTGAATATTTATTCTTTTGAGATTCCGATGAAAAATGAGACCACCACGATTTTTGATTAAGAAAGTTAATGTGACTCATCGGAAACTTCATTTTTCATGGCCGAAATTAATTGAAGAGTTATTGAAATGAATTTTATTTTAAAATTGATTTCTAGCATTGATTGTGTCTTTAATCTTTCATTTCATGACCTCGCTTCTATGCAAAAATTAATTTAATTAATTAAAAAATGAATTTAGTCATTAACATCATTTTCAAGATTTATATTTCAGATAATATTAATTTATCAATAAATTTGTGTTACAGTTGAATTTTGTGACTTTATTCAATTTATAATTGCATTGCTTCTGATTTAGCGTATGGATTATTTCTTATTAAATGTACAAATGAATGATTTGTTTAAATTCCAATTAGTTTTGATAATTCTGGCAGTTATCATTTTTGCGAATCTATTGGAAATTCTACATTCGTTATTTCTATTAAAGATCCTGATATTTTTGAAAAGCTAAAAACACTCCACACTCTGGCACCAGTTATTTATAATATTCAATCTATGCGGAGGAAAGTGGAGTCACGAGAGATATTTTTTGCCTCTCTATATTATAACTATAAAATAATTCCAATATACGCTTCTCATCATTTTCAGCCGCAATCAGTTTTAAAATATTGAATTATCCATAATTTTTTTTCTCGTTCTTCGCGGGAAAATCGGAATAAATGAATGAAAAACGGAGATGAGCCATTTTGCCCCCCCCCCTCCCGAGGGAGAGCCTAATCATGTATTTCAGTTTAATGAAAATAGGAAGAAAGAAGTACAAACAGCCCTGTAATAACGATCGTTAGTCATTGACTTTTATAGGCTGTATGGGCCCTATAGTATGGGGTTGATTTTTATCGTCGTCATTTTCATAAATGATGGGCAACCGTTGCTGAGTGCGGCCTGGCGTATAAAAGGGATTACGTAATGATTTCAAATACATATGGGGATTCACTCATAGTTTAGAGGGCTCGGTAGACATGCAAACGATCGATTTATGGAGGAGTTCTCAAGGGTGACCGATTTAGCTGAGTTTTAAGATTTTTTAAGTCTCCAATTTTTCAAAAAATAATTTTTTTCCTTTTCAAACACAATTTTGTGGATTGAATTCGGATGATTCATGATTTTCAGCGATGTTTCATGATATTCTATGTCATTTCATTTGTCTGATCGGAAGGAAAATAATTGTTTAAATGAGTCCAATTGTGATTTAAAATATTCTTCCCAACGCCACCTTGACCAAGTTCGATCATGAAATTCATTCCAGTTGTTGAAAAAATTTATTTTTTATATAATATTAGGGGGCTGGGCCTCCTGCGCGCTCCGCTCGCAACCCTCGTGATCCTGATTTTCTGACCCTTGCGACCCTTAATCTGACCATCGTGACCCTTAATTTAGGTGTCTTATTTTCGAGTACCAAATTTTCATCACCTGAAGTCGATTTGGATTTTTATAATATAGAGAGATAATATATAACATATAACATATAACATATAATATATAATATATAATATATAATATATAATATATAATATATAATATAATGGTATTTACATAAAAAATGTGAACGCTGGGACAATGTTGAAATCAATGAAACATTGAATTTAATTAAAAATAAGCAAATTACTAATTCCATGATATTTTTGAATCTGTTTAAAGTTGTATCGATCATTCTAATCTCTTTTTAAAAATAAAATGTACGAAATATCTCGATTTTTCAACAACAACAATATGACGGAAACCAAAATGATCAAAACATTCTCATGTCCAACTACACCGATCATCACCTATCATCCCAAACGAATTTTGTTGCGATACCCCCCAACTGTCCCGGTAGAAAGCACGCGTCGCCACGTGGCCAGGTAAAAAACCTAAATTGATGCCCTTCGTGGGACGAGAGTCGATTTCTCTCCCTTTTTCCTCCTATCCACTTACCTCGTCCCCGATCCTGTGGATCCCTTCAAATCCGCCAGCTATCGACTTTGATGTCACTCCTAAAAAGCTAATAAACATGGATTAACCAATTCTAATCCCTCTCGAGCGAAAAATGTCAATGCACGATCTTTAATCAATTTTTTTGACCGAATGGAGTCGTCACACGCATGACGCAAATCGGCAGCTCCCTCTCATCTCGAGTTACAATTACTTCCCGTGACTGTTTGTATTTTGTGATCGACGAGACATTTTTTTATCTCTAGGTGATTTTTATGGTGGGAACGGATCGTTTAAGCGCTGACAGTGTTGACTCACTAGATTAATTAACAGGTTTTTTTTGTATCTCACGAATCTGTATTTATTCTTCTCACATATCTCAGCTTTCTCTTTCATACGAAAATGCAGATTTGCGGGGAAAAGGACAAGAGAAAGATAATTAATTAACAAATTCGTCAAAAACTCTCAAGTCATTAATAATATAAAGTCATTTTGTTAAATAACACTTTATCTATCGCCGGATATTATGAAGAATTATATATTCTTCGATTGTATTGACCCTTCGTTACTAGCGTCCACGGTACCGCGCCGGTGAAATTCTTGTTTACTATAACTTCCAAAAAAGCTCATTAAAAAATATGAAAAAAATTGTCTACCTCACTGATTTTATCTAAAAGCATATTCTACTATTTCTAACCCAGACCAAAGCCCCTGATTAGAGAAAATTCATTCCCATGCTAATTGGGAATAAAAAATACGGCGTCGTGCCGCGACGCCACTGATCGCGCCACGGAAATATTTCACACGGCGTTGTCACACTTGCGGCTGCCGGAAGATCAGCGAGTCCACTCTCCGACTGAATTGTGGCAACGGCGCGCTCAGATGCGAGTAACCACGTCGGGCAGTTTCACGCGAGCAACGAAGGGTTAATCTTTCTTCTCGACTAGCGCATCTTTTATTATTGGAGCTAATGGAGATGAAAGATATGAATTCACACACAGCAAGTACTCAACATTTTTGTTACTCAATCGACTCCGGTGTTTTCTGATGATGAGACCAGCTTTTGAAAACACTCGTTCTGAAGGAGCCCTGGATGCACAAATCGTCAACTAATCACGCGCCAAACGAGGAAAACACAAGAGAACGCAAGACAAGACGAGAATTTTTTTCTCTTGTTCACATCAACAAGACAACACAAGAAATACGTAATTATTGTCTTGTCTAGCTGCGTCGCTGCTCACAATCAGTCCACTCCTTCTAAACCCGAAGAAAGAAACGGTCAGAGACATGTCCATCGTGTCGAATGCATTCACCTCACATTATCATAATGAATCCCGAAAAGTTGAATTAAGCCCAGACGCCCAGCAGCATATGGTGTCCCCGTGTCGATGGCCACCATCCTCACTATGACCAAGAACCACTGAATTATTCGGTACACCAGATGGTACCGCGCCTAGAGCTCAGCAAGACCCTTTAGGAGCCTTCTCTCTCTCTCAGTTTCCACATCATCAGTCTTCACTAAGAGAAAGATAGTTGCGGACGAGTGGCCGCAAGTCAGCCCATCAGCTCGTGCCACTGATTACCGGTCACGGTTCGTCTCCTTGCCATATCCTTCACCTTGTTACCGATCTGTCCGTATCCGGAAAAACAACAGTGTCGATCGTTAATTTATATGCAAAATTGGCTGATGTAAAGAATATCGCCGGACATCCGAGCAATTTCTGGGTTAGTAAGAAAGTCAAAATTCACGGGATTTTGTGTTTTTTGGCGAATTAGGTTAGGGGTATTGGTGGTTTTCTTTATGATTCAGAACAATTGTTCTTGTGCGCATTCAAATTCTTCGATGCAACATTGTCGGTACTGACATATTTCCGACGTATTTATGAACGTCAAACATCTGTCATTGACGTGGCCAATGACCGGGAAATATTTCTTGGGTTAACAATATGTGGATTATTGTGGAGACATTGTAGTGGAGGCTATTTTTGGACATAAGGCCGAGAGAGGAATTTACGTTGGAGGATCCAAGAATTGAAGGGAGTACATTTAAAGAACTCGTAAAAAACTCACTAATTTCTTCTGTAGCGCACTCGTAAAAAAATTATACTAGTCCTCCAATTTTCAATATTTTTCGACGAAAGTTTTCGTGTTCCGTGTCGACGGCTCCTAAAGGAAATTACGTAACTCAGAAAATATTTCCAAACTCAAGGGTCTCAAGAAGATTGACTGAAACTTTGACCCAACTGTATGAGTAGGTAACTAGGGATCAGCTAATCCTAATGAATCATGAACGATTTCCTCAAGCAACAAGAAAAACTGCAACAGTTTAAGAGCAAAGGATTGGCACCTCTGGCTTTTACTCGAAGTTCGAATATGAAGGCGATAGCAACAATCGTTATTTTGCTTTATTTGAAAACTTGCAAAAATTATATATTTTCTGAAAATAATAATTCCGGGGATATTTTCGCACATCATGCTTCAAATGAATTCAATCATAGCTTAAATTTTTTTAATTTCCGAATGAGTCACTCATACTATACATTTTATTGAGAATGATTAATCAGGCTTTCGATTTATTAAATTTTAATCGACGTCAAGAAAATCGATTTCATTCTCAACATTGTCACTCTACATCCTGGATATTTACATTGCAAGAATAATTCGTCACACCTGAGGTCTCAATACTCCTCCGAAATTTCCCTTTCCATTGTTTTCGAATATTGTCGAAAAATAGTTCACCGAACCTCACGAATAGCTCCTAATTTTTTAAAACAAAGCCCTTGCCCAAGCCTCCACCATTGTTCCTCCATATCACAGACAGAAGGATGCTCTCTGAACAAACAGAAAATATGACTCCCACGCCGATTGTGACCTCACTCCCCGGTGTGTCAATTACCAAAGAGGAACCCCTCGATGATTGCTCCTCCCTCCCCTTCAGCCGCGTCGGAAAATATTCCCACTGGGTACAGTTTACACACTCCCCTCTTCATTCTCTAGAAACCTAAACTCATGTATTCAGTTCTACAAATTGACCAGTGTCATGCAAACTCTCTCTGACCCTCCATTGTGATTCTCCAAACCACGTGAAAGCGGAGCTAAATGTGAAGAATTTTTTCTTTCATATTTTCATATTTTCCTTGAGGTGTTCTATTGTTGGGCTTTTCAGAATCCTCCTCAGTCCAGTCACTAAAATTTGGGAAAATTTTTTCTTTTATTCATTTGTATATCAATGCGATGAACATATTCAACGATTGAATTCCGGATCTTTGATTGACTTTCGGCGTCGACTGCGTGGGTAACCATGGAAAATTTTTCGTGAGAGAATCGATGACGTATAACACTCGATGAAATTTCGTCTGAAGTCTATTCAGTGACTAGAGATTTATTGAATATTAAATTTCACAATTTATTAATTTATTTTTTCTCTGTTAAAATTGAAGTAGTTGACTTTTAATAAGTTTTTCGAATGGCCGTATTATTTTCGCTTCTAAATGGAAGCTTTTTTTCCATAAAATTTTTTTTCACAGGAGATTCAGCAAAAAATTACGGACATTTATTGAATATTAAATTTCACAATTCATTAATTGATTTTTTTCTCTGTTAAAATTGAAATAGTTGACTTTTATCGTAACTTTTCACAGGAGATTCCGGTAAAAATTACGATAGCGTCACTTAAATTTTCTGAGTCGCCTCCGTAATCGGTGAGTGAATAGTGAGTTCCGTAATTTTTACTCAACATTTTTCTCCTTGCATGACACTCGATTGAGTCTCGATTTTCCCACACTTAACAATAATGCGGGCTCAAGAAAGACGTTACTACCATCCAACTGTCTCCATATTTTTTATTTTCATTTCCCTCAATTTAATTACCACTCGGTGTGGTGAATCGTTGGTGGCACTGGTTCGCACGCTTCATCAACTCGATACCCATATACCTTCTGAGTGCTCTTCCCTCTCTTTTTTCACGTTGAAATGAAGCATACATGTGCACCTGCATTTAGAGCTTGCATGTAATTAAGTACTCCGGGTCTCTTCTTTATACTCGATTGTGGAATAATGGTGGAAAAGAGAAGAAGCATCATAAATATTCACAATGCTTCATTGGACGGACAAGCCGGAAGACGGGGGGAGATGATGTATCCTGGTGATTATCATTGCCCCTGTTGTCCATGTTCTTTGGCTGATTAAAACGTAAAATTATGGATATTCCGAGTTATTCAGGGTTTGGAGTAGTTTTTATTGTTCTGGTAATTCAATTCAGGACCAGATTTGTTGAGTAATTTATGCAAACGTGGGAAAATTGAGTCGATTTCAATATGACGAAGACTCAATTTTCCCCAAGACTTGACTCTTTCTATAAGATATCTTATACCAACAGCAAAAACGTCTCAATAAAATGAAAATGTGTCTGAATTTCAGACGAACAGGTGCCCAAATATCTTAATTCATGTTTGAAATTCAGATAAATTTTCTGTCTGAAAAATATTAAAAAGAAAAGAGTAAAATTCAGACATTCGTTTTTGCTGTGAAGAAAAGAGAAAAATGGAAACTAGATATTTTCTTTGTTTTCGTTTGTTTATTTTTGCTTTCAAGTGAAGGTATTTTCAATCATCAAATTTGTTAATTAAATTGCGTGAGGAAAATTTGAAAAAAATCATCAATATTCAGCGTCATTCAAATTACATTTTGCACCGAATTATTATTTTTTCACACATTCATTGTTTATAAATAAATAATTGAAATTATTTAAACTTTCGAAAACCTTATTTATTGAGGCATGGAGTGGATTTCCTCAAAATTCTGAATATGAATAAATTTGTTATGATTCCGAACAAATAATTTTAAAGGTAATTTTCAAAAATTGCAATTTTTCAATTATTTCATCGATCTGCCTCCAAAAGTGAACTTTCTATTTTTTTTCAGATGCTTAAAATGTTTTGTAACGGTTCAACATCGAGATTTAAATTCCGACCTGTAAAGTTTAGAAGATAAAATCATTGTAAAGTGCGGCTCAAAAACGCCGAATATTCTTTTTCTCTGAATTGATTAAGCCTCAATAAAATCGTCGAGAGAGGGTGTGAAACAAAAATTCACCAAGGCGCTGATCTTCGGACTGATAAAACACCTGAATTCAATAATAACAGTGCACTTGTCACACGTGTTTCATGAAGACAAGTGTCCTAATCCTAAAGTGCTCGACCGCAGGTGCTTCCGTTCCACTAGAGAATGAAAAAACGGTTACACACCCTTTTTATCCAGCACGTGCGGATTCAAGAAAATGATCGAGAACGATCATAGCCAATTGTTATATTGTGGAACAATGAGCACGCGGAGGCACCTGTGCATCTGCATTTTATTTTCATATCTTGAAAACACCTCATACTGGTTGCAAATGGTGTTCTTGCTCGATTTTTCCAATTTTTCGACGATTTCAATGACGTAACTTTATTCATTCATCTCAGCTGCTAAAATTCAACTCGAGCTGCGCTAGGTTCTGCTAAATTCAACAGTGCAGAAATAGTTAATTTACAATGATACGAATGTTTTCCCTCTCAAATCCTATTTTTTTTAATAAAAAATCGATCGATTTTCAAATCAGTTGCGAGACTGAGGGAACCTTGAAGGAAAAATGAAAATTCAGAGCGATTACATCTTGAATTTATGGGGAACTTTCATCACTCGATCGGGTTTTTCTGACATTTTGGAGCCAAATTCATGTGCAGAGTATTTTCCTACAGTGAGAGAAAAACGACAAAATTCCCAAAAAGTCTTACTTGTGCCAAGAAAATAGTTTCTTGAAAATTATCAAAAAAGGATTTTTTTTGTGCCAAACATGCAGAGAGTGTGCCGGAATGAAAAATTTTTATCGCAAAAATAGAGACTTTCCAATTCGAACCAAACAAATTCTTTTTTGGCAATTTTCAACTAGCGATTTTGTTGGCCCAAACAAGACTTGTTTCACAACGTCTTTGTTTTTCTCTTAGTGTAGATTCCAGCAATTATACTAAACCGTTTGATGGTGTCACAGGCCTTTGGGGCAGAACGTTTATAAAAATGCAATTTTTAAAAGCAAATTAACAACTCAGTAGCGAAGTGGTAAAACGGTTCAAGTCGACTCATCTCCCAGTTGAGTTTTTGAGGAATATTTCCGAATCTAAGGGAGATAGCGAAATTTTATAATTACATTTATTGTAGCTATGGATCGGCTCTACAAAAAAGGTTATAACAAAAATTTTGCTACCTCCCTTAGATTCCGAGATATTCATTGAAAACTGGTCAATAGTCAAAATTGACTTGCGCCGGTTTACCACTTCGCTTCTAAATTATTAAACTATGTTTCGGATATTTCCTTATCAAATGGGTTTTTGGGTTCTCAGAGTGGTGTCCCTCACGTAAACTTAAAATTTTCATATAACTTCCCAAGATTTCTCCAATCATTATATGATTCCATTTTTTTAAAGAATGTGTCAATTCATCATATCGAACTTTCATTGAACCGGTGTTGCCGAATTGCCGTATACATTATAAGTAGTGATTATCTCTCCGACACATTCACAGCAGGAGGGAAGTGATACGTGCCTGATATTTTCGCCTCGGAGGTACGAATCAAATACCATTTGGGCATATTTTTTCGAGGATACCGGCATATAAACCGTAAACGTCGACGGTGATGATCATGAAACCCAGTAAGAAGAGGTGTCATTACCACCAGCCGTCCAACCCGTAACTTTTGCAAAAAACAGAAGAGTTAAAACTCGAGTATATATATACTTTCAAGTGTAACTCTCCTTCACGCCCATGAAACAAAAGTATATACATCGAATTGCCACCTGAGAGTGTCTCTCCTACCAAGAAGCCAAGAAGTAGCGCCATTTCACGTGTAAAGGCCACTTTGGGTGTTGAGGATCAGAGATATGCCGTGGGAGAAAGCCAAGTATCTTTTTTTTTCGTTTTGCTAAAAGCACCTGTTCCATTGATATATTTTTTCAGATAAAAATTAGTCTTTGAGAGTTTTACTTCCGAATGGAAGCTTTGTGATCGTTTAAATTCAAGTTTCAGATTTTTTGTTATTATATAGATCCTGTGTCCTATTTACTAAAGATGAAAGAAACGTGAAGTTGTTTTATATCGAAATATCTCGAAACTGTCTGATCGCTAATCCTTAATTCTGATTGGTCAATATGTGACACGAAGTTATTCACACGAAAAACACGCGGCATTTTCAAATTCTTCAGTGGTAAATTTTTTTTTCACGTCATATTTCACACATATATATATATCATCGGTGAAATTAATAAATTCTGTCCTTTTATGGAGACCGATTATTTAAAACATTGAAGATAATTAATTGAAAATGAAAAATTCTTTCTAAATTCTTTTACTCTACTGCGCTATTCACTTCAATCATTAGTCGAATTCTCTTTGATTCATTATCAATATTTATAAGGTATTCATGAGAAAATGAAATTCAATGAATTCCATTTCTTCATTTCAACAAATGAATAGATCTATGCGCGCGAGAGAGCGCATAGATAAATAAATTAAATTTGGATACTATTCCACACTTTTTGACATCTAAAAAGTGTGGAATAGTATATTATGTCATCAGGCGATAAAAGTATTATCTGGCGAATGTGGCTTTATAATTGGAGCCGAAGGCGAGGATTATAATCACATTCGCCAGATAATTCTTTTATCGCCGTGTGAAATACGACATTTTATGTCATTGGGCCCGAAAACCGCGATCTAACCGAGCAAAGCGAGGTTAGAATCGCGGTTTATCGGGTCTAATGATATAAATGTAATTTTTAGACCTCGTCTAAAAACATCGATATGTAAAAATAGTATATTTCGTAACGAGTGCAAAAAACATTTTTTCACGAGTTACGAACAATATTTTTCATCACAATGTGGCGGAAATTGGACTTTTAGGCACGCGGAGAAAAGTTCACTTTTCGTCACAGCGTGATGAAAAAAATTTTTTAATTGATTGAATGATGAGTCTAAAAAATTTGTTCAGATGTCCTTTTGACCGAGTTCGTTGATTTATTTGAAAATTTACAAAAAAAATGTTTNTTCACACATATATATATATCATCGGTGAAATTAATAAATTCTGTCCTTTTATGGAGACCGATTATTTAAAACATTGAAGATAATTAATTGAAAATGAAAAATTCTTTCTAAATTCTTTTACTCTACTGCGCTATTCACTTCAATCATTAGTCGAATTCTCTTTGATTCATTATCAATATTTATAAGGTATTCATGAGAAAATGAAATTCAATGAATTCCATTTCTTCATTTCAAAAAATGAATAGATCTATGCGCGCGAGAGAGCGCATAGATAAATAAATTAAATTTGGATACTATTCCACACTTTTTGACATCTAAAAAGTGTGGAATAGTATATTATGTCATCAGGCGATAAAAGTATTATCTGGCGAATGTGGCTTTATAATTGGAGCCGAAGGCGAGGATTATAATCACATTCGCCAGATAATTCTTTTATCGCCGTGTGAAATACGACATTTTATGTCATTGGGCCCGAAAACCGCGATCTAACCGAGCAAAGCGAGGTTAGAATCGCGGTTTATCGGGTCTAATGATATAAATGTAATTTTTAGACCTCGTCTAAAAACATCGATATGTAAAAATAGTATATTTCGTAACGAGTGCAAAAAACATTTTTTCACGAGTTACGAACAATATTTTTCATCACAATGTGGCGGAAATTGGACTTTTAGGCACGCGGAGAAAAGTTCACTTTTCGTCACAGCGTGATGAAAAAAATTTTTTAATTGATTGAATGATGAGTCTAAAAAATTTGTTCAGATGTCCTTTTGACCGAGTTCGTTGATTTATTTGAAAATTTACAAAAAAAATGTTTTTCCAATTGCTCATCTTGAATAGAGACAAAAAAAAAATTCCTTTTTTATTAAAAAAAAATTAATGAAAACACAGAACACAGCATAATTGATGCCATTACATTAATGAATGAAGAAATTATATTGTCGAATTATATCCTTCTTTTATGAAGTCATAAAGAGCTCTCATCCAGACTCGCCTCCCCTCAGAAAAAAAAATCCTTTCAAATCTACATACGTGAGAATCAATTGCCCGGGATGACGGGGTGTACGGTAATAAAAGGTCATTCCAGGTATTACCCATAGCCTATCATCCACCAGTTGTTTGGTACGATCGGGTTTTCACCCCTGCTCGGGGGAAGTTTTTGATTGAAGAGGATGAGTGCGTCATTGTCGTAGGTATTACAGGGGATTTTTCACTTTACTGATTCATCAATCCTATAAGCCACTTTCATAAGAGGGGATTGTAAAAATCGAAATGCTTTGTTCTGTGATTTCAACTTTCATGACAAAACAGTATATTTCGGCTATGTTATATGAGTACAATTTTACTACTGCTCCCGAGAGCCGAATGGAGTGAGACAGAAGCCCAAATTTCAGGAGTGCAATGCAAAAAAATCCATTGCGATGATCTAAAAGTAATATTCAAGTATTTCTATTCGAAGATGATTCTTTTGAATCAGGCCGGGTCGCAGCAAGCTCTTATAAAGTAGCTCTAACCTTCGACAGGGCCACGCTGTCCTTTTGGATATTTTCAGTTTTTTAATTTTTCAACTGAATTGCATGGAAAAAATTTGAAAAAATTCATACCCACTCAGTATTATCTAAATTAAATTTCGCAAAATATTGATATTTTTTCAAACATTTTTCTCTTATAAATAAATACTAAACTTGTTTGCAAAACGGTGGATTATTTTCTATGAGGTGTCAAAAAAATTCTTGATTTTGTCACATCTAATGAAAAAAAAATCAGATTTTAATCTTTGATTACAATGGAAATGTTGATTTTTACATAAGACACTGGGTTACATCCTGATTTTTCAACATTTCTTCTTTGAAAAACCAGAACGATAATTAAATTAAGAAAAAAAATTGAATTCCGAATCTAATCGAATTTTCTGCAATTTTTGTAGCATGATTTACCACGAATTAGTGAATACAAAGAAGAAAAAAATCCATGAAATATCCCTATTGAAGCCACCAGAGCGACCCCCTGGAGCGCAAAGTGTCTCGAAAAAAGGTAGGAGAACCTAATTAACCAGAGGTGCTTGAGCAAACCCGAGGCGACTCTTCCCATCTCCCATTTTTCTCTCTTCCAATGTTTTGGCATCACTTTGTGACCCCTTTAACACTCCTAATTGGACACATTGATGAAAAAAGGAAAAAAATCGAGGGAGTTAACGAAAACTGAACGTTAAACTTTTTGATGAGAGAACACATTCGACGATCTCTTTAGGGGGTTTTGTGTCGGCAAATGTTTAAGTATGCCCAAATTCGTGATACACGTGTTTTCGGTTGTGGATTCTGGTTGTCTCTGAGTCTGATCATTCGATCGACGAAAAATATAAGATCGATCTCCCCTCGGTTGGGCTTTTAAAACCTGAACACTTCTCCCTCGTCCCTCTGGCGAATGCCATTTACGGATTTCACGTATGGTCAATCTCTCATGAGAAATTTTTTGTTTCACTTTTTTTTCGGCTGCTGCTGAGATCCTTCGGACATGTATCAGAAGACGCTGGTTAACATTTAATTCCGTTAACTTCCACAAGTGAATTCATGGGGCTTTCTGACTTTGAAGTATCGGCGAATGTCTTTTCGACACTGAGGTACATGGCACAGTATAAATTTTTGAATTCATTATTCCGGGGATTTTTCAAGACAAATGATGACGGTTTTACAGTCGACTCTCCGTATAAGATACCTCTAGTCTCTATGAGACTTGATTTCGGGTAGTTCTTGGAAGATACCCATGGACATCATTTTTTTACGAAAAAGGAGTGATCATAGGGGTCAAATCTCGCTTCCGACCTTTATAGGTCATTTGAACCGAATTTGTTCTTTTCCCTCTCTCTCTCTCTCTCAACTAAATTCATGTACGATCGTCTCTTTCTTTTTTCGTCACTCTTTCATCTTTGTTCTTAGTCTGCGGACATGTCACTTCTTTTTGCATCGTTTATTCATTATTCTTTTCGCCCATTCCATTTAATAAACTCATTTTTTATTTAAACGGTCATTTATTTTACAGTATCTTATATACAATGTCGACTGTACAATGAGTGTTTCCTTTTCTACAAAGAAGGAGATGTGATATAAAACACATGGTTAAATTGAATATTAAACCAATAATTGAATGATTCCATATTTCGTCCGATTTAATTATCCAAGGCCACCCATACACAATTTCCCACAAATTACCAATAAAATTTTCCCCCCACAGCAAATACACTTTATCTCAATTTTAATGCACATACCGTCGTGCTCCCACTCCACATGCCGGTATAATTAAATAATCAAAACAGTCGAAATTAATTCACAAAATCGTCCATACATTGATATTCCCGCATACTCCCTTCTCATTACATTCCCACAAAAATGTGATAACGTGAAAACCACTTAATTTGTTCCCCAGAAAGGTAGCAGAATAACCTCAAAAATTATGAGCGAGAGAATGATAAAAATAAAGAGTGAAAATAACGAGTCAGAGAGAGAGAGAGAGAGGTAAAATTCAGAAAAATATAATATAATAATGATGATTTCGGTTCCGTTTATCTCGAGGAATTCCCGAAACGATCGTTTTATTCCGCAATTTTACATCCCGCCTCAACCACTTCAACTCTCATTATACTCCATGAGGCAATCTGAATCTGAAAGAAGAGAAATGACGGAGAAGAATTGAGAGAGAACGCCATCTAGATATTTCGCACTTCATGGAATCCATCGGGCGGGAAAAAATCTCTTAAATTATGTATAATAGGACATAACCTATTGCGCGATAATTTCGCTCCGCTTTTCGAAACTCAATGAAAAAAAAAAGCATTATAGTTTATTGTTTATTATCGATAAGAGCAGCACACGGAAAATGCTCAGCTACTCGAGAAATATTGCACCTTGGCGATTTTCTCGGAAACAATGGCAGGGAAGGGGTTTGAAAAAATTCAATGGGTCTGGAGTAAAGTTGCACATTTGCAATTAGTTTAATGGCAGTTGAGGCACGCAAACCCCGAGCAATGCGCCCTTTTCGCATTGCCGACGCGCTCATCATATTGCCGTGACGGTTTATCTCAATTGTTGGAAGGAAAAATATCGTGAATCGGAGAAAAACAAGTGGAAAATTGTTTTCATCACAGCGCAGTCGATATACTTTTGCTAATAAATTAGCATTTCTCTTCTGAATAGAATTCCTATGATGATGTATTTTAAATTGCATTTAATGATTCATTTACGACAATGAAAATTAACAAACACAATCGGTTTTAGTAATGGCGACACACGGTCTGATGTGTTGGAAACAGAGTCGCCATCTCTCCGAAGTATGAGATCCAGAAGTCGATTTTCGATACCAATTTATTAATTTTGATACGTGAATATGAATTACCAGAAATTGATTCGTCGAAATGGAAAAAAATCGATCAATCGAAAACCAATATGGCCCGGGAAATATAGCCCACAGCGCGAATATTTTAATTACTGAGGAGGGAATAAAGGATGAAATTTCAATCTCCATACATGAATAAATTCACGTATGAGGATCGATTAGTCGAAATTGTCGGGAATTGTATCGATCGATTGAATCACGGGCGCTGGGCTGCAATCATCTTTTCTGAAGTGTCTAAAAACAAACTTCACAAACCCCATCTTAGGGAATGAAGCCACAAAATCGATTCATCGAAAGGTAGATCGATCGATCGAAGGTCGTCAGCCCCGCTGCGTTTACATTTTAATTGCAGAGAGAACGACATGAGGGGCACAGTTTCAATCTCCATATATGAATAAATTCACAGGTGTGAGGATCAATTAATCAATACATCTGACAATCGATTAATGGCACAAATGCCGGCACATCGAGATGTGCGGAAATTTTTCATTAAAATTTCAGGAAGTGATGAACAAATATTTCATTTTTATGGACGAATTAATTCGTACGTGTCGGGATCGATTGATTGAAATGTTGCGAGACTCGATTGATCGAAATACGAGATCGAATAATATAATGTTTTCGAGATTTGATAAATCGAAAAGAATTTCTTACAACAGAACCTCTCGTTTATATTCATCTCTTAAATTCGTGTTGCTCATAGTGATATGAGAAATCCTAGGGCAATTAAGGTGTTTCGTGTGTAGATCACCGAAGGGCGAAACGGAAGGGAATTCTTGTTGTTCTCGAGTTCTGATTCAATCGCTGAGCACGAAATTGAAACTGAAAAATTCTTCATAGATTCTTTTACTCTACTTCGCTATTCACTTCAATCATTAGTCGAATTCTCTTTGATTCATTATCAATATTTATAAGGTATTCATGAGAAAATGAAATTCAATGAATTCCATTTCTGCATTTCAACAAGTGAATAGATCAGCGCGCGCATAGTTCTTGTAATATAAGAAATGTGAGGTTGCGCTGCACTTCTACATCTGCAGACGACAATCCAAGAATTGAATAAATCGAAAAACCGAATTTTTTTTACACGAAAGAACCAGCTCCCGGCCGCAGGTACCTCCGATATGACTCTCTCGGATTAAAGTGGACCGAAATACTTTGGATATAAACGACTGCGACGCGTGCGATCCACCTGTACACTGGCGGGACCGCACCCACTTTTCTCACTGCTCTGGTTCACTGTTTTGGTTCCACCTTGTATTTCAGGTTCCTCATCATTCTTTTTTTCATTCAACTTCTCCTTTTAGCTACCTCCTTACCTTTTCCGCACTCACGGAAGATATATTGCGATCCAGATAATGATTTTTGCCACTTTCGAGATTGAACTTTGGTTAACATACTTTTTTTTTCACCTAACAGGAATAATTGTGGGATGGAAGATTATTGAGCATCAGAAACCTGTTCAAATAACATTGAATTATTATGAGCTAGGGATGTTTTATGACTTTTTCTCACTACTTTATCTGATAATTCATGTCAAATTTTGTTTAAAGTAGCTCTACCCTTCGGCCGGGCTACGCCGTACTTTTGGATATTTTCAGTTTTTAAATTTTTCAACTAAATTGCATGGAAAAAATTTGAAAAAATTCATACCCAGTCAGTATTATCTAAATTAAATTTCGCAAAATACTGATATTTTTTCAAACATTTCCCTCTTATAAATAAATGATAAAACTTGTTTGCAGAACGGTGGATTATTTTTCATAAGGTGTCAAAAAAACTCTTGATTTTTCTACATCTAATGAAAAAAAAGTCAGATTTTAATGTTTGATTACATTGGAAATGTAGATTTTCACATAAGACACTGGGTTAAATCCTGATTTTTAAGCATTTCTTCTTTAAAAAACCAAAACGATAATTAAATTGAGAAAAAAATTAGAATTCCGAATCTAATCGAGTTTTCTGCAATTTTTTTGCAGTTTTCAATCATCTTTGAATTTACCGTAAGGGTAGAGCTACTTTAAATACAATTTTAATGGTAATTGAAAAGGGAATAAAATGATCTAATTTCTCATGTATTGTGGATTTTAAAGTCTTCACGGGAAAAATTCACCAAACAATTTTCTCCATGTTGACAATGTATCTGAATAATTCACCTGTAAAACGAAATGTATGAAATATACCTGTTGCAACCGTATGATGCATTAGAAATAAAAGTGCCACTGAATCACGATCATCTGACTTCAATAATGTTCCGACATCGTAAAATCCGTGGTATCGCTTAAATTTCCACGAAATTGTCTCTGTCTTGTCGTTGTGCTTGCCTCAAGCATGAAACGATAAAAGACCGGGCGACTACTCTCTGTTATTCACGTGTATCGTCGAGTGTGGACACGACTCAATTTACGATGCAGTACGGCAAAACGAGAGACTGAAGAAGAGCGTGGCCAAACTGATCATGATGAGGAGCGGGAGGGGCCGTGGGGATCGCGTTAATTGACACCTCCAAACGAGCTTGTATATCGATATAAAACGATCGATTGAGACACCCAAGGGGTCTCGGGGACGGGAGGAACCAGCGACAGGCGTCGATTTTTCGGATTAATGAAATGTAAATGAAAAAACGGGAAGTCCTCGGAGAAGGATTTTCTCTTTTTGCTTTCGAATAAGATTCTTTTTGAACAATTTTGCAATTAGTCGATATCAATGCAATTATTGCAGCTGTTTCTCAAACGATCTAAATTCAAGAGGAAAAAGTGAAATTTTTTGAAAAATCATAATCGCTCTAAAAATTGTGTGGGAGCTCACAGAAAAAATATAGTTGAATTGAATATATTTTATTCTCGAATGGGGGATGGGTGTTTCAATTCGAGGATGATTATTTCGTATCAGTCCGGGTTGTACCGAGCGTTCTCAAGTGTAATATAAGGGTCAGACGGTTGAAGAATTCTCTTAGAATTCTTTAATGCCTAAAGGAGGTTACGCAGTGTATGAGGTGAATTTGAGAGTGAATTTCTGTGGTTCCCGGTAGCTTAGTCGGTAAGAGTGTCCGGCGCGTATCTGGGGGATCCCCGGGTTCGATTCCCGGCTGGGTGAAGCGGAAATTTTTTCTCTCTAAATTCTAATTCTCTTAGAATTCTTTAATGCCTAAAGGAGGTTAGGCGGTGTATGAGGTGAATTTGAGAGTGAATTTAAGTGTATTTGAGACACTAAGGCACTTACTTGACACTAAGTGTGAGAATATCAGGGTCTAAAAGTGGAGGTTAAAAAATGAGGGTCGCAATATCAGAGTCAAAAACTGAGGGCCTGAATGTAAAGGTGAAGGAATGAGGGTCAGAATGTTAGGGTTAAAAAAAAGGGTCAAAATATTAGGATCAAAAAATTAGGAAAATTAGAAAAAACAATGGGAAATATCACGAACAATTTTGATTTTTTTCCACTTGAATTTCGCTCTTCCCCGCATGACCTACATCCTGGGTTATTCGAAGAATTGCGTGTCCTCCCAAAACTGAATGCAATATGTACCATCCGCTGGCCATACATGATGATGCGTTCGTGAAGGAATCTCGCATAACCGTCATCCATACACTGTGTACTCCTGTATAACTACTTTTAGTCTGAATAAGACGGGAAAAAAGGGGTATGAGAGGAAAGCTGAGGCTGTCTTGAACGCAATCGAAAATCGCTCGCATGTACTTTTCATTATCTTTTATTACAGCTGTTTGTATGCAACCAGAGTGTGGTATTACTGTGTCGGACAAATAAGTTCCTGATGGTTTGGGATGAATTTTTCCATGCCCTCATTTCTTTGAGATTCAGATGTACATATTCATCGCCCACCGAAGGCAAATGAGTCTCTTTTTCCAGCCTCGCACTCTACGAGGAGTCATAAACGGTTAGAATGGGTTGTTCGAGGTGTTTACTCGAAACTGTGAAAGGACAGATTTTTTATTAACATTAAACATATTTAATTATGTCATTCAATTGGCATCGGCCAGTGAGCGATGGAATCGAACTTTGAGGGTAATACCGCCCGGCATGCGTCCAATACCGCCCACCTTGTTTTCATGACTTTTTTCAGCAATGCAGACCAACTGTTATAATTTTTCCTATTCTCATCCTTCGTTTCCATTCTTCGGCTCCATTTTGAGAAAGATTTCACGTGAATAATAATAAATTATCCTGAATTTACCCGATGTTCCAGTGGCCACCGACTACCCCAAACAATCGAGCTGTCACTCGACCGCCCTCTAGCTACAGAGTCTAGCAGCCCTATAGAAACCCTGGGCGGCATTACCCACAAATTCTGGGCGGAATTACCCACAAACGCGGAGGCTGATAAAATAGCCAATAATAACTGATGAAAATATTTTTCTGTTATCGAAAAATTCGCAATGGATGTGGAAATGTATAATGAACATATATTTCTCACTTCATTCAATTATGGACCAACTGAAAATTTGAAAAATCTTACATTCTGGGGTCAAAATATTCTAAGAATTCGGTAGAAAATGATTTGATTTTTTAGCGATGTTCCCACGATAGAAAATTGAAAATTTCCGTTGAATTTACTTGTTATGAAATATTTGCATAATAGAAAAAAAAATTTCTCTCCGCCAATCCTGAGAAATACGGGTGGGCGGTACAGGCCCCGGCTCCTCTACCCCGCAAATCCACAATCACAAAAAACTCGCAATAAAATTACCATAATAAAAACCACAAGAACCATCTGATGATACCCGATGATAATCTGAAGAAGCCCGATGATCATCCCCCATTCATAAACCCCCGCAAGAGCGACAATGATCTCTCATCACCAACAATAATAAAAATATGACATAACAAAGCAATAATAAAGATACATCGACATCCGTGGGAGCGCAAAGCGATTTGAAAAACTAAAGAGCCGAGGTTAATAACGAGAAAAAAAATTGCAAAGAAATGTTAACGATGAAAGGGACAAGCCGGACATGACAAATTAAAAATGCAGCTTGTAATTCACTCAAAGATATAAATTTGTATAAATGTCCATCGGTATAATTATCATCGGGTGAATGAATGACGGGGGGAGGGGGAGGGCGGGAGGAGAGCGAACGAGGACGAGAGGGAGATGGAGGGGTGGAGGAAAAATTGCTGGGAGAATTTCGAAGGGAACATACACCTTGGCAGCTGTTCCTTGGCGGTGTTTGTTTCCAATGTTGCATTGTCGGAATACACATTCCATAGTGAATACGGTGGGAAATGGCTTGTGTTTGGAATTGTCACAAGAAATTTTATCCTACATCCACTTAAACATCAATCACAGTTTGAGTATCCATCCACGACTTTTACGTACGATTTTATTACTCGACATTTACTTTTTTTCACCTCCTTCTTGTCACCATTGATGTGAATTCTGGTATTGGAAAGTGTAGGAATTCTTTGCTTGAGGGACACTGCGGCGTTTATGGGCTCCTGAGAGTTCATATGAATCTCTATTTGAAAAAAAGAAGACAAAATTAACCTGATTTATTGACACAAAACTTTCTACCAGGCCCGGTTGCACCAAGCCCTGTTATCCAAATAAACCCCAGGGTAAAATTTATCCTCGGGGTCAATTATATCGTAGGCGTCATAATTTTTGAATATTTGATACGAAGAATAATTTTCGAAATAAATAATCGAAATAAATTCGAAGAAAGATTCGAAATAAATTCGAAGAAACAATAAAAATCAAATCAACAAATATAAATCAACAAATATGAATGCAAATATTTTAAGATATTTAACGATATCCCCGAAACTTTAATTTTCAAACAATATAAAATTTTGGAAAATTTTCAAATAAATCAAAATAACGATTATTCGCCGTTACATATTTTTATCTGAAATTTCCAGTACACGTTTTGCTAATTTTTATCGAATTTAATTACCACTGAAATTTCAAGGAATTTCATTCCGTCATTTGTCCTGAAATCGGATTAAGAACGAAAGATAAGAAACACTAAGGATTTGGGCGTCACATCCCCTCCGCAATATGTGACAAGCAGGAAACGATCGAAAGATTAAGAGCTACGGGCTTTAATTGGAGGCAATGTGTATTCATTTAAACTTTACTGCATTCAATATAACTGAGGACAATAATAAAAGCCATAATGACTATCATTGTTTCATAAATCCAGAAGGGAGTATATCAATTAATAACGAACCATCTAATTATCTTGTATTTATTCGGGTGCCTGCCCGCTGTTTTCCCCCACCCCACCGCGTGCGCCTGCGCATGCGCAATCTCAATTCCAGAAGGATAAAATAACGAGACAAATCGATTTACATTATCTGTCGGATGACTTGGAGGAAAAAAAACGAAGCCGAAGGGTTTAAGAAATGGTCACAGCCGTTCACATGTCACGAACGGGGAAAACTTTTCACTGTTACATATGAAGGCACCGATTCAGTGTTAGCACACGCGCACGCATTCACCGCGCACGCGCGTATGCCCGTATAGAGTGGGTACACTCTGCAATTACAAAATGGGTCTGAGTTATAACGAGCAGCTGCCTCAACGGTATCACGAGACATGCCCCAGGATTAATTATTAACATCGCCTCAAGACTCGTTACTGGCGTTTCGCACTTTGTCTCGCATATATATTGGAGCCCGAAGGTATTGGGTATGTAATCGATGACAAAATTACGGAGGTTATAGTGGCTGATTACATGCGCACTATTATTGATTGAGTGTAATGATGAAGATGACACTGCGAATATGCTAAACTTATTTCTCTGCGAAAGACTGATTACACAGTCGCTGTAACATAACCTATTCTCATGTTGGAGAATGTAATGAAAGACGTGTTACTTTTGCAATATCATGAAAATTATGAATGAATAGTGAGTGACATATTTTCAGTCATACCTGAGAGATATGATTAAACAAATAATCAGTATTTTCAATGTTTTCAATTGATTACTGATCGATGAAATATTTTGAAATTTTCCCAACATAATTAATTATGAAAGCAGTTGAAGTTATTCCTGAAATTGGTTACTGATTTTGAATGCGAGATATTAATCATAATTGAATATTATAAATTTGGGTATTCCTGGATGGTTGCGATGATTGAAATACTTGGAATTGCAAATAGTACTTTTCGATACAAGTGCGAAATAGTATATTGTGTTACTAGTACGTAAAGTTCCACTTTTTCACGCGCACTTGTCATCACACATCCTATTTTTTGTGTGCTTCGCTTTACGCACACTAAACCGTTTCGAACAGCGCAGTTTACAGGCAGGCATCCTAAAAAATACTTTTATCGGCCATGTGACATAATGTTCTTTTTTTCGCCTAGCGACATAATGTACGCACTATGTCGCAAACCTGCCCACATGGAAAAAATATATATACAGAAATATATGTCACTTATATCCGCTTATATGTGGTATACTTTCCGGCCAAAAAAGGCGGATATATTCAAGATATAATTCCGGCAAAATCACTATATCTCACTTATAAGTTTTGGCTTATATTTTTTTCTATGCGGGTGTGGGGAAATGGTAAATCTCATCAGTAGATGCACAAAATATCTCCCGATAAATATGATTATAATTCTCGCATTCGTCAAGAAATACTTTATCGCTGTGTAATAAACAATATTTTATGTCCCTAGGGCCGAAAACCACGTTCTAACCCAACGAAGTGAGGTTAGAATGACGTTTTATCGCGGCTCGTGACATAAAAGTGAATTTCGAACAGCTATCGCCCAAAATAGCCTATTCAATGCAATAATTTCTACTATGGGAGGCGCCATTTTGTCCTGTCGCTTGCCTCCTCCCCGAGCCAATTCAATTGCTCGTCTAAGCCAGCGTCTGAAGACTTATTCAGGTTTTGGCACGTCAGCTGTTGCCGCGAAACGCCAAAAAACATCCAAAAAATCAACAGGTCGTTCAACCTCACACATCTGTAGACGACCGAGGGAAGTTCCTGCGGACCCTTATTCCACGTATATGTCTCGAAACCACTTCATTCGGAGAGGAAGACAAAAAAATCTTCAAGAATGGAAGCCCCGATAATTGAAGTTGGGAGAGACAAAGGAAGAAAAGTATTTCCGAGTAAATATTCATGATAATTGTTGTCAGTTATCATTAATTAGGTTTATTATTCTATTTCGGTTAAGGAGGCTCGTTAACTCACGTAATATTCAGGTTATATCAGAATTTGAGGCCGGGTATTCTCAGAAAAAATGCAAGGGCCGGAGTTAGGGCTCATGTATCATTATTTCGGCGAGTACTAAGTCTTCTCACCGTGAGTTACGACCGTAATTACAAGGCTAAGAAGACACCAACATGGCTACCTTCGCACATGGTCAATCAATTTGATAAAAATACTGCAATCCTTGGGCAGTTTGCCGACGAGAAATATGTTATGGAGTCAAATATTTGAGCACTCAATCAATCATATTTTTTAGGTGTATGCATTGCAAGAGTACAGTCGACTCTCTGGCGGCCGGGGTCTTCATATCCTTTCATTATACCCTTTTCCATCACTTGTGCGGAAAGTGAAATTTTACGCACGCTCCGCGTGCTACACTCGTGATTTTTAAAGATGTTTAGCCAAGACCCACATTATTCACCACAATTTTGATATTGTCTCATATGCCAGGTTCATATTTGAACCACACGTTAGTAATAATCTTAATACTTCCATCGCGGCATCCTAGTGAGAAATTAATGTCTGAGCGTCACTTCTTGTAACATTACGCTTAGGGAAGAAACGTGACCGTGTGAACTTTGATCGAGGTGTTGCATGGGTTAGACACTCAAGATATTGAAAAAAAACCACAAGCCATTTACTTTAGACTATGGAGAATCTATCGCCGGCGAGAACAAGTGGGGCACTGGGCCATATAGGCGTGATATCTTCGATTGATTTTCGGATTCCTCTAAAAAAAATTTGACCGCCATTACGAGTCGAGCAACGCGACAACACCGCACAACAGCTGATCGAGGTCGGTAAAGTCGGTGACGATAATTCAGTGCTGGAAGCATATGGACACGTATAACACACACAAACATTCATCTCACTGTTACAACCCCACTACTAGCCGAAGCGTGCGATGTTGCCCGATCAAAATTCGACTGTTACCACGGCGGTCATAAGTCCTCCATTATCTATGAACATTTTCTTTAATTATTGTTTTTGAGACCGGAAAAATACGCCATAACACTTCCAATTTGATGAGAAAAATAATTTGTAACGTGAATGATTTATTTAGTCAATTTAATTTTTATTTCCAACTGCGTTGTCCACTTGATGGTTAAACATCCTTAACCATCAGAGCAGGTTTTAAGAATCGGGGAAAAAATTGGGAAGTCTAATTTTCAGAGAATACTCTTATATTTTTCTACATCATCTGGGTCACTGCAGCGATCAGATTATAATTTCTTTTAGAAAAATGTCTTGTTGAAAACAATTTGCCGTCATAAGGGTTATATACAGGAATTGAGTTCTCGTTAAAGTTTACGACTCAAAATGGGTTTTTGAATTTTACGATCTATAGATTTATCGAGGTTGCCGCCTTTGAAGGGTTCCTCTTCAGATTCATTTAATTCAAGTTTTTTATTTTTCACGGTTGTGGAGGATATGCCTACCACATGCTGCTCAACTTCATGGCTGGCTTTGGGAGATTTTTTTTCATTGGTAAAAAAAATGAAGTCTAGACTTCAGGTTGCATGTCAAACGAAATAATTTGTCAATTAATATTCTTTTACTGCATTTTTTTTTTACAAAAAATGAAGAATTTAAAATTGAAAAAAAGCTAAATAAAAAAGTTGAAAAAATAAATAAATAGAAAAAGAATCAATTGGTATTCTCTTGTTTTGAAGCAATGCAATTTTTTTCAATTATTATTATATCATTTTGTTCATGGAGATTGAAGAATAACCATTGGAAGTTAGAAACCCCCGAAATGAAATTGAAAATTTATTGAGAACCCTGGACTTTCTTCATCACCCAAATTGCGACTGATAGAAGTCTCAAGTTAAAACTTTAGAAAGTCGCAATTTAAGACTTGAAAATTTCAGTTTACGCACAAGTGATGGAAATCTCTATTTGTTCCTCTCTTGAAGATCCTTAAAATTTTAGAACAAGGACTCTTTTCCAGCGATTCTCATGGTTTCGTTTGAAACTTGACCGATTACAAAGCTTTCATTCGGAAGCAGAATTGAGAGGAATCCCATTGACTCGCGCGTGCCCCCCAAAAAAGAAGGAGTCAACTACGTGAGGCGTAGTGCCGGTGTTAAATTTCCATATCGTCAAAAGCCATATAACATCACAATGGCTGTCGATCATGTTACCCACTGGCAACTTTATTAATTACACCCTGCACCGAGGTCTCGTGAGCCGCGGAATATCCGTCCCAAATTGTCCATGAAATCCTCCAAAAATCCTTCATTTCACGAGTCATTGATTTTGCGAATCGACACCTGTCTGATAACCGATATCCCCGCCACCAGCAGTCCCCTATAAATCGATCCGGGCCGGAATATTTATGTTGATACCCAAGATCTTGCATTTGAAGCTTGAACGACGTTTTAATGATGCAAAATTTGACGTCAAGAGGTACATGAAAAATTCACGCATAAATTCAAAAACTCCATCACGAACATCACGCGCTCTTCTCGTATTTTTTTCATTCTTTCTCTCGAAGGAGGTTGGATCAGACGCTCGGGTACTTCATGTATGCCATGACGTAATGACGAGCCCTTTCTCAACATCACCTGCCGCACAGGTGCCCTCTGTCCTTCTCCAGTGGTATGTGAAGTGCATGATTAGACGGAAGACAATCGCCACGTGATCGGAATGAGGGAGATGGTGAATTTTTCTCCTCTCGGGTAATTATATCATCAGGATCGGGGAGCGAGTGATGAAGGCGCTGGCTCAATTTATTTATGAATTCCATCAGAATTTTGACGGTCTTGTTTACTTTGGGGTAAGTCCTCTGTCGTCAAGCGCTTTTGGCGATTTCAGGAATGAGGAAGTTCGGACGGGGGAATGATCAACACGATATAATCGATTATTAATCGTTGGATTTTTCTCCAGTCGATGCATCGTAATTTTAGGGGACAGTGACAGTCCCATACACTGTTGGAAATTTTTTGAAGTTCCGTGGACGATATTGTAGTAAATGTCGTCAGAGTGACATTGAAGCGGATTTTGAGCTTTCAGTGGGAGTGAAATGGGAATTTCATAACTTGATTGAATTTTCAGTGGAACATAAATATTTAGAAACAAAATGACATCAATTTTCAATTGTTTCCGAATTTTCACAGAATAATTGAACTGAAAATGAAATATTTTATTGATTTCCAGATCATTTGAACAGAAAATAAATGGAATATTTGATTTTTCAATGACAAGATTTCCTGAAATTTCAGTGGAACTTGAACACGATAAAAATTTCCGGAATTTGGCACGGAACATTCAGACGAGAATTGAAAAAAATTTGGTCGGTTTGTGGCCTGATTTGTCCAAGGATGGCGACCAAAATGCACTTACTGTTCGTCAAACTCTTCGAAATTTTCCATAAACTGAGAAAAATTCAATACTTTGGCTCGAAAAATTTTTCGTCAATAAGAATTTTTCAAGATGGAAAACTATGAAACAATGAGAAATTTTGGTGGCACAGTACCCGACTAGATCTCCCCTTTTTAGTATTTACGGATGAATAATATGTTTGAAAAAAGCCTCCAGATGAATTTGCCACCAGAAACTACTTCTTTTTACCGAAATATTTCAAAGCCACAACTTTATCAACTAAAAAACAATATTTGGATTAACCCTCACGTCTCAGTCTCCTCACATCCGGGAGATTAAACCGTTGAATTCATTGGCTCTTGTAATCCTCTTGAAAAATAGTGTGAGGTCGTCGAGATGGTCTCTTTGGGGCCAACAGAAGCGCCCGACCACCTGGACAATACCGTGAGGGACCTTTGTTTGCTTTAGGCCAGCTATTCTCTGGGTGCTAATGACTCCTCATTGCTGGCGATAAACTTCCAACTCCTTGGGGACTTCCGGAAATGGCGTAATGCCACATCTGGGTGGAATATTTGCGGTTTCAGTTTAGGAGAGAAGTTATCGTCTAAAGTTTCGGTAATTCGTTGTTTGTTGAAAGCATCTCTGTAATTTTCGATCTTCCGAGAATTGCTGTTAATTTTGAACTTTGTGACCCTTATGTGCTGCTGGAAAAATCAATGTTGGTATTTTCAAATACAATCGACTCTTCATGTAAGATACCTCACACCCAGAAGAATTATCTATTTGAATCAAATAAATAAGTTTATTTAAATAGTATGGAATAACTTTGTTATTCAAATTAAAATTTTTCATTCATTTGAGGTTCTGTTTATATTGAATAAATGTGTTTTAAAATGATATATAATATAAATATAAAAATATATCATATAAAATTTATAAAATCATGATAATGTTATTAATAATAATGATAAAATTTATGTATTATAGATAATGTATTATTATTTTATACATTTTATATATGAATAAGTATTTTTGATTCATAATCTAAGATAAACTTGAAATATTCCCAAGTCTTGCGCAGGCTTGACTGGAGGATTGACATGAAAATTGGTGGACAGTTCTTCGCAAAAGCTTACATTTTCATACTTAGAATAAACAACGTGAATTTTTCGTCGACAAAATTTTTAAATATCATTTTCTCAAAATTTTTCTGAAATCTGAACATAATAAAAGCAGAATAAATGAATACATGATGATCAAAAATAATATGCAGAAGTCACATTAAATTTCTTAGTTAAAAATCCTGTTTCTTGATGAAAAATTTACCTCCGATCAATTGATATATATCGATAATTAATGCCCTTCATTCGTTTTTAAATATTATTCCCATTTGACCCATATGATAATTTTGGGTGTCTTATAATAAGTGCACGGAGACAAACCTTCAGAAGCCGATAAAGGCAATCCCTTAATTAATCTCTGATGTCTTATTTTCCCCACAACCAGCATCACCGAGGCACTCCAAATGCTGCAAACAAAACCGGCGAACGAAGGAATATTCAAAAAACTTCGAAACAGTGAAATTAGCATACGCAAAACCGGTACATGTCCCTTAACATGCGTGTAATACTTGCTCATTATTCGCTGCTTAATGACGTAGAATCGCTTCTGCCTTCACGGACGTATCTGATTTCGTCCTGTTCCAATCCTCGCATTTCCCTCACTTTTTTTTCACCCTTCCACCCATGCAGTCTTTTATTTCTCTTCTTTACGCTGTATAACAGCTTCTGTGTTTCATTATCCACATGCGAGGTAATACCGAAACGTGTGTCTACCGAGAGCATGTTTCGCCTTTTGTGCGTTTCACTTCGACGCGCCCCTGCACATGATCGGCCGCAACGATTTTTGTCCTCTTTAGGGCTTCATTACTGGACACCATGAAGGCACGTATGTGGATAATATATATATATATATATATATATATATATATATATATATATATATATATATATATATATATATATATATATAT
>NW_021680441.1:560358-561145 GCF_001412515.2 Diachasma alloeum | reverse complement strand
TATATATATATATATATATACATTTTGCACGCTATTATAACTGGCCTCCGCTACATCAAACAGACGTAGTCGCCTCTGATTTTTGAAAAATTTTCGGTCCCCCGTTCGAAAAACACTTCTTCTGGGTTAAATACCTCTGGGTTTTAACATCGCGAAATGTGTGTGGTGTGCGTGGCGTCCTGAACTTCAGAATTGTGGAATCGCCCATTTCAAAAAGTTGGGTTAAACCCAGAGGTACCTGGTCGCCTCCGATTTGACGCAGTGGCTTCTCAGAGAAGAGTCGAGTAGGATAGCCACATGTAGTGTATATATATATTCTCTCTATATAAATAAACAAATAAGGCGAAAAATTCAGGGGACGCTGGGTGCCTATACGGGGGTTCCTATATGGGGAGGTGACTGTATTTATAAGGGATGTCTATATGAGGGGGTGGTCATAAAGGGGATATCGATATTTATGGAGGATTACTATATCAGGGGATGCTCATATGGAAGATGTTTATNTGCAGTGGCTTCTCAGAGTCGAGTAGGATAGCCACATGTAGTGTATATATATATTCTCTCTATATAAATAAACAAATAAGGCGAAAAATTCAGGGGACGCTGGGTGCCTATACGGGGGTTCCTATATGGGGAGGTGACTGTATTTATAAGGGATGTCTATATGAGGGGGTGGTCATAAAGGGGATATCGATATTTATGGAGGATTACTATATCAGGGGATGCTCATATGGAAGATGTTTATGGGTACGGTCACACCGCTGCGGTCACACGGATGGGGGGGGGG
>NW_021680441.1:537680-560292 GCF_001412515.2 Diachasma alloeum | reverse complement strand
CCCCCGGGTTGGCGAGCGGAGGGAGCAGGGGGCGAAGCCCCCTAGTAATATAATAATATATATTATATATATTTTTAATATAATTAATTAATATACTTAGGAGAGGGTAGGGTAAAATGGACACTTTTGACATTTATAAAAATATTCATAACTCAGAAGCAGATTTATCAATTGAGCTCAGTCTCAGCGCATCACAAAGAGGAATCATTGTTTTTCAATTGAAAAATAAAATTATTCCATTTCATAAACAATTCAACACGTCATGAATATTTCAAAAAAAGTCCAGTGTCCGTTTTACCCTACCCTCCCCTAATAATATATATTTATTAATAGTATAATATATATTGTATATATATTATTAATATAAATAATACTGTTGCGTATCCCCCTTCGGATCCCTTTCTTTTGTCAATAATCTGGACATCGAGAGCCTTGAATCACTCAGAATATTATTCATAAAAATAAGATGCGCAAAATATTCCTCTTCACTTTTCGTGTACACCTCTTACTTATTCATGTTCACTTATTTCACCTCGGATTTTTCAGATAATGATACAGCATGCCTCGATTTTGTCCTGCCTTTGGTTCTTTTATACGGAATTTTTACGTTTAATGACGCCAAAAGCAGCACACCGAGACCTGCGCCTGGGTTGGCATCTTCACAAAAACGTGATTCCAGAGCGATTCTTTAATAAGACAACAAGTTTTTCAACCTACCCTGCCGATTCTGATTCTTCCTTTTTTGATGATACATTTGTTAACGTTTGTGGATGATGTTACTTCGGTACAATCAATTCCGCGAAATTTAGCGATTTTACGAATACCCGTTTAGGGCTTCATTAGTCCCTTTGGAAAGTTGGCGCGTGAGCCCATTTTACTCGGAAGAAAGAAGATAAAAATTGACAGATTCTCAAAATCTCTATCTTGTGAGAAATTTATATTTTTGCTTCCGCGTGGAAGCTGTGTAATCATTCAAACTTAAGTTTTTAATTTTTTGTCTTGAGCCCTACCGACAGCCATTAATTAAAATTCAATTCATCGATTAGTTTTTTTAATTTTCAAATTTTATCGGAAAGTGGTTGTTCCACGATAAGTATAAAAATGTTCTGAATCGATTGAATGATGATTTACATAATTTGCTTGGATGTCCTTTTGACCGAGTTCGAAGATGAAGGCGATAGCAATAATCGTTATTGTAATTTATTTGAACATTTGCAAAAATTTAAAATTAGTTGGAAAAAAATCTTATGCAATTTAATAAAATTAAATAAAAAATTGACTATGCAATGTCCCACTTGATTCTTTGCAATCTCAAAACCAAAATCTTGAATAAAAATAAAATCATAAATTTTAATAGTCAACATTTGCCGACGTTATCAAAACATCAGTTAAATTGTATGATCCGTGAAGCCTGGCAATTAGCAAAATTTTAAAAGAGAAAATTGTTACGAGTCTCAAAAAATATATTTTCACGGCTCTCACTCGTAACTTTGAATTTCTTAACGACACAATTAGACTGGCAATTAGGCCTGCTGTATATTATTTAATTAAATACGCAGCGAACGAGGATCTGGGGATTCTGAAAAAATCTCGTCCCGCTGGTTTCCGTGAAAATAAACGTATCAAAACAATCGACCGCCGAAATTGTTTATAGTGGTCGTATAATTTTTATGACGGCGCAGAAAACGCTGGTAGTGGTCCGCACACTCCGACCACTGTATCTTCTCATCGGAAAAAATCCCCTCCCAGAGCCTCCTTTAGGGACATCATTATCTCATTGAACATAACCTCATGCATGTTTTTGTTGCAATGTTGGGAGTCATTTGTAACGTCTCAATTTCGTTTGTCTTCGACGAGATCCTTCTGAACATTCGTTGCCGAGGCCTGCATTTTAGCTTCATTTTATTAATGAATGATTAATAAAATGAATTTATTAATCTCTGTATAAGATACCTCTCTAAAAGATATCTCGAGCTCGGAAACCTCTGGCTGACACTCGTACCGTTGCACGGAGAGAGAGGAGTGAGCGAAGCGAGCGAGGGTGCGATGCCTTCCCGCGGTGGCCGAGCGAAGCGAGCCGGAAGGCATTTTTTTAAAGGTTAGGTTTTCTCTCTAAACTCGAATTCTATTTGAATTTTTTTTCTTTTCCTTTTAAAGTGAAATAAAGTGGAATAGCAGTATTTAAACACGTTTTGAGTCATTACTTATCAATATTCATTGATTAGAAGAATTTCATTTAATAATGGAGCACCGAAGAGGGTATCTGATATAGAGAATCAACTGTAGTTAATTTCCGCCTGAACTGGATTCATCATTTCGAAATTATTAGAAAATGTTATAAAAATTGCAATCCCCCTTGTGACCGCCGACAGGTGTCGAAAATTCCAAATCCATAAAGGACTCAAAGCATTACGCATTCAGTGATTAATGAGATGTAATTACGCGAGTCAAGGAATTACTCTGGAATTCTTAATATTCAAGACTCGTTTGTCGTAAGTTTTTTATTCAGCGACTTTTTAACAATTTTTTTTTCTTCCTACACGGTGGACGCGCGTCAGGTGACATTCGACCAAAATGGCAATTAATTATTGTCAGGTAACGTGAAATAAAACAGAGTAAGTACAATGCGCAGGCGAGTGCGCACTTTTACTTGGGATTTCGCGAGGGGGAGCCGGCCAGGAGGCGATATATCGGGTGACAATTAAGCCCATGTGAATTAAATCCGCAGCTGTCGGCCAGACGCGTACCTGAAGATGTTGCGGTGGAAAGAAGATGGCACTGTTTTTTGTTAATGAGACATTTTGATATTTCTGGATGCAATTTAGCACTTCCCAAATTGTATATTTCATCACTTGTGCGTAAAGTAAAATTTTGTGCACGCGATGCGTTTTCCACACATTGTAATGAAAAATAGGGTTCGACACTCGTGGGAAAATTGATCTTTGACTCTTGGGAGGGCAGCACTCGCCCTCGGCGAGCGCCAGATGACTCCCACGGGTGAAAATAGTATATTTCGTAACGAGTGCAAAAAAGTGTTTTTTGGCGAGTGGGAGGTTTATATCACAAGCCGAAGGCGATTGATATAATCCCACGAGCTAAAAAACATTTTTTCACAAGTTACGAACAATATTTTTCATCACAATGTGGCGGAAATTGGACTTTTAGGCACGCGGAGCATGCCGAAAAGTTCACTTTTCGTCACAGCGTGATGAAATAGTATATTTACGCACGCACGTGTCACACATCCTCTTTTTTGTGATACCTGCCGAGTTCATTGTTCGAAAAAATTAAATTGTAATTAAAAATTAGAAAAATTGGTATGCCAGTACCATGAACGAGTCACAATTTGCACACTTAGAAAATTGATTGTGTAGCACTAGAAAAATTGTCATGCTACATCAGAAAAATTATCGGGGGGGGGGGGGTAATTTTTCTGGTGCCGCACGATTTTTCTATAATTTAATAATTTTTCCAAGGAATTTGTCTACAAAATGTTTCTCCGTGGAAAGAACTCAGAAGAATTGGACGAGCAGGAAGTCCGCATTTTGTCTCAAATTTTCTCGTCACCAAGATCTCCAAAAAATTTGGAGTCTATGATTCAGCTTCAAAATACCTATTCAATAATCGCGTGTGTAATGACTGGCTCTCAGTCCCCTCAAGTGAGCCGGTAATAATCCGAAATTCATGGGCCTTGCACCAGAATACGGATGATAAATTTTATTCAAGAGGCAAAAATGCGATGGCCAAGTGAAGTTGAAGCGGTAGTAAGCGAAGACTCTCATAAATATGAGGAATTAACCAAATTTATCATTATATGAACTCACTTCGCCTCGATAATGGAGATTTATACGCGGTATCGGCAAACAAAATTACATCATATGAAGGGTGTGCTTGATCAATTCATAATTGAGTGTCACCATCATCTTGAAATGAAGTCGATTTCACGTGATTTCGGAAAAAATTGCCGGGGATAGCCATATTCATAAATCATAATTTCCGTCAAATTTTGAAGCCGTCAATTAGTTGACATCACTTTTCAATTTTTAATTATTAACGGAAAAAAAAATTGAATTGAGTCTAAAATATACTTGAATCACGGATATAATATACTTAATTCGAGTATAAAATACACTTATTTATTTATTTATTTATTTATTTATTTATTTATTGCTGTATACAGATCCAACAGCCCGTAGGCCAATTACAGGATCAAATATGTACAAGTATAAGACATTTATAACATAACTAAAACCCAGTTGAGACAATTAGATTAAACATGGCGAAACATAATTGATTCAAGTACATTTTACACTCAATTCAAGTTTTTTTTTCCGTGTTTAAGTAAAAATCAATTTACGCAGCATCGCTATTTTTCATGTCATAAAACAATCATCACCAGAAGTGTCATTAAAATTTTGCGTATTATCTCGTTCTGTCAACTAATTCTACATTCAGACCCTCTCAAAACCAATTCAAATACAGTGTATGACCTCGTTATCCCCTCTCTTCGCCCATTTTTTATGATTCCTACGAAATAAACGAAATAATGAAATTGCGGAATGTCTCACGCATTCAACTTCTTGAAGTAAAAACAAAAAAAAAACTATAAAATATTCCTACTGCAGGTGACTCACCACTGACCAATAAATTCTCCACCAATTAATTTTCAATTTCACTTAACGATTCACCGTGTCACGGGGATTAATTACCGATAATCGACGTGCCCTCTAAACCAGTCGAGAAAACAACAATTTTCATCTCCTGTCCGATAAAATCAGCGACTCGTCTGACTACCCCTGAAATTTAAATATCCACGGATAAACGAGTATATTCCGTAAAATCAATTGCGTGTAGCTGCACAGCTTCATAAATTCCACGATTTCCGATATTCATGGGATAACGAGAAAGTAGGCGAGAAAATGGCCCTTAATATTACTCTGCGTTACCTGCTATCATACCCAATAAATCGCGCCCTTGTGCTGTTCATTTTAATATTTCCATGAAATTTGTGAAGAAAAAAAGACACGATAATCCCTAGGGAAACCCTCTTGTGTGCGGAAGGCGGGGATGATGGTATGTATTTTTATTGTAATGAAAGAATATTCCCTGATCGCGTGAAGGAATTTAATTATCAAAGCTAAAGAGGGCGCTCCTTCCTGATATGTTCCCGTAACGACACCAAAGTACAGGGTTATGTTCTGGGATTCTCGTGGCGAAAAGCGTTTAAATCAAACGACTCGGCGAAAGAAAAAAAGCCAAAAAGATTAAGAGGAACGACGAGATTCCGATCAAACCAAAAACTATTGCTTATAAAATTGAAGAGAATGGGCAGGCTGTTGTCGCCCTCAAGCGAGTTTGTCGGATAATAGTGGAGCTCGGGACCGGGACAATTACAGGGGGCGCGCGCCAAAAAGAAGAGTCGACGCGTCATTTGTATTCGCAAGATGGCGATGTCAAGAACTAACCGACGAATCATTCTACCCGGCTCGTTTTGTTGGATATCTTTGACGCATACAAATCATGCTCGAGAGGTTGTTTGCTAACACTGTAATTCGGGGATTGACGGGCCTCAAGGGTCCGAGGATCGAGTCACTGTGGATTCTAATTGGGTGTGAAAACTAACTTCACCTGTCTTCGGAACCCTTCATTCAGACGAAAGGGGTTTTGAGTGTCTCTCATTCAGGCTTTTTTCGGGGGGCTTAGACGCCTCAACTGTGGGATTGAATTTCTCGATAGGGTCATGTTCATGAATGGGGAGATGGGGTTGTATTGATGGAGATGCCTGATATGGAGAAATTAGAGGAACTTTCGGGGAATGGGAATACGAGGACTTGAAGAATATTTCGATAGTTTTCGATTGATCGATTTTGACACGAGAATGTGTCATCTATTTTTTTTTCTTTCAAAATGACACGGTCGTACATGTGATCGATATATCAGAGCGGTTAATCTATCATTTCGATATATTGATCTGATATTTTTTATATGATGTGAAAAGCCGCTGATTTTAATTTCGATTTATGAAGCATTCGACATTGGACGATTGAAAAATTGATGTGTCAAAGCTCCGATATCTCGAACAGTCATCATCGATCTTTGATTTTTCAGGTTGATCTTCACCGACTCCATATCTCTCTTGCCTCATGTTTTCGATACATATCATCACGTACCAAAAAATCGAAGTATCGAGTTTCGATACATCGAATCATGATTGACAAATCGATCGTTTATTTTAATCGATTCTTCAATGGCTAAGTATCGTTTCAACTTCTTGAAGGTGCGGCTCCTTCCTCCTTCATTCGATCGTGGTGATGAAGATGATCGATCAATCGAATCTTAATGATAGCATATCGATCATTGCTTTCGAGATATCAACTCTTAGCGATTTCTTATTTCACCTGCAAGATTCGTTCGATATACTGTTATCTACGGAGAATCGAATCCTGGAGATTTAATGTATCGGATTGAAATTGAACAATTGACAATCGATTTTCTTAGTATCGATTTATCGCATGCGTGACGCATGTCCTCATTCGAACGTGATGGGCTTCGCTCAACTCCTCAAAATGGGGCTGTTAATTCCTAGAGACCCTACGGTACAGAATGACCCTACGGTACAGAACATGCGTCCATTTCGATTACAAGATTCGCGTGGCAGCTGTTAGAGATACCCCATCGACGCCATTCCCCATCTCACTTCCCATCCGGATGTCCTCAAGTACCCGTCTACTCCACCTCAAGTAATCCCCCATTAACATATGTGATTACCCTAATATATTACCCAATCTCAAGGCCATTTTTTACATTCCCATTCCCACCGAGTAAAATAATAACTGCACCTTGCAAGAAAAAAACGTCCACCTCATCATCAATACCATATCCAAAAACGATACCAACATCTCCCCAGATCCCTATCAAAATAAATGCATGCTCTTGAATAAAAGAAAGAGGCACAAGCCAGATCTTTCCACCGCGCAATGATAATTGTGTAATTCGGCTTTATACATTATAATTACCCCTGTGTGATCGTCTTTGGCACGCGAATCGCTTTCAGAATACATGAGTGTAATAGATGTTACGGAGACAGCTGCGCGCGCAAGCATCGAGAGTAAGGCTGATGGCGCTTGCATCGCACTAGCCACATTCATGAGATCGTAATCCCTATAAAGTTTTGCCACAACCCGTGAAAGGTATGGGAGGTAAGAACAAAAATGAAAAGGAAAACCACTCATTAGGGTTTTACCAATGGGTGAGGACAGAACGATGGTCGAGGCACCTCGTTTTAACGCTCTCATTTCCATCTTTCTTTCTTCAACTCTCTGTCTTCTTCTTCGGCCACTCCTTTTACGCGGTATTAACGTTCTGTAGAACTGCAAGAGCACGCTTGCACATCAGATCAGGTGCATCGGTCCCTTTTTTTTCATCCAGATCCGATACTGAGATACCCCAATTCGTCATGTGTTTTGATGCGGAATTAAAATACTGCGGTTTTTTTTGCACTGGATGCAACGTGTGGCTAAACCGTTTGCACTTGTATGGTTTGTTTCAATGGTTTCTTTTCCCCCTTGCGGGAAAATTTTTTCTTCGAAGGTGGAACTGAGTCAATGGTAAATATGGATTTCAGGATGGCCGAGTGTGACCTTCGTTCAAATTATATATTTTTTTGCCCGGCGCGTAACTGGGAGACCCGGGTTCGAATCCCGGCTGGGCGGATCGGAATTTTTTCTCTCTAAATTTTAATTCTATTTGATTTTTTTTTTTTTATTTTTTTTTTATTTTTTTTATTTTTTTTTAAAACCTATTCCATTCGATTCCTGAGGAAATTTGGGTTCCGTATAGGCAGATGGACGGCTCAGNCTGGATGCAACGTGTGGCTAAACCGTTTGCACTTGTATGGTTTGTTTCAATGGTTTCTTTTCCCCCTTGCGGGAAAATTTTTTCTTCGAAGGTGGAACTGAGTCAATGGTAAATATGGATTTCAGGATGGCCGAGTGTGACCTTCGTTCAAATTATATATTTTTTTGCGGATCTGCATTGCTCGTCAGGTGGACGCGTGTGTGGGGAAATGCATTGCAGGATGTTTTTTTCCGCTCTCGGGTTGGGGGAACCTGTATCACGCGTCGGGTATAATGTTCACTGATAAATAATCTTGGAAAGCTGCATTTTCGAGCCAAGATTGAAGGAGTGATGGAGAGCGAGGCTTAATTGGTAGCGATGGGGATAAGTGAGAGTTGAAGTTTTGGAATTTCATCTTGGAGGGTCGGGAATTGGCCCACCGCAGTACGCACGCCTGCAGAGAGGAGTTTAATAGAAACTAGATATTTCGTATGAGATGCCCTTTCGGTGCTCCTTTATGCAATGAAATTTTCACCTCTGGTGAAGTCGTGGCGACCATTCACGGCTCAATACGCGTTTAAATACTATTATTTCGTATAATCCTGTTTCCCTCATTTTCTTCGAAGAAAAACCTCCTCTGGCGTTTGACCTTTGGGATCATTTGATCCTTTAGTTTATTAATTTCACACTAAAGAGTAACGGTTTACTTCGATACAAAAGAATAAAATAAGTTAAAGTGTACTCAATAATGAACTACATTGGTAATGAGCTCTCGAGTCCAGTGGGTTCTCGGTTTTCATTCGAAAACCGTGACAGACCTGCCTCGATTCGTCTTTGTATTCGTATTACAAAACGGTCTCGTGTATACGATGCTGACTCCGAATTTCTTCATAATTGCATTATTCCATAATATTAATACAATAATCTGGGACACAACACAGTCACTATGTTCACCTCTCCCCTGTGACACTTGAACCTTTGCTTCGTCTCCCAGTACCCCACCTTTCGTCGTTTGGTAGTGGTGGGCGCGCGCCAGCGTGCTTCTCTTATGGCGCACTAATACTCGGACGGACCCCCACTCCTCTCACACCGAGACGACTCGAGACTTACGCGAAGCAATGAGTTGAGGCCATTTGATCCGTCCAATCACTTTTTTCGTCGTTGAAAAATGACCGGGGCCAGGAGTATCTTGTGAGACGTACACGGAGTCAAATGTTCCAGTGGCGATAAATATACCGGGACTAGAGCTAAACCTCGAGCGCTTGGAGCTCGAAGTATCTAATGCAGAGAGTCGACTGCACTTACTTCAGAATATGAAACCAACTGTGTTGACCGAGTTGGATCCGGAGAGATCACTCAACTTGACATCCGTGAAACGATGTTCCGCGTTCATTTGTAATCACTCCTGGGCAGGAGGACCAGCTGGAATGATACCGAATGATGAGGCATGCGCTTGGACCGACCGGAGTAAGAGGGCATGCAAGCATTCGAGGCGAGGAACTCATCTGCCTTTCATAAACGTTCCGCTGGCCAATTTACATAATTTGGATATGTTGTTCCGAATCCTTTGGTTACATTGCCAATCCACCGAAATACACGACATTGCGTTAATAATTGGCGAGTTAAATTTAATGGTTTTTTTTTACGAGAGACGTCGAATGGAATCCAGACCAATTAGAGGTAACTCGAGATTTGGGTGTGAATCGCGTAATTCTGAATTTTTTGGGAATTCTTTCTTTGGACGGGACAAGCGTGAAATGAAGGGTGATCATCCTAGAACTATTTTAGATACTCTTTAGTCTGCTCAACAAACTGGAACAGGTCGGCAGCCTGGCGCAGTGGGTAAGAGGTGCCGACACCGATTGGGTTTTTTCAAAATCTGTTCTTCCCGATCTTTGCTCATCAAGAATCAGCTAAGACCGATTAAATTATTCAGCCTAGGTTTGTAATTAATTTTTTCCACCAATTTAAATTCAATCTTTCTTCAGTCCGGCGTTTGTGACTCACTCTCACAGACATCTTCGACAACTTCTCCAAAGTCTTCAGTTAAGGATCGTTTTTCATAAAAATTTATTTATGTCCTACCAAAATAACCTGTATATAAGAGATATTAAATAAATTTTGTTACAAATAAAAGTAAGAGGGGTGTCTCACATGCGAGAGGTTTCGAATTCGATTCCCGGTCGGGTAGAACATTGATGATCTAACCATTCAGTCTTGATCAAGCGGCCGCTACAGCAGATCTTGATAGATTTAGGTGGCATAGAGCACTTCGTGCACCTAGTCGCTTCATTCTAGAGTTATATGGGCGAAGTCAGGGCGTTCCGTACGGCCAGCCAGTTTATTCTTATCGGCGAAGATTCTTCAAGTTTAGCAGCAGTGACAAAATGAACTTTAGACATTATGCTGTACAATATGAATTTGGAGAAAAAAAAATCCATAAAATTATCCTTCACACAGCGCTATTGCAAGACAAATTATTACCATTACCAGCTGTCCCTGAAATCCCGGATTAAATCTATAAATTCAACGATATCACTTATCTACCACCAGTCGCCTCTCGAATCACCCAAATTGGTCCGACCGAGTTTGTACGTATTCCAGGGGGTTTTCTGTTACCAGACCCGTTACGCTTGATTTCACATTCTGATGCTCTCCAAAACCCGGTACATATACATTCAGCAAACCGAGGAGAACTCAGGAGAGCGTAATTGCCGGGTTGGGCTTTGTCTCATTGCGTTCCACCAAGTTTTTTTTTCAACCAGCATATACGGGTGTATGTGTGTGGTCGGTTATGCCCCCACGTGTCCTCTGGGGATGTACATGTCAGATGGAATTACCTCTTTACTTTCTCGCCGCTTTGATGTTGACTCTCTTCAATGTTACGTTTTTTTCCTTCGCTCCCATTTTTTTCATATTTTTTTCATTTAATATTGAATCTGATGGTTTTACAGCGCAAATTGATTTTTATATTTGCCAACAAGGTCAAGGTGTTATTTGACTGAAAAACTGGGGGGCGGGGGGTACAGCGTTGGAAAAAAAATTAAATTTCAGGTTTCACTGCAAATTTGGTAAAATTCAAGAATTTTAAGCAGCACAAAGACGAGAATTCCTTAATTTATTTGAATTTTCAATCTAATTGAATATTTAGTGTCAAATTACATTGAATTTTCAGTGAAATCGGAGATGGAATTTTCTGGTTTTCATCAAAGATTAAAAAAAAATCATAGAAAAATAATTCATCAAAGATTCAAAACCGTTCATTAATTCTTCACTGATCATTCATTTTTATAATGCATTTATGACTGTATAAAATTTAATACATTTGAAATTGGAATGAAAAAAAGGAAGTTCCTCTTACTAGTAAATACGGTAGTGGACCCGAAAATATTCATAAAAAAAATAGTTAATTACCTGGAATCATTATGAAACATCACCCATCCCCAGAAGAGAGAGAGAAAGAAAATTTCACTTTGAATCATGTCTCTAACTCTAAAAATCCCGAAAAAATAGTAATTTTATTATCAACCATAATTTTCAATTTCACAAAATAAATTTCGGCCTAGCCCCCGTAACTTCGTATAATAACCTTTCATCAAGCTTTCCACTTAATTAAAGCATTGAAAAAAAATCCATTTATCTATAGTTAAACTGATTAACCACGGGTGGGTCTCCTCATTAAACCTCCGAACCATATGATTTGGCCGAAAGTTGCATGGACGTTCAAAAACTGAAGAGGCCCATGTGTGCGTGATCCTGAAAAAGGGATTTTGACCGTTATAACCCGCTGGTCTCTCTCCAGTAGTGAAAGAGTGAGAGCTTGATACGTAAAAAAAAGACGGCAACACGATAGAATGAACACCCGCGTGTAGCGCTCACCTCCTGCTTGCCAGATGACACCCAATGTTGGGTTCTGAAACAGCAGCGGACCCACGCGCCGAAGGGAGGGACAACAAAGTAAAAAAAAATGACGAGAGGAGGAATATATGCTAGTACGGAACATAATGGGACTAGTTAGGGTTAGCCTCTATTGTTCACGTGTGTTGTGGTATTTCAGTATGTGGTAGGTATATGTGATGGCACGGAGGTTATGTTCAACTGAAATTACATGGTCAGAGCAGTGCATCAGTGTGGAATCGAGTAGCATATGAACTCAACCTTTTTTTTTACTTTTACTCTGTGTGTGTGATAATGGGTGAGGGTGATGGCTTTGGCGTGTGCCCATCGCGTGCCGGAGGGGGAACGACAAGAGGGGAGGGGATGGGACCGACTTTCTTCGGGGATTTCCCTTCTCCGGGGATTTTTTTTCGACTGTTGTTGGCAGACGTGGAACCAGGAATATTCATAAATGAGAATTTGAGGTGTTTCGATTAATCGATCATTGTAAGGCGGACGAATTTCTATATGTCGAATCCTTGATTTATCGTCCTTGAAGATCTAGTTCCAATTATTATTATTTAATTTAGTCTTTCTTTTCCCATCATTGCATCAACAATAAATATCGAAGTCATATAACTAAAGATCGACGTTCGATGTATCGAATCCAATTTTTTCGATTACCAGCAAGTGCTAGTCTCAGGTTCACTATTGACTTTGATTTCTGGTCACACTCGATGATGGTGGCGATAAATGTGAACACAGCGCAGATCGATATATCGACTTTCGATAGATAGATTTACGAAAATAATCGATTGTAGTCCCGGCGATTTTTAGTTTCCTGACACCATCTGAACGATAATCTTAATACTTCACTTCGAGAGTCGATGATGTCATCACCTTTCGATGTATCGATATATCCCATTTTTAATTGTAAATGTACCCGCATGGGATTTTTCTAAGTCAGTTCGGATTTTAAAAAAACCACTTTTGATGGATCTGATCACATCGATAAATCGATCGATTTGATCACAATTATTGTCGGCACCACTCGATTAAAATTTTCATCGCGCAAAAAACACTATATCGAATCTTCTGTTTCCCATCAGATTAATCGGCAATCTCATTTTCCAACCGGTTCTCTTTCTTTGAATTTTGTTATCTCCCCCTTGCCCGCCCCGCCAAAAGTGAAAGGAGACCCATTCTCACTCCTTATCAAATCAAGATATAAATGAGACCGAACTTATACCCTAATCAACAAAATTATCATCATCCCATTCATTACAATTACCCACTGGTATATCTTTAACCCAAATAACTCCAAAAATATGTCTCAATAAATCTAATAAAATAAAACTGACCCCACTCATCAAACTGTAAACTTTCTACCTCACTCCCTGTCTCGAATACAAAATGAATTTGACCAGTGAGTTTGCAATGGAGGAAGAAAAACCATTGGAAGAAGACCATCATCGACTTTATTGGATGAATAAACTCGTCGTAAAAATCATATGCCTCACTGGAAATACACTCGTGCCAAACTGGTAGAGACAGGAGTGATCACCATCATTCGTACAAATGAAGAAAAAAAAGCAACAATTTTATGCAAAAAAAAATCAAATGACATGAAGGGAATGACATTAATTGCCGAATGTACCCCCGTTAGTCAGATGTACAAAACAAGCTTACTTTCATTGGAGGTTTTAACTCTCGTTTCATTTATTATTCAATGCACGGGCAATATCATGTGCCCCGAATATGCCGTGTCATTTCTTTATTAAATGCATTCACAATTACCCAACGATATTCCCTCTGCTATTTAATTACGCCTTTTTTTCATATTGTTTTTGATTATTACTCCGACCTGTTTGCGATCGATTCAATCCATCATCGATAAATTATTACCTTTTTTTTTCAGGCATGCTGCGGGATCTCATTTCGTTGCACTTGTTGGTGAGGTTTTCATGGTCGCTTATATGAGGTAAGTCACAGGTGGCGTGTGTACGCCTGCACCGGTGCGTGAACTGCAACGACGCGTGCGCATGACACGTGGTAATAATTCTAACCTTTAAGGGTCTCCAGAATACTTATTTGGACAGAATATCTCGATTTATTGGACTGAATACATTTCAATGATTCGATAGGGGGTTGTGGTCAACTCTTGCATGATAGCTTTTGCTGCACTCCAAATAATATATAATATTAGTCGTTATCGATGTATCGATATTTGATAGATCGAGCCATCGATTTTCGATGAGTCTATCCAGAACGATTTTTTCTATCACGATTGGAAATAGTATGTCTTTAGTTTTTTCACTCGAAATAATTCCGGTAGCCAACATTGATATTAGTCGTTATCGATGTATCGATATTTGATAGATCGAGCCATCGATTTTCGATGAGTCTATCCAGAACGATTTTTTCTATCACGATTGGAAATAGTATGTCTTTAGTTTTTTCACTCGAAATAATTCCGGTAACCAGCATTGATACATTGCCTCCCACTGTATCGAGATATCGATCTGCGATACATCGAATCTACCAATTGTGATACATCTCCTTTTTGGAATCATAAAATATCTAAAACCAGACAGATTGAGACTTTCATTGTTAAAAGCATCAATGGCTATGAATAGACTCGAGATATTTCGATTAATCGATCTACAAACATCACAAGGCCGAAAAGACTTGTCAGACGAGTGTAAAGGTTGCGAACCGAAATGAAGCCGAGGACTGCCGTAGGCAGGGACTCACGCAGCCTAAAATAAAATTGTGAAACCAGACGCACGAAGGCATCATCAATCGCTGCCTACATCCTATCATTTCAAGATAAAACACTTTCACAAATATATCCTACTGCATTATCAAAGTGCACATACCCCCAAACTTTCTTCATCATCAGCATAAAATCCGACAGCATTTCGCAGGTTGATTTATGAGTGTCTCATGCCCCGAAAGTGTCTCATGCCCCATTTATTTCAGCCAACCACCATGAATATTAAGATATCACGACGAGACACTTGAGCGCCCGGCAATATTTTTCAAATAACAATAATCGCTTTTCGGTTCATTTGACATTTTTTTGGTTATGTCAGCCGGGCGCTGAACGATGCATCAACCACGTCTTGAATTTCACGTGGATCAAGTGTTAGAGAGCCGAACGGAGCATGAACATTGAACATTAGGGTGCAACAGGGTTTTACGGATGGTCACCCTGTGAATCGTGTGGTGCTTCATTTAATCACCATGCAGGGGATGAACGACCACGCGCCTGCCCCGCCGCCTACATTTTCATGTATGAAACCCTCAACAGCCAGGTGTTCTTCCTCTTGAAAAAAAATGTGCGACCTTAGTGACTCTTCCGTTGCAAGCTTTTGATGACGATACATGATTACCCCTCCATTTTATAGCCTAACGGTTTTTTAACCTCAACCAACTGATGTTCAATCCTCACTGAAATTGTGGAATCATTTTTGCAGCCATTCTCTCGTATTTTAACATTCCTCGTTAGCATGTACATGAAATCTTAGGAATAACCTCTGACAGTGATTTAAGGATTGACGTAAGCATCTCTTTTACAGGAGTAAATTTTTTTATAGTCAAATGCCATGAAACTTTGGCAAAACGTTATTTGAACAATTATAAAATGATCGATCTATCGCTCAGCTCTTCGTCATATTGTCAATATCGATTTTTTTGGTTTTTTATGTTTTAGTTGATATCGACAATATGACAAAGGGCTAAACGATAGATCGATCATCTTATAATGGTTCAAATAACGTTTTGCCAAAGTTTCATGGAATTTGACCGTAAAAAAATTTACTCTTGTGACAAACTCCCGCCAAAATTGCTTACGTCAATCCTTAAGCTGAAATCGGCGTGGGCGGTGTTGAGAATTAAATCAGTTGTATGAACATCCGAAAAGAAAATCGGAAAGTCGATTGATTATGTGCTACAATCGGTCATACACTGAGAGAAGATGGACAAAGCTGGCGAACAAGTCCTACTTGTGCCAAAAATGCAATCTTTCCCAAAACTTGATCGTCTCCAATATTTTGTCTGTTATTAATTTTGTTTCTAAATACATTTGGGACATTCCATATCAACTCAGCCACACTGAATTTTTTGTTCCTCAGAATTATGAATTGGTATGCTCACTGTCAAGCACTTCGTAGGTACATATACTTTCTCTAAATTTTCGCTCCTTTAACATCAATTGTTTGTCTACAACATATGACAAAAGCTGAAATCTTTGAAAAATCATATCTTACGAACGAATTGAGGGATTTTGATGAATAAAAAAAGATTTTTTTCTTCAGTTTTTGTCAAATATATCAGATATATTTACATATATATGGCGGTACAGCATGTTCTCATTTCTTTATACCACTTCAATAGGTTCTTTCTTCAGACCAGAACACATTCAGGGACTCCACGTAATGGATTAAATCATCGGAAAAATCCATTTCTCACCTGAAGTAGTTATTGATGTGCTCTTGAACGGTTACTACACTAAGAAAAAATATAATTCTGGCGTTCAAATTTGTTTCAGACAATAATTTCCGGTGAAATTTTCTATGGAAATTCTCCCGACATTTGTTTGTCTGAACGAAATTTGATTGGCAGAATTATATTTTTTCAAAGATCTCACATGTTCCTCAATTCAATGTCATCATTCCTTAATAATTCTTCTTGTCGTAGTTTCTTTTCCCGAGCCAACCTGCCTAGACAACATAGCTGAAATATAGAAACAATAGGGATCATTAATTATTCCTCACCATTTTTTCCATTATTTTCCCCGTTCACCTGCCCTTGAACACAATTCTAGTCGGCATGATTGATGCATTCGAAGGAATTATAATTTTTTGCCTGTGTTCTACAGTTTTTTGTAGCTTACATCGGACTTTTCTGAGATTTTAGACCTCCAGAGATTCACATCAGGTATCAACCGTTTTCTACAATCTGGTTGGTCCCGCGTTGACAGCAGAGCGATTTACGAGCGGCTGTTCCTCGTAACGGAAGGAGATGAGATCATTCTGGTAGCAGGTGTACATTTTTTGAGATATTCGATAGAATTTTTCCCTTTTCACCTGTGAGAAGAAAAAAATACTAATTTTTCAGTGACTTATGGTGTCTACGGAATGATATTCAACAATAGTCATCCCGGAATATCATTTCATGTCTGGTTTCATGCGTTGCGCACAAAAATGGGCGGGAAAAGTCGTTGGAAGTTTTGGAGGATAAAGTAGCACTCGAATAATACGAAAGTCATGTACAAGTGCTGATGGTAGTCAGCATGGTGGAAAATATGTGGTAGGGGAGAAGTTACGCGAGGGGGAAGGAGAGGATGTACAACGGGTTGAGAGAGATCACGTAAATGTATACTGTTGGCACTGATGGTGGCGCTGATGGTAGTGACGGAAGAAGGAAGAGTTCAGGGTATAACATTTCCAAGTGACTGAGAGAGAGGGAGATGTGAAGTAGTGGGGAGGGGTTTAGTGAGAGGCACGCGCTGTCTTTGCGTGAGAGTGTGGCGCGTGCCGGCGCGTGCCCCAACCCAGGGCATCGTATGCTCCGTGTGTTCCTCCTCTCATACCAAACATTGGCGTAAACTCGGATTCACTTCCCCTTTGTATTGGGGAAACAAAGAAGGAAAATTGGAGAGGAGAGGCTGTTCATCAATGTTCGGAGCAATAGACCTTTTCATTCTGAGAGTGACTAGATTTGCGGACACTTTTTCCCCATGTTAATTCCCCTAGGATTTGCAGACACTTTATCGAATTTACATATAAATCATGGTTTTTGAGCGCTCAAGTGTATATCATTGTAAAGTTCAATATTTATCAGAATTTTCCATGGTTTTTTCGGAGATTTTTTCGTTGAATGAACGAAATAAATATTTCCCCTAGATTTCCAGAATGAAAAGGTCTATTGTCTAGTGCATAGTGAATGTTCCGGTTGATGCCTCTCTTCATTTCATACCGCAGTTAGATGTCGTCTCCTTCTTCCCGAAGGAAGCGTAACTGAATTCATCAAAATGCGCGTAGCAAGCTAGTAGAAACCGCAAACTTGTCGTTTTCAAAGCACTCGAATATAATGCAAACGAGGGCTTTGGGGTTAGTTTGATGAAAGAATTACCACTAATCCTGTCTCGTTGAGTAACCGCTGTAATCAAATGCTGTGGATGTCATGTTCATTCGGGAGTAGTTGGCACCTCCCATCACGAGATAATTGAATTTTTTTAGGTGGATATTTAAAAGGGATTCATCACCTGCTCGATGGAGAACCTGGATGGGCCCAGACGACGTAGAAGTATATTTTTTAGCTTCATTAATCTGTCATCGTGGGGAATGCTTCGCTGTTGATATCTCTATCCAGGCGAAATTGAATTTGCAGAAAGATAACTGAAAAATATGAAATAACATCATTTTTTTAGGTTGCAAAATTTGACGGAACAAAAAATATCTACGAATGTGGTATATTATATTCGAGATTCCGAAATGATATTCCGGAATCAGAAATATTTTATCCTCAATTCTGGAATAATATTCCGGGGACTTCCTCACTTTCAAAAATTGTACGTTGCGTCTATAAGAGATGGCATGTACTGAGGACACGCCGCCCGAATTTAAGTGAGATCGAGCGATAAACACAAGGACCACTCAGGGAAGTATTTTCATACGTTCTTTCTCCGCAGATTCGTGGATTATTAGTGGATTTCAAGGTGCAATTGGTCCGCTTGGGGAATATTTTTTCGGGATTTTTGAATTATTATTGCCACCAGCAAGGTCCTGAAGTGAGAATCCTTTTGAAAATTATATATAACGAATTCCAGAATATTTAATTTAATAAAGATTTACTGATAAATTTATGTATACAAGATATATTTTTAACAAAATATAGCAACAGCTTATGATACCTTAGTAATTGGGGATAAAATATTCCGGATTCCGGGATATTATTCCGGAATCGAGAATAAAATAGCCCGAAATCCGGAATATTATTCCGGACTCCGGAATATAAGATCCCATATTCTGGAATACAGATATTCCTGAGATAACATGTGAAAACGACACACGTAAATGTTAACAGACACAAATTCAACAAAAAAAATTCACAATTTCAACGCAATTATCAACACGGTCCTCGGAATCAATGAATATTTACTTCTGCCATGAGAATTCATTTAATGAAAAATCAAAAAAAATATGAGCAACAATACAGTAAATTGCATCAATAAATGAGAACATATGAATCAATAAATCGGTAAATTCAATAAGTTGATATCAAATTATAATTGAATAAATGGCAACAAAATAATATCACACACTACACTTCACAGTTTCTTTGAAATTAACTTCAAATTCTCATAATCATGTAGAGATTATTGAGATGACCTCAAACTTCAAACACACACACACACACACGTGTTAAATTGGTATACGTTAAATTGTCAAGTGTTGAAAATGCATGTGTTAAATCAGTGTGTTGAAATTTACGTGTGTTATTTTGACCGGTAACCATTCCGGATTCCGGAATATTATCACGTATTGAAAAAATGCTAAAGGATTTCCTATAGGAAATCCTATGGAGAATTCGAACATTTCCTATAGGATTTTTCTGATAGGATTTCCCACAGGATTTCCTATGGATTTCCTATAGGATTCCCCATAGAATTTCCTATCAGATTTATGACCCTAATCCTGACCCTTGTGACCGGTTGGTTTCGAGTCTCAATTTTGTGTATTACTTTCCATAGAAAATCCTATAGTGAACTGTATAGGAAATCCTACAGAAAATCCTGTAGGAAATCCCACCACACGGAGAGAAATGTTCAGTAAAAATAACGGAACTCACAGTTCGCTTACCGATTACGAAATCGACTCAGAAAATTTAAGTGACGGTATCGTAATTTTTCACAGGAGATTCAGATAAAAATTACGGATCGCTCTGGAAAAATTCCGTGACGACTCCGTAAAATTTCATACAGCCATATTTCGCTCCGGAATTACTTTAAAGATACGTAATTTTTATTGAATATTTCTCTCCGTGGGGAAAATCCTGTAGGGAATGTTCGAATTCTCCATAGGATTTTTTCGTACGTGATATCTTCGATCCAAGGATATTTTTTTCCGTGTTCTAGTTTAAGAATGGCGAAACACAGATCAAGAGTTGAAAATCGACGCAAGATTTAGGGCTTTACCTGCAATGAAGTCCAAGAGAATATATCAGCGAGCACCAGCTGCGCGGTTAACTTCTTATTCCCCCTAGTCGGCAAGATTGAGTGGTTTCCATTAAGTTGGGCGATATATGCCCCAGGATATCTGGAGGATATACCTACCTGATGCCCGTCGGTTATCCTGAAGAGAATTGAGGGGGCGAGGGAGAGAGAGAGAGACGGACAGTAGGATTTTTATCTCTTAAGCGCATCTCATTTTGGGGGAGCGGACACTTTTTTACTTCTTTGAGAATAATGTGCGGAAGGAACACCACTTTTTTATCCATTTTGTCCTGATCAAGGGTGGATGATGTAGACTCTTGAGTTTTGCCCTGGGTGGCATCACCTGTGAGCGGGGAACGACTAGTCATTCCACCGCTCGCTTGACGGCTATATTAACGTTTTGTGATGAATTTTTTATATTTTGAATTTTAAGAGGGGATTTTATCGAGTTATCGGTGGAGATCGCTATTTTCAATTCTTTTAGTTTAATGGAAATTTCAGGGTGACGAAGCTTCTGCATCAGCTGACATCTAATTGAATATATTACAGTCGAGTCTTTGTATAAGAAACCGGGAGGCCCGAGCCCTTGAGGTTTTCCTCTACATCAAATAATTATAGATGATATGAAATTCTGTTGACGTTTCGACCTTAAATTCCATTTCAAATTTAAACCTTCGAAAGCCTTAACTTGAGACTTTGAGGCTTTAAATGAAGATTTTTGAAAAATTAATTTTAAGACGTTTGACATCTGAAAATAGGGTATTATACATCCCTCGCTACAACAGAGAATACTATATTCCTCTCAAAAAGCAATAAGTTATGCATTCATGAAAAAAAAAAAAAAAAAAACTTGTATAACCTGTCGTACAATAAGCGCACCTCCCTTGTTACAACAGACTGCACTGTATTCCTCTTCAAAAGCAATATATTATTCATTCAAATGGGGCATTATTGTTTTGTTTATATATGAATTACCACTAAAATTTCCGTCATCTAGATTCAATTGACTTTTATCATCGTCTTATGTGTTTATTCGTAACGATTTATCATTCATTTTCATTTAATAATTCATCCTCAATTAATTAATCAAACAATTAGCTCATTCTTATTTTCATTCAACTCATTTTGGTTTTCTGTAAAAAAATCATTATACAATAATTAAATTATGACAATAACTGAGATATCGTGACCTAATGAAACCTTTCTATTTTTAAAGATACTTCATATTTTCCTTAACAATCGAATTCCGGACTAAGCTGTCGGCAAAATTTTATCCCAAAGTTTCGACTTCCTGACTCCCATCATGTATTTTTCTCTCATCAAATTTGTCCCCTGCATGAGAATAAAACCACAATTTTACGATACACTTCCTCTTCCGCGTGCCTTTCTTCCCATGTGAAAAACGATCGTTTAAGAAGAAAGTCAAGCCTCAACATCTTTCCCCAAAACCACACAACGGTATCGCTTTACAACAATGTCCTGAAGGAGCATATACCATTGTCTCCAATAAAGAAACCAATGGAATCGTTTTTTTTTCGGGGACAATTGACAATTGATCTTGTCGTGCGTCAGGTGAAAAGACATTTTGATGTCGTGCATGCAATTTCTCGTGAAAGTGTGGAAAAGGAAGCAGAAGATTACCTCAGTTTCGAGTATCGGGGGTTCTTGCGAGTGATGAAAAAATACTCTGCATACGTAACCGTCTTACGGTATTGCTAAATCATTGACGGCCTTTTGTTGTACTCCGACTGCAGTTTCACCTCAGCATCTGAAAAGGTTTGTGAATGGACCATTCAAGGTATGTATTCAGTGATATGTATTACGGTTGAAGGGAAGTGAGAAATCTTTTGACCACTACGTCGATATCCCTCAATCGTTAAAAAAAACCTCGACCTACTGAACGAATCCCACACGCGATATGTATTTTTTTTTTCATCTCCTCCTTGACTTTTGTTATTCACTGCACCAGTTTCCACCGGATATCTTTTGCGTCTGAAAATAAAGAAGAACGGAAAATCATCACTCCAGTGCATCCATCGGGGATAAAAAATGTTGGCCTTTATGTGGAGTAAAAAGTATTGTGTTATTCATTCCTTATTCTTTCGATTTGAATGTCTTAGAAAATCGTCTGGCCTTCGGGTGCACCTGTTTGTAATGCATTATTATCATCTTGTGAGTTTTATCGAATGAAAATCATGGGGATGATGTCTGGCAATCGCTGAATTCATGTAGGGAAATTCTTGATCGCATGATGCGATTTAGATGAGTTTTATTTAATTTTGAAGACTAAAAAATTCCTTGAAAATGAAACTAATGTTCTTGTGAAAAATAGACATCTTCATATGTGCATTGTCACCGATAATGACAGAAATAATGGAATTTTCTGTGAGGCTGGAGCCCGAGTCGAATAATTGGACCTGACAAATTCTACTTAGGTCTCTCCGTTCAGAACTGGATAGGTCTTGGGAAGCCTCTTCCCAAGTGCTTCCGAGACCTTTCTACCTCTGGTTATGTCCCACTTCAGCACTTGTTAGGTGTAAGCAGGACTTGCATTCAGACTTTCCAAATCCTTGCCGGTCCCCGTAATTCTATGGGCCTATATTAAATCTGCGTTCATATCCCTATTTACTCATGCGTTATTGAAATAAAAAATGCAATTATTGTTTTTTTTTTAATCTC
>NW_021680441.1:534188-536020 GCF_001412515.2 Diachasma alloeum | reverse complement strand
GAAAGAGCGGGTCGAGAAATGACGTGCTAGAGCCTCTAAACATGACAAATGTCTCTAAAGATGATATCTGTTTTCAATTGAAAAGCAGAGTAGTGACATCATTGTCTAGGAAGACAATGGCGTCTAGGAGTATGTATAGAACATTGGGGTCTAGGAGTCTCCCCTGGTTCAAAACCATCTTTAGAGGTCCTAGCACGCCATTTCTCGACCCGCTCTTTCGTTTGAGCCCAAAAAAACATTCATATCTTGTCTGACATCTTTGCTACAAACTCGGGTCTTCAACTCGGGTTTTCAATTGAAAGTAAACTCAAAGTACATTCGAGTCGAGAGTGTTAGGGAGTGGGGGAAGTCTTAACGCCAGTGAAAAAGCGATAAAGGGGAAATGCGACTACAACGGGAGCGACAGTAACAAAAGTCTGCGGTACAATAGAAGAAAATGATATGCAAAATGACCATTCGAAAGCACATTGCTAATTTATTAGCAAAAATAGCTCTGCAATATGATGAAAAAAAGAATTTTCCACTTGTTCCATTCTCATTCCGTAAAATATTAAAGCAATTGCGAAACAATTTTTTTCAATACAACAGTTGGACACTGCAAAGCGAGAGACTCTACATGCATTTTACTCTGTACGTACACAAAGACCACTCCAACCGCATGTTGCGGATATGCATTTTGCGAATCGTAAAATGACAAATGGATATATGAATCATTCGTAATGTATTATTTGTATTAATATTTCCTTTAGAATGTTTTTCATGTTCTTTTAGTTGCAACCTATGGAAAATCGATTTTCATTACCGCATTTTCCGAATAGGGAACATACGTTTTTCTTAAGTTGGTCAAATCGCCCTGTCGAACGAGCAGAAGAAGCCACGAAAAAATCGATAATGATGATATCCAGATTCCTTTCGGTGATTATAGAGAGCTTTACAATAAAGAATCAATACAAAATACTATAAATTATCTCATTGAGCAATCAAGGTACAAAGGAAAATAATATTTTTCGAACTATTAAAAGAGAGTTTATAGTTTTTGTACGTTGAACATAACATTACTGTCAAAAAATATTGTTCGATACATGTGAGATGGGAATTTTCAACTCGTGTGATTGGCACTCCTGAAAATTCCGTATCACTCACTCATATTGAAATATCCTATTTCATCACGCTGTGACGAAAAGTGAACTTTTCGGCACGCTCCGCGTTCCTAAAAGTCCAATTTCCGCCACATTGTGATGAAAAATATTGTTCGTAACTCGTGAAAAAATGTTTTTTAGCTCGTGGGATTATATCACTCGCCTTCGGCCCGTGATATAAACCTCCCACTCGCCAAAAAACACTTTTTTGCACTCGTTACGAAATATACTATTCCGTTGCGAGTAAACGAAAAGGCACTTTTGGGCACGAGGTGAACGTAGCAGCAGTGACAAAAACCCTCAGACGATTGAGTCAAAGGATAGTATATTTCGTAACGAGTGCAAAAAAATGTTTTTTGGCGAGTGATATAATCCCACGAGCTAAAAAACATTTTTTCACGAGTTACGAACAATATTTTTCATCACAATGTGGCGGAAATCGGACTTTTCGTCACAGCGTGATGAAAAATACTTTTCTTCTCTCTGTGAACAATTCTCCAACGGGAATGGAAAAAACTGGAACACAACCTCAAGTGATCAATCTAAAAGTTGAAGAATCCTATTCAACTATCGATACAATTACACCGTGCAATACTCACCTTCTGGCAACATTACAATGATAACTACAAAAGAACTGATAGGTGCGCGTTACATAACCTGTTAAGTGTACCCCCCCCCCCCCCCCCCCCCCCC
>NW_021680441.1:440266-534167 GCF_001412515.2 Diachasma alloeum | reverse complement strand
CCAACCAATAAATGTGTGCCGGCTGCATGTCACTATTGCGCCTCACATTTCATTTACAATCGTTCGACTATTGCTGCCGAAGGAAAATAAATTGCGTTTGTGATTAGAAAAATAGAAGAAAAAAATATACCAACGTCACTCGCGTGAATTGTGTAGACAGTTGTTAAGCATTCAACGTCTTGTCATTGAGGTATTATAATTCAGTAGCGACTCGGTAAAACGGTCTAAGTTGAAATTTGCAACTGTTTTTAATAGGGTTTCAAAAGAAATCTCATTTTCTACAAAAAAAATTGCTTGAACTGTTTTACTATACTTCACTGCAGAGGGACTCGGTTACTGTTTGGTGAGATTAGCCGATTTTTATAATGCGCATTGAAGATGGATGATGTTAAGAATTTAGTTTTTTACTTTTTATTTTTTTATTTCATTTCACCGTATACTTTTCGGTCTTTACGGTTTCCTATTTCTTCATCCCGCTTTTCCCGCATATTTGTTTTTCCCAAATGCTCTTTCCAGTTTTTCCAAACAATGTTTCTTTCGTAGGGCTAGAATTTAATTATTAAAGTTTAAATAATAGAATCATTGTAAAATGTCCGCAAACTTATGGTTAAATCGGGCTCAAATGAAAGCTCTGATGTTCGACTACAAAAGTAGAAAATATTTCACTGGAGAAAAAATAGCTAAATACAATAGACGTCCATTGGTCTGTATTTTTACAGAAAATCATGAAACATTGATGCATCGATCAGAAAAAAAATCGATTAAATGAACAGAGAAATGCCAATTCGATATCCATTAACTAACAAAAAAGCAAGTCATAATGAAAAAAGTTCTCGATCGCATCAAAAAAAAAATTACAACACAATTCAAATATTTATCACTCCACATATCTCTGCCCCCCAATCAGTTATAAAGTTTCTTTTCCGTGTCAGTGCGATAGCAATCACACGTCAGAACCATTGGGAATTAAAATATTGCCTCCCACGTGGAGCATTTCAAATTCCCCGCGGTGAAGCTAAAAAAAATTAAAGTGCCATAACCTATCATTCTGCGACATTATCCAATAGCGATTGCTCCAATTTCTTCAAGGTCACTGATGCATACTGTCCACGCGTGGATAGGGCAACCCCGTTGATCCCGTAAAATCATTGAAGGTGGGAGAGAGTTTTCGGTATTCATCCTAGACCGGTTTTTATAATAGGAGAAAATCGTGGGGATCCAATCACCTAGCACAACGAATGCCGTGCTTCTAATAGCGCGCATGCGCGTCATTAGAGTTTACGCCCACATCCAATACAAATCCTAGCTATGATAGGGTCGCGTATGCGCATCTGAAATGATCCTCCGATTGAAAATGACAGCCAAGAAGACATTTGCCGATGGACATTCAAAAAAATTGATGATCAATTGATTAATTATGAGTCATCATCAAAAGAATCACGAGGTAATCAGGTAATCGTCATCTGCACTAATCAAGGATAATTCATCAGAATGAGTTTATCGTCATATTCAGGTCCACCTGGGCTCGTCGATGACGGAATTGGAACCGAAAATTACCGCCAGAATCAATTAATCGTAAACTCACTTTCAATTAATCGTTGGTCACTCTCTCACAGCTATTGTCTTTCGGCACTCAACATCACCGCGGTTTCTCTCCATCCCCTCTCCACCGCTGGATGCTACCGGAGTGGGCGGAGCTTACGCAGCGGTGGTGGTGCGCGCGCTTCCTACAACGGGCTAACTCAACAGCACAGGTGAGGCACTGGGGGGGTTTTTTGTTAGGGATGAGTATATACCTGGGTAAGGCCACGAGGACTCGGAGATACTGAGGTCAGTCAGGGTCCTGCAACACGTCGGGACGCTCGTACTCCTCTATCGCTTTTTTTTCGAATCAAAATTTCAGATTCAGATTTTTCCGTCGTGATTACGATTGTGAATTGGGAGGATTTATATTTTTGAGTGCATTTTTTTGTGATTTTTTGTGATTTGAAAGAATTTTTTTGAACTCTGAGTGAAGTGATTTCTCATTTTTTGCATTCGGTGTTCAGAATTTTTTTCGGAATAAGTGAGTTTACAAATGCGCGGAGTGAAGGACTAGGGAGAGATTCTTGAAGAGATATCATGTGCGGTAAGTAAACTTATATTCACATTTGCATACTCAAATGCAAATTAGTCTATAATGATTTGGAATTTTTCGGTGAAATATTTTTTACGTACTACATTAATGTTTACTGAAAGAATCTCACAGATTATCTACATAATATAATTCACGGTCACACGAAGTCGTAGAACACATGCCCATTAAAACCCCCACGTTTGGTGATCAAATACTCTGGAATTATTTTCGCAACATTTTAATCGCTCGATTGACGTCTTATCATACAATAGAATATTCGTTTTTTTCCATTATGCCAAATGCTAATCAAACACACGTTTCCGTGAGTCAAATCAATATCACAAGCTAAACCAAACGGTGCTAATGAAAAGAAAAATGACGGAACAATGTTTCGTGTCAGCCCACCTTGGTATTTGCTCAGCTTTTTATTTCTCCGAGTATTTGTCCCCATTCCATCTGTCAGATTTCATAAGATTGTTTGATCACCGTTCAGATCGAGAAGAAGTCAAATTTTTCAATCGAAGTTTAACAAACATACGTCAAAAATGGGGAAGACAAGCGAGAAAGTTAAAAATAAGACGAAGTCATACACCTGTTCATACAGGACCTAAAAAATGCAGCGAGTCGTCCAAATAGTCTAGATCCCGAATCATCTTCACTATATTCAGATTTGAATGGTGACGTTCTTCACGGAATCACAATTCCGTATGGACACAAGTGGTGGACAACAAGAACCAGACGTCTCTGCTATTTCTGAAAAAAACACGTGTCCAATATCCGGCCTCATTACCATTTTTCATAGAAGATTGACATTCCGACATCAGACGGATGGGTGATTTAACCAGCTCCAAAGTATATCCCCAGATGATGACGTAGATTCATTCAGTACCGATAGCGTGAATAATATTTGCGAATCACAAATGTAGAATTAACTCCGTTCTTTCACGAGAGCTATTGATTTTTTCGAGTCATGAAATAGGAAGACCCAGTAAGCAATCACTGCCCAGGACAATCTGTGTCGCGATGCTATCTGATTTCTGACCATTTCATACTGACCTGCACGCGATTCGGATCGAAGGCGGATAATAATTCTTTTTCATCTTCTGAGACATGCCTGACTAGATGACTCGATTTTTGGGTTCAAAAGTCTGACCAAAAAAGCGGGTAATACTCAAACTAGACATCTTGCAGAAATGACGATTGAATCATGTTATGATTCACTGAATGACATTTTTTGGACAATGTCAATGTGCTCCATAGTACATAGGTAGATGTCCCTATAATTGTCGAGTCACCCACCCTCTCGTATTGGCGTACGAAACAGTAGATTCACAATGTAATTTCCCCACTGGATATTCCAGTCCTACGAAACATGAGACAAACTAATCGTTACCCTCCTTTCATCAAACCCCTCGCTGGATTCTAGCTCCCGATGTATAACCACATATCATTGAAAATTACAACTCAGTCATTTAATGCCATCAATTCAAGCAATCGAAGTCAGTGTACCTCTCAACATCATTTCGTCATGAAATTGTTTTAGAAGCAGTACCAAGAACGTGGCTGATGAAACCAGAACTCTGCAGTAGTGTTCCGGCTGGTGCTCTGTCACCTCCAGCCACATTGTCACCACCGAGTAGTCCATGTGTGATGGTGGCATCGCCTTGGAGTCCAGGTGGACCAACTGGTGGTAGCAGCAGTTCAAGCAGTGGCATATCAAACCGTTCGTCGATCCCAGGACTAGCACCTGACCAGCGTCTCAGTGCCTTTAGCTTTGTATCCGGTTACTCAAGTGATCCTAGAATGCAGAAGCTAGCACATGCACCCGCATCAGTTTCACATGGTAATTTTAAACGGCACATTATGCTCTACGTGAGCCGAATGCATCAGAGGAATTCATGATTCAAAATTGAGATCCTCTGACGTTTTCCACGGTTCCTGTCAGCAGTTTTCGACTGCTGACACCTTTTCTGATTGAGATTTCGACATTTGCAGTCAAAATGGGTGGCACGCCAACAGTAAGACACATTTTCGTTTCATAACGGATTCCCTAAATTAATGTGAACATCATCTGTTTCAGTGTCAGACATGCGATCTGGTTTGTTATACGGTGGTTACAGTTCAGCATGGTGGGCACATCATGCGGTGGGTCTTCTTCTACCACATTCCCTTATGCCACCGCGAATTCCACCACAAACAACACCAGTTGCTGAACACTCACCAATACATCAGGAGCCACTTAGTCCAGCGCGTGCAACATCACCCCGTAGATCTACCCCGGAGCGAGCGCAGTTTTCAGGTGATTGACCAAGATGTTTTTAATTTTTAATGCTCAGCGATAAGAAATATCGGGGATGATTAGGTGGTGGGAATTGGAGAGAAGATACTTGGGTAAATGTCAGACAAAGAACGCAAATTTGTGGAATGGCTTTTGCGAAGTAGTACAGTGGAACGAGTGGTAATAAGTAGGCCAGTCAATTGTCGGGTAATTGTTGGTTCAGGGGACACGAAAGCACGGACAAATCGACGATGGAAAAAAAAATAGAGTACGGAGGAAAACCGGTTAACGGTGACAAGAGAGGGGTTAAAAGGGGATATTAAGGCTTTTATCAGTGACCCGTTAGCGTTATCATTTAAACAACAACCTGTGTACTTCGGACCAATTAACAATCCCACGGTAGCATCGTTATTGTCAAGGGAATTGGAAAAGTACGCAGACAATTTTTCTAGCGATTTTTTGCTCACTCATTTGCGAGTGATTTTGAAGAATGACTTACAAGGAATGAGCTTCAGGATGGAACTTTGAGGTGATGAAAAGTCTTTTAGGATCATCCTGAGGTACATTTTGAGTGCTGAAAACATGAAGAAAGTCAATTAGTTCGCGAGAACTAACATGTTCACGAACTGAAATTTCGTCTGTTCTCAATTTTTCATGTTCTTTCGATTGCTTAGCGCTAATTTCGCGGTGTTTTTTCTGTTTCCAGTGGAAGGAGCAGCTCGATTCTCCGAAGAAGAAGTCCCCCTCAATTTAAGTACCAAACCGAGTGATGTATCATCATCGATAAATCGAAAGAGTGAAATCTGGTCACCGGGCTCAGTGTGTGAGCGTGAAGCACGCGAAACCTCTGCGCAAAATTCACCATCTACAACAACGCCGATAATCACAAGACAGATTCACCACTCACCACTCACGCCACCCTCCTCTAACGAGCGTACCTTCCAGGTAGGTGGATACTCAACCTTTCATAATATATGAAGCATTTTTTCTACTCTGTAATTTTCATTCACCGAATCGGAAAAACTGATCATTTTCTCCGCACAAATGTCAATGAATGCGCAAAATTGGTGACGAAAAAATGTCACAATGATAATTATTTCCAAAAATAGCAATGTCGTAAAGGGTTATAATACACGTGAAATTTTTCTCTCCAGTTCCAACTCGGGAATTCAACCATAAGCTACTTTTTCTATGTACACCCTTGGTCTACCTTCGGAGTAACTGACGTGAAATCAATCCTAGAAATCTCGAAACCCCCGGGGGAGTATATTTATCCACTCTGCGCTATACCTTTTTTTCTGAAGTATCAGCTACTGTTTTGGCGAACACTCGACGACACACTGAGTTTTACGACTGGCAAACCAGTAAACACCTTATTTTTACCGTTCAATCTCCTTACGTGTTCGAGTATTCCAATATTTCTCCATTATCAGAGCAACCAAAGCAGTCGTAAAAGCTGTTTTTTTTACGACAGGTCAATGTTTTGAGGTTACATTCCATGATTACAATCATGACACCAATGCAAAACACCAATTGATAGATATTTTTCAATTATATAAATTAGCGCGTCCATATTTAGGAATATTTTGACACTCCAACAGGAAAACAAAAATAACTGAAGATCGTCGATTCGATCGATGTAAAAAAAAGAAGAAAGTACACATGAGATTCTATCAGTGCTTTTTCCACTCTCCGCCTCTTTCATCGATCCAATAAACGCAATGGGCGTATTATCACGATACGCGATGTCTCCTCTCTCTACTCTACTCTGCTCGCGTTATTTTTTTTTTGTCATGGCACTACCTCCGTCAAATTATAGTGCCTGAGGACACTACAATACATTAAACCACTAGTGCATTGGTGTTGATGCGCTGGTGAGTGGAGAAAATGAGTCAACGCCTGTCAGAGAAAAAAATAATGGAGAGTTTAATACATTACAGTAGTAGGCCTATCACAGTGTTATCAACTGTGACGATTGTCATTTTCTCGATTGCAGCGAAAATCGGAAAAATTAATTTCGTAATGTGTTTGGATATCGTGAATAGACAATAATGATTAGGCAAAACATATTACGCATTCATTTGTCTTTGGCATACATCATCCACAAATAGATGTTAAATAAATCGCAGTGCATACATTGAGGCCAATAATAAAAAATGACAACTTTGATGTTGCATTAGTTATTGATACTGCATATAGAGAAGAGGCGTCTGTTTTTCCACACCTCACAATATATATGCATATTTCTACAAGACGATCAATAAATACAACCACGTGGCGTTCCGTCCATTTGGTTTGTCGTGTAATTGCTACTTTGACTCGTCACCTATTTTCTACTTCATGAATACCAGTTTCTGTTTACCCCTCGAGGCTTTCAAATAATTCTCAACAATTCGGAGTTGTGACGGCGAATGTCGGACAAAGTTGGTTTTCTTCATGGACTTTTAGCTGAATAATTTAAATGTCTTGACCGCACGTCAAAATTCATTTAGATCAAATTGTCCGAGCTTCAAACTTGTCTTCACCTGGAATATTGAAGCACAAATTATGAGCCCTTATCCAAAGAGAAATGGCGATACGACATAACGGGATCGGTTCTCTCTATTGAGGTTAGTTTCAATGATTTCAAGTTATCTATTTGAAACGCGTACCGGAAATCTACACATTGCAACTCTGTTTTTGTATTTCGTGATGCTCCTGACAAGTGTCTAGACGCAAATAACAGAGAGTCCGGTGGGGATGTACTTTTTTTTCTTCGACTCATTGTTCGCTTGACAAAAGTTGTGAGGCGCCAGTCAGCTTCTTGCGCCACAGAGGTGGGACGAAGAATGGTTGACAAGGCGGGAAGTCAAAACGTTCCGTAAACACAGGTGCCAAATGAATGCCCTGTATAGGGATTTTTTATCACTTGCACTCGATATTCCTTGGTAACAATCAATTGTCCGAGAATGATCTATGAAAGGAAGAGCTGAATTTACTCAACTGCCGATCTCTTCCATATCCGAGCAAATATTTTCGACGTCACCAACTTGTTCTCGAGAATTCTGAAAGGCAAGTGATAAATTTTTTAGACCCGTTGTGTGGAAATATATCAAAAAATAGGTTGTGGATGATGTATTTTTCGTTTGACATGAATATCGTTCTGTCATTGTAGTGTCATCTTATCACTGTTGTACAATCGGTGAATCGTTAGAGGAGCACTTTGGGATTGTACAATATATTCAACTACCCCTAAAAGACATAGAACAGAAATGCCACACGCTATTGTATATTTCAGTCTATCAATCTGTTGGGTGGTATGATTCAACGGTTTTGCATTGATTTCATACCTTATAACCGGCTGTTGATCGCCCGTTGCGTGACAATCACGATTTCAATCACGTGAGAATTCTCAGCGCCCTATGTCATACCATTTCGGGAGGAAGGCACGTTTGATCACAAAAACGGGGACTTCCCTCTGCTCGCTTCTTTTTTTTTCATTTACTTTTTTCGTGATCGCTCAATCTCGTGCATTTTTAATTCCTTAAATACCTAAATTTGGACGATAAGTCGTTATTCAGAATTCGTGAGTAGTCGTTAGAATAATGATCGCGATAATTTCGGGTTGAAATATGGACGGGATTGTTTGTTAATGATGACGACGTCATGATTTTTGTTACAGTGCAAGCAGTGCGGCAAAGCATTTAAGCGATCGAGCACACTCAGCACTCATCTGCTAATTCATTCAGATACGAGGCCCTATCCCTGTCAGTACTGTGGGAAGAGGTTCCATCAGAAGTCTGATATGAAGAAGCATACGTACATCCATACCGGTAAGTCGTCATCGTTTAAACTATTTCCGTTGAAACTCTACCGTTGGTCATGCGTAATTTCGTAACGATACACTGACGAGAGGAAAACGACAGAGTTCTCAAACAAGTCTTACTTGTGCCAAGAAAATCGCTTTTTGAACATTATCAAAAAAGGATTTTTTGTTCCAAACATGCAGAGAGTGCGCCGGGATGAAAAATTTTTGTCGCAAAAATAGATTCAGTAGTTCAAAAAAAATTGTATTCTCTTTACGCGCAAGAAATGTCATTTCTAGCACTACTCCTTCGTTATTCGATACTCCCATACGTATTTTGCTCCCGAAAAATCTTTGTTTTATGCGAAACAAGGGACAGTAGTTTTTCGTTTCGGCTGTCCAATAATCACAGACAAGAAATGAACCCCTAAATAAAACAATAATAATGATATGATAGCAATCTTGTAACTTCGGGATAAAATATTTGTTGATAAATTTTCCTCTTTATGAGATATTTTCATCCTGAAGAGGCACCGTCTGGTGTGAATTATCCGCCTCTTGAGTCAAATATTTCATTGCTGTCGAAAGCAGAACAATTATTCATGTTTGAGACTTTCAAATTCGAACCAAACAAATTCTTTTTTGGCAATTTCCAACTAGCGATTGTGTTGACCCAAACAAAACTTGTTTGACAACGTGTTTGTTTTTTATTTTTTTCTCAGTGTACAGCTGAGTCTTGATATAAGACACCATAGGGACGGTAGAGGAATAAAATCCGGTATTTGCATTTTGATCCTACGATAGCTTTTGGCGTAAAAAATCAAAGAATACACGATTTTGATTCTACCGAATACTAGACGGAAATAATAAGTTTCTAAGTAAGAACCAAGATTTCCTGTTCCTACAGCGAATACCCGATTTGAAGAAATCAATGGCGCCAAAAAAATTATAGTGCTGTAGAAATCCTACGATCAAACATGTCAGCGAGTCAGCTCGGTGTGAAATAATTCATGGACATCAAGGGGCGTTACTTTGTCTGTCTTCTAACTCCTATTTTATTCCTTCGGCAACCAACTTTTTTCCCTCGCCGAGGAGAATAGTTAATGCTGTGTTACATCTATACGACTTTTTGGGGGCGGTAACGAGGGGGGATTTCACTCCCCGCGTTCTTCATTCTCTTTGGAAAAAATGGTGATGTTTAGACAGAATTTATCGCCTTTTCTGCGAAGGGGATTCGTGATGAAAGTGAAGTGTGAAGTGTTAAGCGTTTTTGCACCCAAAATTGACTCGATTTTTCCGTTTAATTCAAGTCAATTTTCCATTACATGATTTTCCTTCGCTAGTCATTCCAAAAACTCTTCGTACATTCGTTAACTATTAACAAATGGTAGAGTTGAATATGACCAAATGAATATTCGTTAATAGTTCACTTGAATGGTTCACATGAAAAGTGAAAATCGAATCAGATAAGGCTCCTCAAATGTGCATTTGTTGACTATTAACGAGTGAGCATTTGGTGATACCAAATAGGCCCTCGTTTCCACCAAAATCCATTCGTTAACAATAACTAATCCTTTCTATCAGTGTCCAATCACAAAAATGAAGGAAAATTTTTCAAAACTGCAATCACAATTTTTGTAAAAATTGAATCATCATCGTCAGATGACAACTCAGTGTCGGTTTTTAGAATTAGAACAGTAGTTGTACGCGTGCTGGTCTCTCCCCTTTTCTTTTACTTAATTAGCCTGAAACATGCACCCCAAGCATCGCTTAGTTGCGGCCGTCGGGCACGTGTCGAACGGGCGCCGGGTACAGGAAACTCACTTAACGCCCAACAAACAGCCCATTTCCCATCGCACCTTCCTTCCGGTCATTTGTACACATCCCATAGACCATTCTAAACAGTACAACTGTGAGAGCACCCTCAGACGATCATTTTTTTCAATCCCCCGTCTAAATTCTATGGAATTACCTACTATTGGAATCCGATTGATTGAATTATCTGATTCACATGCGAAAGGTTCCGAGTTCAAATCTCGGCCGGGTAGAATGGTGCGATCTAACCATTTAAAGTCTTGATCATCATCCCAGTACACCCTAACCGGGTCGAAGCGATGTAAAATAACGACAAAAAAAAGAATAATCTGATATATCCATCAGCCCGAAGGAAGAAAGACATTTTCGATGAACTTTTAACGTCCCAAAACCCGAAATTGTTCACTCATAAAATATTGATACGTACGACACCAGAGGAAATGTCATGGGATTTGCAAACCCTTTGTCTCTGATATTGAATAATCGAGCATCGAAACTCGAATGATAGCTTTTGAAAAAAAAACCGTCTCACTGATGCATAATTCCGATAGCATGTTGGGGCGGGATGAAACACTAGAACTATCAGATATCTGAAATATACGAATAATACGAGAGTAATAGAAAACGCACGGTATTGCATATAGAGCTTTGAAAATTGTTCCCCCCCCGGGGCCAGGAAAAGAGAGGCAGTCTAACCCTTTGTGTCCATCAGGGGGAAAAAAAATAAAAATAAAAGTTTCTTCTTTTTCCATGTTAGAGTATATGTTAGAGTTCGTGCGGTGTCACGCAGAGTATGAAGTTGTTGCTGTCGACCCTATCACCAACCGTACACCCCTTCTCTGGTCTTCTATACTCTGTGCTCAAGTTGGCATACCACCCTCCACCCTCTTTTAGATTATAGAAGACACAGGCTGGACATTCCGTATGACAATGGGAAAATTATGGATTTCAACGAATGATGGAACTCTAGGTTTCAAATGAACTCGGGGGTGAATTACTTCCGGTTAAATTTGAAGTTTCAACCCTCGGTGTTGTTGAGAATGAATACCTGCGAGGGATTTCGGTTTCGGATGCGGCGGGGAGGGGTTGAGCATTCAAAGATCAAGCCGATGGCGTATCCAGACTCGAGTATTTCAAATAAAAAATACGTAATTCATTAACTCCGACTAAATACCGTCCAATTCGCTCGATATCTTCATCATTTTTATTTTAACTCCAGTGATAGAGTTCCTGCGGATGTTTTTATATACTTCTTTGATTGGGGGGAATATTTTATACCGGTCGTCAGTTGTCAGAAAACCAAACCTTTTATGGCTTTCGCAATATCGTCAATATCTCCACAACGGCAGAGTCGATTCTTCCAATATTTTCTCATCTTTGAAGTGTTTTTTCAAGCTTTAAAATGAATTTTGATTCATCTAAATCGGATCATTTGATGAGGAGATATTCACGACTGAAGATCGTCCCTTTTACCCCGGATTCATCTATGATGTTCTCTAGGCCAGCGCTAGGCTTTGACTAGGCTCTGGCTAGGGGCCTTCCGCCAGTCAAAAATTCTGGAATTTCACCACTAGATGATTAACATAATATGAAATGTAACGTCAAAAATATAATTTCCACGACTAGGTCAGACTCAAATTGAATTTCTTTAATTATATTCCATTTATCACTGTGAAATTGTTGAGGGTTCAAAGTCGCCCCAATCTATCGTCCATAAAAAAATTCACTATCTTAGCACACCACAGGAGAAGGTCAACATGACCAATGTTTTATCATCGTTATGATTAACAACGTGTGATAGAACTTTGAAAATGATGTTTTATTGATTTTATGCTTCTGCTCTGCCTCCATTCTGCCTCATTACTGGGGGTCTCTCTACCTTTAACGGCACGTCTTAAATATTTACCAAGCGAAACGCCCAGTTACAAGTCTACCCGGAATGAGTTTTAATGATTGGTCGGTGGGAATGAGAAAATATATGGCTTTTGATATTTGTAGGTTTATGCTCAACTGGAGAACTATACGATACCATTTGCTCTACTCAATTATGCAGATGACGGGAAATTAATGAACTTGAAATAATAACTGTGTTTATTTTCATTCTTTCGTCGTAAAGAAATCAATTTTCTTCAATAAAAAAAGAGAAAAGAGTACTGAAATACAATATTTTTTCATGAAGAAAAATTCAGAAATAATTATTTCCTATTTGTTCACAAACTCTTGATTCAGTAATTGAAAAAGCACCTTTACGTCGCATCGAGTGAAATATTTTGTAATCTGAGTGGTCGTGCAATAACGCTCATTGTAATTTTTCAGGCTTTAAAATTAATTTTGATTCATCTAAATTGGATCATTTGGTGAGGAGATATTCGCGATTGAAGGCGGTCCGTTTCCCTTGTGATCTTCTCTAGGCTAGCGCTAGGCTTTGACTAGGGTCTGACTAGAGCCACAGTTATTATCTGAGAGTTCATTGTTTTTTGTCATCTGCAGGACTAGGGCCCTAGTCAGGCCCTAAGCTAGCGCTAGGCTATGACTAGGGTCTGACTAGGCTTTGACTAGGGTCTCACTAGGGCCCTAGTCGTGCAAATGACAAAAAAACAATGAACTCCAGATAATAACTGTGTTTATTTTCATTCTTGCATCGTAAAGAACTCAATTTTTTTCAGTAAAAAAAAGAGAAAAGAATATTTTTAAAAAATGAAGTATTTTTTCATGAAAAAAAAAATCCAAAATAATTATTTCCGATTTTCCCTCAAACACTTGACATCCAACAATTGAAAAAGCAACTTTACGTTGCACCGAGTGAAGTATTTTGTAATCAGGGCGCTCGTGCAATTACGCTAATTGTATTTTCCTTACCCCCGATCCTCCCGGGAGGGTGGAATGACTTTGAGCGAGTGACTGGAAAAACACACACATTAGAAGTGAAAAAAAATGAACGAGGGACAGAGAGAATAAGTCTATGTCGATTCAATACACATGAGCGTTATTTACGCAATTAATATTGAGCGTGTGTAAACCAATTAAAAATCGTTAATGACACTGTTACAGTATGACAAATATTTTGTTATTATTTTCGTGGAATTGGAAATAGTTGTGGCATAATGTTTTGTTGAATAATTTGGAATAATAATTTGTTTTTAATTTGGAAATCGATGGGTGGAAAAATATTGATGATTGATTGTCATCGGTTATTTCAATAGAAGTGATTTCGTCTCAAGGGAAATGATTTTTTTGGGCACTCGGGGAAATGAAACCTGAGACAATATTTTCGTTCAATCGTGATTCAATCCTCATGCTCATGATTAATTTCAGTTTTCATTTAATATCAGAGTGATTCATTTATGAATAAGGAATATTGACAATTTACATAAATATGAGGATGATTGAGATTCATTATTACCGAGAATTTCGTCTGAGAATAATTTCGGTGAAATGAATGACAAAAAAATGTCAGCGAACGGAATTTCAATCGTCCCCGTGACGTTTATTCGCTATATTTTTATTAATCCGAGCCGTTAAGTCGAACGAATCTCGGCTGAACGTCTGTTTTTCAGTGGCACACATTTTTTAAATCTCACAGGCGTTATGAAAAACCCGAAATCTACAGCTGCCACTTGATCCGCCACTTGAATACATTAGATTGGAGAACGATAAAAACAAATCTGTGGATTATTTTTTTTCCAGAACCAGAAACAGAGCTATTATTCTGTTTTCGTTCTGGGTGAGGGAGGGGATATATATTGAGAATTGATGCGTCTGAGACATAAAGAATTTCTCGAGAATCGATGATCATGTGGTGTTGGTTTTGGTGATCAATAAAATTCATTCATCATGCTCTCATCATTCCGATGGTTCGCACAATTCATCGGTGTATTCAGCTGTGTGTGATTAACCTTGGTGTCTGACGACGCAATTGCGCTTTATTCTGGAAATTCATCCATTTGGTTTGTTTTTCAAGTATGATAATTCTCTTCAAAGTTGATGACAATAGGGATAATTCATTTGTTTTTCATTTTTTTGTTGGATAATTGATGGTGAAATGTCGAAATTCAAGGTCAATCTATCCAAATTATATGATTATTTGGTAATAAAAAAGGACTGAGAACATTTTATTCAGAACATTATTTGAAACATTGTCATTAATAAATGGGTAGAAGAATCATTGATCGCCGCCGATGATCGAGCTCACTTTTTTCTCACCACCGGAACGAAAGTAGCGCCTCGGGGGAGTCCACTACGAAGTATAGGGAGTTATGACGTCATAATCCCTCGAAACGAAATAATAAAATTGTTAAATTCCCACGAAATGAGTTTTTTTAAGTCTAAACGATTTACACTGTTAAACATTTTTGTCTGAAATTTTTGTCTGGTACAATTTTTGGAAATTTTTATCGAATTTAATTACCACTGAAATTTCAAGGAATTTCGCCATTGAAAATTCATAATTTCGTGGAAAAATCTAAGAGAACTGTCAATTTCAGTTGCATTTTTCCCTGAAAATGAATACAAAACCAGAGAATTCCGGTAAATATATTCGTGAATTTTCAGGAGAGTGACATTGAATGCGATTCAGGGAGAACAATCAGGAAATATTCAGATTTCACTGAAAATTGAATGTAATTTGGCACTAAATATTTATATCACATTAAAAAATCAAATAAATTGAGGAATTATCGTCTTTATGCTGTTTAAAATTCTGGAATTTTACTGATTTTTCAGTGAAACCTAAAATTTCCTAATTTTTTCTACCAAATCGCATTCAGTGTCACTATCCTAAAAATTAGTAGTCAACTGTCCATGAAATTTTATTTTTTTAAACAGTGTATTTCAATAATTTCTTCATAACAACAAAACGCCCAATCCCTCAATTTTGAACATTTGTAAATAGATTCTTGAATTTTCAAGAGAGTGCCATTGCATGAAATTCAGGGGGAAAAATCAGGAAATATTCAGATTTCACTGAAAATTGAATGTAATTTGGCACTAAATATTTATATCACATTCAAAAATCAAATAAATTGAGGAATTATCGTCTTTATGCTGTTTAACATTCTGGAATTTTACTGATTTTTCAGTGAAACCTAAAATTTCCTAATTTTTTCTACCAAATCGCATTCAGTGTCACTATCCTAAAAATTAGTAGTCAACTGTCCATGAAATTTTATTTTTTTAAACAGTGTATTTCAATAATTTCTTCATAACAACAAAACGCCCAATCCCTCAATTTTGAACATTTGTAAATAGATTCTTGAATTTTCAAGAGAGTGCCATTGAATGCGATTCAGGGGGAAAAAAATCAGGAAATATTCAGATTTCACTGAAAATTGAATGTAATTTGGCACTAAATATTTATATCACATTCAAAAATCAAATAAATTGAGGAATTATCGTCTTTATGCTGTTTAAAATTCTGGAATTTTACTGATTTTTCAGTGAAACCTAAAATTTCCTAATTTTTTCTACCAAATCGCATTCAGTGTCACTATCCTAAAAATTAGTAGTCAACTGTCCATGAAATTTTATTTTTTTAAACAGTGTATTTCAATAATTTCTTCATAACAACAAAACGCCCAATCCCTCAATTTTGAACATTTGTAAATAGATTCTTGAATTTTCAAGAGAGTGCCATTGCATGAAATTCAGGGGGAAAAATCAGGAAATATTCAGATTTCACTGAAAATTGAATGTAATTTGGCACTAAATATTTATATCACATTCAAAAATCAAATAAATTGAGGAATTATCGTCTTTATGCTGTTTAAAATTCTGGAATTTTACTGATTTTTCAGTGAAACCTATAATTTCCTTATTTTTTCCACCAAATCGCATTCAGTGTCACTACAAATTAGTATACTCAACTGTCCATGAAATTTCTTTTTTTCTTCCGACAGTGTATTTCAATAATTTCTTCATAACAACAAACCGCCCAATCCCTCAATTTTGATTTTCTTTCTGTTACAGGGGAAAAACCCCACAAATGTGTAGTCTGTGGCAAAGCATTCTCTCAAAGTAGCAACCTCATAACTCACATGCGAAAACACACTGGCTACAAGCCCTTCCAGTGTGGCCTGTGCGACAAAGCATTCCAGCGCAAAGTTGACCTGCGAAGACACAGAGAGGGACAGCATCCAGCAGCACCAGCACTCGATTATCGTTCACTCCAAGTACCAAATTCTAATCAACACTCGCGATCGCCAATCTCACCGTCCTACCACATGATACCAATACCGGGGAGCAGCTGAGACCAAAAACAATTTATTCGGTTTTTTTAAATAAAATGAAATGTTCTATCGGCTGGACCAATGAATTTCTTCGTGTAGAAATTATTTTTTTAAACGAAATTTTAATCTCCCATTTTTATTTTTGTCGACAGACGATGAAAATTATTTCACAAATATCGAACCGTCCAAAAATGTTAATGATAATTTGTACATAGTAATTAATTCGGGGAGTGAAATTACGATTAGGTGGAGCTACGTACGAGTGAATGAATTCAATAGAGTGCCTTTGAAAATATTCCGGGTTCTCTTTGGTCACTGCATATACCTGAAACGTATTTATTTCAATATTTTAGCGTAACTCGTACTATTTATAGACGATCGATTATTCTTTCTCTTCATTTTTCTGTTTACAGTTATTTTCATTCACACACGTGTCATAGTCCATTGAAACCAAAGCCGCCCGTTTCTGATTTGTGCTTTTAATTAGTCTTTTTGGGGGGAAAATGAGAAAAATTATTTTTTTTCAAATTGTGTAAAAAATTGAGTACTTAATATTCCTTTGAGCGCTTGGGCATTGTAAAAGGATTTCATAGCGGCTAGAGGACCAAAGATATATAGAACTTAAGGCTGGTATCGACGGGACGGATACAGTGACTTCGACACGGAGAGGAAAGTTGGATAAAAAATACCTCGAAAATCGTGACTAATTTTACTTTACACTGTTTTTTTTTAATTTCATGGGAGATGTTTTAGTGAATCTCATGAGGGTGATTTTGAATCGGATTTGGGGAAAAGATGGAAATTTCACAATTTGATTGAAGTTTCTGAGGAACATGAATATTCAGAAACAATATAACATAAATTTTCAATTTTCCCGGAATTTCCCTGATTTTTCTGAATTTTCACAGAATAATTGAACTGCAAAATCAAGTATTTTATTGATTTCCAGATCATTTGAACAGAAAATCAATGAAATACTTGATTTTTCAATGACCAGATTTCCTGAAATTTCAATGGAACTTGAAAACAGCAACAATTCAGACCAGAATTTTCTCCATCCCAATTTCAGCCAATAAAATTGCACTATTCGGCTGTTATTTTATATCGTCAACACGGTATTCAACTGATAATTTTTGATAATTCAACTGGTAATTTGTCATGTTGATATGTATATGAAAAACAAAGGATTTCCTGGTCGAGTCACGCTCACGTTTAGTAAATTTTCCCGGGCCAACGGAGTAAAATTCACTATTAACCTCTGCTCCGTGATTACTTGACTTGTTTGGTAATTTTTCACCAACTTTTTTCTCCGTAGATAAATTAAAAAATTTCATTCTCTCGTGATTAATGTTTTCCGGGAGATATTTTAATCGAAAATATTTTTCATCGAGAGATGCCGGAAGTGCCGGGTATTCCCAAACCGTCGTTTATTCTTTTTTGTAAAAATAGTTAGTGTGATTGGACAACTAATATTTTAAGTTAATGTTAATGGAAAAAATTCGATCAAGAAAAACTGATTTAGCATCGACGAGAATTGTAAAATACAATTAAATTTGAAAAATGTTGATATACTTTTAATAGGTAGGAATTAATTCTAAGTATCGGTGTAATTATGAAGTGAATGATTATTTTTGGGTATTTAAGGATTAAAATTGAATGCGTGATTGAGCGTATGGAAATAATGATTTTGTGGTAAATCGGTAAAACCAAAAAATGTGTTTATTGATAATTGAAGATCCTATTGAATAAATAAATTGTTTTCTTATAAAAAAAAATTGATGACTCTTTATGAATGATTTGATGATTCCTTTCTTGAGCCCGACCTGCACAAAAATTTTCTTTGTTAATCGGTTAATTAAAACAGTTGATTAAAGACCTTTCTCTCATTTCATTGAGTAACGGTAGACATTCAGATTCAAGATAAATCGCACGCACGGAGAATTATGCTCGATTTATTTTTATTTCTCACTCTCTGGCGAGACACCAAACGTGTAATCAACGGCAATCCATTACGCACAGAATTGAAGATTTTCCACTTATCGATGTTGTTTATGTGAGTGGAAAAAAATCGTAAAAATTTATAGTGAGGAGAGGTAATGAATCTCTCGATAACGATTATTATATTCCCTCCAAGATTTTCAAATACGGATATTTCATAAATTTTATTTTCACGAAGAAGTTATTGAAATAGATCCTCGAGACTTTAAGGATGTTTAACGTATCAAGTGGACAACTCAGTTGAAAAGAAAAATTAAATTGACTAAATAAATCATTCATGCTACAAATTATTTTTCTCATCAAATTGGAAGTGTTATGGCGTACTTTTCCGGTCTCAAAAAGAATAATTAAAGAAAATGTTCATAAATAATGGAGGACGTGTGACTGCAGTGGTAACAGTCGAATTTTGATCGGGCAACATCGCACGCTTCGGCTAGTAGTGGGGTTGTAACAGTGAGATGAATGTTTGTGTGTGTTATACGTGTCCATATGCTTCCAGCACTGAATTATCGTCACCGACTTTACCGACCTCGATCAGCTGTTGTGCGGTGTTGTCGCGTTGCTCGACTCGTAATGGCGGTCAAATTTTTTTCAGAGGAATTCGAAAATCAATCGAAGATATCACGACTATATGGCCCGGTCCCCTACTTGTTCTCGCCGGCGATAGATTCTCCATAGTCTAAAGTAAATGGCTTGTGGTTTTTTTTCAATATCTTGAGTGTCTAACCCATGCAACATCTCGATCAAAGTTCACACGGTCACATTTCTTCCCTAAGCGTAATGCTACAGGAAATGAAATCCAATACTTATCGTTCGTTTAATTTGAACGATTACAAAGCTTCCAACATTTTACATGTTTATGGAGAAAAAAATGCTACAGAAATTACTCATTACTGTCAATGGAATATCCAAAGAAATGAAGAAACAACTTTCGTTCGGCGCTTTCGTTTTCTCCATCGATGTCGATTGGTCAGAAAAAAAATTATACATCAGGTACGTGAGCCCCCGTTTCCCGAAAAAGTGATCGAACTCATCGATCACGTGAGTATCGCCCGAAATCTTGTTTTCACGCAGTGGAACAAAAAATACGGGTGAATTCTTCCCGATAATTGCTTCCTCGAAATAAAAGAAAAGAGACATTTCCGACTTTGGAGTCGAGAGAATAAATAAATTCGTTAAGGGAAAGTTGCAAAAATGAGAGCTTTCTGAATGCTGCGTATGACATGACGAAAAACCCGAGTCGAAAAATTTGGTCTTGAGTTCAGTTCGGCGATTTGCTTGAATCCATTCCAAAAATATGCAAAAATACCCGTCTTACGATGGTCTCAAAGTAAGACTGAAGATGAATATTGTCGTCTTGAATCTTATTCAAACAGACACCACTTCCCCTATGCGATTTCCAGTTTTTTATTTTTCGAATGGAGAAAAAAATGGCCCGACAATTTTTCTTTTCACTCCCTCACCCAACGCCTCTTGTCCAAGTGATAATACTCATACAAAAGAAAATACCTCACCCCACCTCCCCTCCACAGACCATTTAAAATTCCCTGTTTTGTTTGAAATGCCGTAATACAAGGAATAGCGACGCCGAGGTCGAATGTGCGATTAACTCGACCAGTACTACTTTTACGATCCAAACGTAAATCAAACTTTTTGAAGTAGTAATTGGCACGCACAGCCATCTTCAATGAACAATTGGGTGTCTAAAACTCTGTGTTAATGATCGCTCGACAAAAAATATTGATCATTCAGAGGAAAGTTTATTTCTGTCGTTACTTCAGTGATCATTATCACGAGAGAAATCACAAGTTGGTGTTCGGAACAACTATCCACTGATTATTTGCAACAATATCGCAAGTCTTTAATTGAAAAAGAAACCGCAGAAATCGAAGACTGAATCCCAATATTTTTTTCATGCTCAAGAGACTAAAAATCACACCTTCGAAGTGTATTTAAACGAATAAAAATACCAGATTTATTTATCCATAAAAATACGTCCACAATTATCATTAAATTTATTATAATCAACGATAATAATTACCGAGAAACTTCCAGTAATTATAATAAACAGAGTTCATCAATTCTTTTTACAGTTATTAAAATTGAAATCGATGACCGAAGAATTCTTACCTCCGGTTTCCAGTTCTCTGGTTTTTACAGCCACTAATTACCTATAGGCGGCAATCTGCCACCCAGTAGGCTATCGCCATATTTCTTCAATACTTCGCTACCTCTTATCCCACCAGTTATTTTCACCCGTTCATATATTTAAGCTTTTCTTTACGAGGCAGACGATTACGCAGCTCCTCGTGGCGCGACCGCCTACTCTGAAGACATTTCTCGTGGATTACCGGGAAAAATTGCAACTGATTCAAAACAAAAAATGATGATGATGCCTTTCATATCGCAAAAATGTTTCTTTGTAATGAAAGATTTCTCTTTGAAGTCTTACCGATATTTCTTACATTTTTTTTATTTCAGTTCAACTTTTTTTACGACAATATATAATTTATTACGTACTACGCATTTTGTAAAATTAAAAATTCACGTTAATATGCCATGGAGGCACCAGTACCCGAACGTGTAAAAATTTTCTAGTAATGAAATGCGTTTTTCTCGTTATTCAGGTGCAGAATCGCAAAAAAATAATTCTTTGTAAACCTCAAAATTATTCGCGTAGAAAAACATCAATTTGATATAAAATTCATGCACCTGTGAATAATAGTAAAAGAAAATTGACGAGTCGGTCGGAGCGTCAGTACCCGAAAGGTCAAATAGCTCTTGAATCAGTGAGTGACCAGACGCCCTAAACCCGAATGGTGCAGCTTTTTGTGCTCGTATACCACGTTGAATGAATCTTCTAACGTATCGAACAGATTATAGTTTTCTGTTGCTACCATAATTTAATTGAGAGTAAAAAAAGAGAGGAAAACTGTATAAAAATTTGGAAATAAGTCATAATTAGAAGTATGCGTTCGCGTACTCATAGTCGTTCGGGTGCGCCTACCTTGACGATATATTGGGGATTTTTAAAAAATTGATTTTTCAATTCAAAAAAATTTTAGTCTCTAATTTTTAGCGGTCGGAGACAAATTTGACCGACAAAATCGGATTCCTGAGAAAAAATCACTCGGAAAATACTAATTAAAATTTTTTGTCTCCAAAATCGAAAAAGTTTTTTTCCCGGGGTGAATCTCCCCTTAATCTCAAATGTACTTCAAATACATCTTCTATATTCGATAGGTAATTCATATTTATGAAACAAGCATTGGTCCGAAGATTGTCATATAAATCCAGGATCAATACTCTGTGACACGTAGACAACAAGTAAAAGTGTAGTAGCCAGAAAGGAGGAAGTGCAGGGGTTAGACGATTCCATGATAGATTCATAAGGAACTAAGAGACAATCGTATACGCTGTCTCGTGTTCTTTTCCCCAACGTGAAAATACCCATTGCATAACCCCTTCTTTTCCACGATGATGATTATACGCCTGGAAATAACAAAGAAAGGTTGGAAATCACGTGACGAAGAATGCCACCGGAAAATATAACCAGAGGGGGAACGGCCAATCCGGACATTTCACTGAGTATGATTTTTCTTTAATTTATTTTCCAGTTTTATTCGCATGGAAAAATATCACCTGATCCAATTCCACTAATTTCCTAGTACTTTCAACTGATTCACTCAACTCTCTTGAATTTCATTCATTCAATTGAATGTATAGTAATCCCATTGATTTGATTAAACTCCATCATGTTAAAGGCACTCATGACACCATAACGTCACAAAATCACATTAGCGAGAAGTGTACAGCGCCACCTTCCGCCGCTGAAGTACAACGCATGTGGTTTGGTGACATCATAACCAAAAAAAAGGTCACCTCAAACTAAAAAACGTTAATTAATTTTTATAAATTATTTAGATAGAATTTTATCACATTATTTCCTATGTATGGATTTACACCCTATGAAAAATAAATTGACATCACAATGGAAACTAAAACTCACCTTCAAGGGAGTTTCCATTCAGCATCAGATGTTATTCTCAGTCTGATTTACTGTTTTCATCAGGAAGAGTTCAAACGCAAAACAGGTTCTCCGTTTGGTCCGCGAATTATTTCAAGGACGTAACCTACAGGGCACGAGTGTAATCTCAATTTCAAGGCCCCACCGGGTGGAACCGTTAACTCTCCACGTGAAAAAAATCATTAAAAAATATCATCCCCCATCAATAATTATCCAATCATCAAATGCCCAAATTCAATTCGCGAACATTGATCGTCAACTCTCTTATTGACATTACCCTCACCTCAAAAAAAAATTCCAACTCTTCACGAGGCAAAAAAATATTATCAGTCATTCTCATAATTCTCTTCCCTCAAATTCGGGAATCCTTTCAAAGAGAAAATCACCTGTCGAAAATATCTAGGCATTAGATTCCGAACCTTTCATAATCCTAGGTGTACCCTAACCTACCCCTATCATCCGAAGAAACACCCGAAGGCGTAACGGTCTCCCTCTCAAGTTGGCAGTTGCATCTGCGACGGGGATTCTCCACTTTGTTTTTTATGTCTTTCTTTTTTAGAATTATGTATATACAACAGAAGGAGTCGTTGCCGACGGCAGGTGCGGGCGAACGGTAGCGGAGGGTTAAAAGAAAATGACCGATGGAGGATAGGTTGAATGTACGCCGAAGATATACGATGGAAGAAGGTGGCAATCCTTCTTTTTTCGATTCCCCCACCTCTTTTTTTGAGTAACACCGTTTTGAATTCTTCGGGTCTCACTAATGAATTTATTCCTTCCTCTCTGGGCCCTATATTTTTATTCACTGATCGGGGAATAAACAGGTGGAATTAAGGTGATTCCAATATTTACTGAATGTTAATTCATGTTAATTAAAAGGTGAAAAAGTACCTCCTTCGAAGAACTATTTTTTCGCTTTAGAATTGCCAATTTAAATCTGGGTAAATCAGGTTTTACGTCCGATATCCACTCGAGTACTAAAATACCGTAAAAAACAAGCATGACATTGCTGTCTACAGCGTAATGCCCCTGAGGACTTCATGTACACCGAAAATGGTGAACGCAACCAATCGCTTAAACTGACTTTTTTTCCACCTCAATCCAAAATTGATTACATTTTTTTTTCAGAATTAATTAACCAGCGGCTTAACGTCTCTCACCTGTCATGTTAGCGATACCAAGGAGTTTCCGATATGGAGGTGATGAACCAGGGAGGAGAGGAAGGTGAAATGAACCGATTTCCCGATAAGTAAAACGAAATTTGTTGAATTTAATGTCATAATGTTTTTATGTAATTAAATTTTTTATCGACTTCCGATATGGAATGGGGACGACAAATTATGAATAATGTTTATATGGAGAACTTATGGAGTTCTCCCAGGATCATGTCAAGGCCCGAAAGGGTCACGAGGTTCACAAAGGTTCACCTCCGCTACCCGGTCCCCGGATTTTTTTTCCCAGAGGAAAATCCCCCGGAAAAAAAATCCCTGGAAAATATTAAATCAGTCACATATTCGAATAATATTCGCTCTTTACGCCCCCCGAGCGAACCGAGCAAAGCGAGCGAAGCGAGCGAACCCCTCGACCTGTCTACAATCGTCAACAACTCAATAACGGCGAGTGGCCAGTGGAATTTTCCGATTTTTTCTCTCATCTTCAAGGTATTTTCCAAGATTCAAAATCGGGCCTGATTTATTCGAATCCTTTCATCGTCGTACAGCCAAAGGGGCATACAAGCGATGCTTGCACACGCCCCTTACGCCTTTTTGGCTCTACAAAGACGATTTGGTCAGCAAATGCTGAAAACGTAAAATTTTAGAGACATTCTCATAAAAAACCTTCCCCCGAATTTCTCCATTGAAGAAAACATCTCACTCCATCACTTCATCACTCCTCGGCCGTTTACCCCAAAATATTCCCGCGAAAAAAAAATCCGCGAAAAAAATCAGGATAAACTTGCAGACGTATATACAGGTGCTCCCTTATCTATTGAAATCTGTTATACATATTTATAATGTAAAGAACGAGGAAGGTAAATTGAGGGGGGGTGAGGGGGGGGGGGAATTTTTGCATTGGGCACCCGGGATTGGAGGGAATAATTTATTCTCGCTCGTCTTCGCTGGACTCTCCCCATACCACACAGAAACTCGCCAAAAAGAGAAGTCGTGAGTATGTCTGTTGCAACCTGATGTGCAGCACGCGTTTAGGAGGTCCTTGCCCTCTTCTCGTTCGATTCAAACCGGGGGCCCTCCACTCCGTTGGCCCCAAATGAAAACGGGTCCGGTTTTATTTCATATGCCTTATATATACCGAAAACACTTCCTCATGCGGATGGTTTAAATGTTCGGGTTTAATGATTTTTTAATTAAAAACCTTTTTTTTAACAGTTATTGTAATTCTTTACATTATATTTTACATTACATATTATATTATACATTCAGTATTGGTGTCATCTGATTTCTGATTACGAATAGAGGCATTGTGACGTCCAAATTTAAGTTTCGGATTTTTTGTGTTGTATCAACCTATTGTGACACAATAAGTCCGAATATGCCATTTTGATTTGATAGACTTTACACTTTTTGATTTTTCCAAAAAATCTAAAATTCAAATTTGGACGATCACAGAGCTTCCGTTCGAAAGCAAAAACTACACCTCTAGATCAATATAAAAGCAATTTCCCACTTGTTTTGTCATCGAATTTCTGATTTGGAAAAATAAATAAATGCAACAACGAAAAAAATCCATCCCGCGAATAAAAAGTGCGATTATCACTGACGCATTCGGACAAGCTACACTCGCAGGTGTCTGCTACTCGTTGGGTCCGTTTGATGACATTTACAACATTTACCAAGAATAGAAATCTCGTCTTCAAGTCTGTCAGGTCAGTCTCTCCTCTACCTGTCAGGTAGAAGAAAGAAAAACCCATTGGAAAAAGAGAGAAAAAAAAGTCGAGAAGTAGAATAGGAGGAGATGCTGAAGATGTGCATTGAGATGGTACAAAAACTCGTGAAATCGTTGCTGGAACGCGTTTATGAATGCAACGCGAGCTTCTACGGTTGGAGAAATGGGAGGCGCCACGGGGTAATGAAGGTAATAAATGGTGAAGGCTGAGGGGATGGGCAGGTGAAGCGCGCGTGCCGTGATAAGGCGGATCGGTTAAAAAAGAGAGGAGAGGAGTGATGTACTTGGGAGAGACCAAAACGGGGAGCAATAAAGGTTAAATGATGATTTCAATGCGCTTTCAGTAAACGATTCTGGAATTATTTTATTCGTTTATTGGGTCGGTGTTGCAGGAATGGAGCAGATGGGGATGAGTAATGAGGGGAATTCTGCAGTTGGAGAAATCCGGAGTTTGTAAAATTTATGATGAGGATGAAAATTCACGACAGTCATCCATTTCAAATTAAATGGAATTTTGCGTTAGTTGACTCGTTAATATTACCCAACAATTTTTAGTTTTTTTCAGCAAATGCCGCGGCTTCTCGTCTCATTATATTCTATTATTCATCTTCAGTATGATTTTTTGAGTGAAAACACACTATTTCATTTGTTGATAATCAAAAATTTAATTGATTTGACTCATTTTTAATTATTCAATTGAATATTCACTCATTTGGGGGATAATTGCCTGAATAATAGCGATTTTGGGGCATTTTCAATACTTGTCCCACCTGAAACGATGAGATGATTGAAAGAAATCAATTCCATCCCAATTTCACTCCAGATTTTCATATACCTTCCATAGCCGTGATGATCTAGTGGTTATGATTCTACGTTGTGGCCGTAGCTACCCCGGTTCGAATCCGGGTCACGGCATTATAAATGGTGAGGGTATGCACTATTTTTTCTTCACTAACAACTATAAAGCTATCCGTACGTGAGAGGAAGATGCCAAAGAAAATTTACATTTTTGGTGTTGAATTAAATTTTAAATCCTGTGTAAACACGAAGTCAGATTTAGACATAAATTTCTGTGTCTGAACAGGAAATTCGTGTCCGGACATGAGCTTATGCGTAAACAGCAGGTCGTGTCCGGCCTAAAATAGCAAAAGTATAATCTGAAGACTATTTTGGTCCTACGCGTCTACGAGTTCCACACAATTTATTAGGCAGATTGAGTCCCAAACTGAGGAAAAATCGATAAAAAATCGACCGAAGTGTTGTGTCAATATTGACAATCACTGTGAAACAGAACTTAATTCTCATTCCTCTACATCAACACATGGTGTACATAAAGAGCACTCATAATAGAAAATAAAACCAAAACTAGGCTGAATAATGAAGGTTCCGGTTGGATAATCGACCGAAATCAATTCCATCCAAATTTCACTCCAGATTTTCATATACCTTCTATAGCCGTGATGATCTAGTGGTTATGATTCTACGTTGTGGCCGTAGCTACCCCGGTTCGAATCCGGGTCACGGCAATACGAATGGTATTTTTTTTTCTCCACGAATCGCCGAATATTTCACCCTCAGGTTGTTATTGCAGATGTTGATGATTACGAATCACGATTGGAGCGTGATCGCACCGATTGATGAATACATGTGAAATCAGTGGGAAGATGATCCTGCATGGTATAGTATGTGGAGAGTTCCCCGAACGATCTTTCTACTCAGCAGAATTCGTAGCTTCAATTGTAATCCATAGAATATTTTCGCCAATTGTTGATACTTGATTTGAAAATTCTAAATTAAAAAAATTAAAATGATCTTGAGACCAAGAGATCATGAACGGCGCATGCGCACCGTCACGGCACTGACCAGGACACCTCACAGATGCTAGACTCTAGAGAGAGGGGATAGAGTTGTGAACACGATAGGATCAATGAGGAAAAGAGTATTCGGACCAGGTGTCACAGCGCAAGAAAACCAAAGACATTAATCAAAAGCATGGGACGATGTTGTCAGGCATCTGTGGGGAGATCAAGAGCCCTCATGGTGAGGGTATGTCCATTTTTTTACTGACGGTTATACAGCATTAACACGATACGAAGGGATGTAAACGTAAATTTCCATCGATTAAAATTTTGTTATTGCGGAAAAGCATGTCTATGACACAAAGTTCAGAACTTCTTTTGTATCTTTTATTTATTTTTCTATTTGCCCCAATTTCTTTAATAAACATTTATTCATTATTAAACCGACTGATATTCTACGATATTTTGTAGACTTTCTTAAATTGCCCGATCGAGGAGAATTGACTTATTTTTAAATATTCAGATCATATGAAAATGAAAATGTCTCAATGAAATCCGCCTCTGAAAAAATGAATCCTGAAAATCATAAAATCTTATTACATCTTATTGCTTTCAAATTAATCGATTCATTTTACGTTTATGGATGGTTTTATACCACCCATTTAATCTGTCCCAACTAAAAAACCCCATAACCCCGAAAAAATTCGCCTGACCCTGCTTTCCCTTGCGGTACCACCGTTAAGTATGACTTCGCGAAGGAGGTTTTAGCTATTGCCTCTTCCACAATATTTTTGTCTCTAATGTACGTCCCCCTGTCCCACAAAAATGTTGGGTGTGGGTAGGGGATTCCCATAGATTCCTCGTCTATTCTGCAACTTTGCGCTTGCGTTCCTCATTTCTGAGTTCCTTCATGACTTCTGTCGTGAAATTGCTGAGTGCGTTTCCATCAAGTTCCCAGGCAAGACCTTCCTTCTAAGTGCAGACTCCCAAGTACTACGGATCTCGCTGAGGCGGGGGCATGTGACTAACGCGTGCTCCGCGTCCTCATCCACTCCTATGCGTGTCGCGCACTGCGGGGAATCCTCATGTTTGAATTTATGAAAATACGCCCGGAAGCACCCATGTCCCGAAAGCATCTGTGTTAGGTAGTAATTAACCTCTCCAAGACTATGTGTGCAGGTATGCGTGTGTATGTAACCGATCGTTTCTCGATAATAACCGACAATACAATTGCTTAAATGAATCCAATTGTGATTAAAAATATTCTTTCTAATGCTATCTTGACCAAGTTTGATCATGAGATTTATTGCATTATCTGTTGTTGAAAAAATGTAATGTAGGTAATCTTGACGTCAATGAATCATTGAATTCAATTTAAAATACATCGTCACAAAAATTCCGTTCGGAAGCAAATTGCTAATTTGAAGATGTATTCGCTCTGACTTTTCGAGTCTTCTTTGAGACTCCCTCGCTCGCGTAACAAATTTTCAAGATCGCTAGATTATTATTTGAAAGAATGCCCCAAAACGAGAAAAGTCACCTTAAATCTCATTTTAAAATCATCTTAAGATAGCCGTTTTTGCAGGATACCTGTAAAAGTACTCAAACTTATTTTCAGATACATGTAATTTCTTTTTTTACTACAGAAAACGCGCGTGCCGATTGCATATACCTCGGGTGGTATGCACGCGCCAGTTTTACACACGAGACCCATGAATTATGTATGTCCCGGGGTACGTACAGACGGAGGATTACACTCTCTGGCATTACCTGTATGCGTGCAAAGTACTGAAATGGGGAATGCGACGGTATCATCCTGATTGTTAAATTGTACTTGGGAATTTGAGACGAAACCCGATCCCGCGATTATTGAAAACCCTCGATTTCCTCTCAATATTTTTTTTGTGAATCTAAAAATTGTTGTTCATTGAATTGAGGGCAATTTTCAGACATATCATCACGAAAATTGCTCAATCAAAAATCATCGAATGAAGTAACGGTACATGAGATTTATCTGGGGCGTAGAAAGAATGAATGAAAATTCGTTCTTTTTTTAAACATTACAGCGTTATGGGCATGTCCATGTATGTGCAATTTAAGTACAGTGGAGGGTACCAAAAATGGCGATTGCGTGTGTGATTGCCGATTAACGGGCTTTCCGGGTTGAAATTCAATCCTGTAGTGGTGCATGTGTGGCACATTGTGCAATGTGGAATTAATGAAATCTTCGGGTTTGAATTAATGGTGCGTGTGAAATTGAGAATGAAATTGAGGTTTAATTGTTTTCGAAGAAGGGGAGATGTGACCTCTCGGGGATTTTTTTAGCTGATTCTTTCCGGGAGACAAGCTTGGAATTGGCCAGTGTTGGCCCAACATTCGACCAACCTTAAGGTGTTTGGTGTAAAACGTCAAAATAATTTTAAAAAATTGGAAAATTCATCAGAGAAAAAAATTAATTAATCTGATGAATAAAATCAATTTTTTTTTCGAACTACTCAATTTTTTTAATTTGTGAAAAAAAGTGTTTGTTTCTTCTACTGAGAGTTTTTCCTGTACTTTAGATCCACAACTCTTTTGATAGTTGAATCAATGAATCAATTAGATAAAACGGTTGTAATTTAACCGTTCAAATATCCAAAAAATATTAAAATCCGATGAAAAATTATCAAAAACATAAGAAGAAGGATTTTAATAAGAAATTGAAAGTGAGATTCACCGTAGTTAACATTCAAAGATCTGTCAATTGTAAAATTCCTTGAAACTCGTATTAAACGTCCAAATGAGCTAAATCCATTGAATATCGTATTTTTCATTTCAAAACACCAATAAATCAAATTTTAGAATAACCTGAGTTGAATTACTCGTAACTCAGGAGCATCTTTTAAAACGATGCACCATTGAATGCTCCAAAATCCTTTCAAAACCGACAGGTGAAAACTCTCCCCTGAAATCATTCATTTCCACCCACTTAAAAGAATCTCAAGTGGTCCACCGGCCAATGTAGAATCTTGACAACTCGCGCCTTATATATTCGACGTCCCTCCAACAACAGCCTTTCAAGATTTGTAAAGCCACAGAAGGTGGTTTTTTCTTTCTTCTCAAAAGCCGAGTCCATTGTTGAGGACCAATATGGTTCTTAACTTGGGGTGAGAACCTGTCATATCGATTTTTACCTATTTTCAAGATCAAAATCTTGGGTTTTAAGACAGAGTGGGAACTTTCGGAATACCTGTTCCTTACAGTTCGCTTCATACCTGGTGGAAACTGGAATTTAGAGTCATCGAGGTTCTGATTTTTTAGGGGCTGTTAACGTCTTCATGTTTTTTGTTGTTAAGAGGATGCAGTTAAACGTTAAGGGAAAACCGCGGTGAAACTTGACCACTGTCACAGCCATCCGCATTTTCAAATTCTCCGAAAGGATCATGTTCTCAGATTGAGTGAGACAGGGTGGGAAAAATGAGTAGTTGTGGAGAAAATCAGGTGAGCGGTACAGGCGTCGCCTCCCCTACACTGAGAGAAAAACGACACAGTTCTCAAACAAATCCTACTTGTGCCAAGAAAATAGTTTTTTGAAAATTATCAAAAAAGGATTTTTTTGTGCCAAACATGCAGAGAGTGCGCCGGAATGAAAAATTTTTGTCGCAAAAATAGATTCAGTAGTTCAAAAAAAATTGCATTCTCTTTACGCGCAATAAATGTCATTTCTAGCACTACTCCTTCGTTATTCGATACTCCCATACGTATTTTGCTCCCGAAAAATCTTTGTTTTATGCGAAATAAGGGATAGTAGTTTTTCGTTTCGGCTGTCCAATAATCACAGACAAGAAATGAACCCTTAAATGAAACAATAATAATGATATGATAGCAATCTTGTAACTTGTGGATAAAATATTAGTTGATAAATTTTCCTCTATAGAGATATTTTCATCTTGAAAAGGCACCGTCTGGTGTGAATTATCCGCCTCTTGAGCCAAATATTTCGTTGCTGTCGAAAGCAGAGCAATTATTCATGTTTGAGACTTTCAAATTCGCACTAAACAAATTCTTTTTCGGCAATTTTCAACTAGCGATTTTGTTGGCCCAAACAAGACTTGTTTGACAACGTGTTTGTTTTTCTCTCAGTGTAGGAGTAATCTTTGAGCGCTCGGAGCTCGAAGTATCTTATAGAGAGAGTCGACCCTACAATTACTCATGTGGAGTCAACTGAGCTTTTGACCCTTGAGCTTGGCCCTTCCATTTCGACTCAAAATGTGCAACTCTAAACACTTTCAAATTTTCCAAATTTCGCGAAAATTCTCATTTTTCCGGGCTTCCGCCGCTGTCATCCCCTAGAGAGGGGATAGAATAATATTGACGCGTTGCGGGACACTTTATTTACACTGAGTGTCGTGTTACGGGCTCGTATTCAACAGTGGGAGTATTTCTCCCTTGCGGTTAAATATTTTTTTATTCCTCTCATCCCTTTGTTTTTTATCTCTACAGGTTTATAGTATGAACAACGCGAGTTCGGGGTCATAACATGAAAGGCTCAAGTTTTTTGAAATAAAAATGAGAATGTAAACACAATAAGAGGCAGTTTGATTCTATCATTTTTATCCTCGGAACAACGCATTTTTTAAGGACGATGGAAGTAGTGGAGGGGGTTGGGTTAGTCACTGGGGACTGAAGTGACCTCGATGCAATTTTTAGTGAAACCAGAATGCTATTAATATTGCGTTTTTCAAATTTTCTCTGTGGAAATACGTCCAGAATATTCTTAGGTTTTATAATTTCACGTGATATTTCTGCGATTATGTATGTTTATATGTTTCTTTCTTTCATACTTTCATAGATTTATATAATTCAGTAGCGAAGTGGTGAAAGGAGACAAGTCAATTTTGACTATTGACCAGTTGTCAATCAATATCTCGGAATCTAAGGGAGATAGCAAAATTTTTGTTACAACCTTTTCTGTGGAGCCGATTGAGTGCTACAAAAAAGGTGATAACAAAAATTTCGCCATCTCCCTTAGATTCCGAGATATTGACTGAAAACTGGTCAATAGTCAAAATTGATTTACTTCTTTTTACCACTTCGCTACTGAATTAGTCATTAAAATTGAAAACAAACTCAGTTTGAAATTACTGGGAGAAGAGAGTCATGATTTTTATACTTCCGTTCTGAATAAATTTTAGTGAAAATTTCTATTTCTACGTAATTCGATGAATGCTTCTGCGAGGATAATTTCGTACAAGATGTGAAAAAAATCGAATAGTCCCTGGTAGTCACGATTCCGCTGACCGCCACAACTCCGCAAATGTCCCGAACCCCTCAACATCCCCGAAGAATAATATATTAATTTGTAACTGAAACCTCGGTTGAATATCTTTCTACGCTTTTTTTCGACAGCCGCAGGTGGCCTCGGCACGCCAGCATGCTAACGTGTGCCACAGGATCGCATATACAGGAGGCCTTTTATATTCAACGTAGCAACATATTCGCAAAAAGCATGGTTGAGAGAGAAAAAAACTGACATACTGGAGGAATAAAAGAGGAGGAGAATTCTCATGAAAAAAGAGTAGTGGCCCCCGCGCCGGGAGAATTAGCCGGGATGGACGCGCGCCACACAGTGCGGAGAGGAAACCCAATGGTGAATCTCCGGGAACCAACTGCCGCTCCACTCGATGGATGCCACGCGCCAATAGATGAGTAATTAATACCCGCAGTCATAAAAGCCATTAATCTTTCAATTTTTAACTTCCCGAGCCGAATTCTACTCAAGACGAATTCCGTTGAAAATAATGAAATGCAAATAAAAATAAACAAAATGATGAACTTGTCCAAACGATCTACTTCAACAATTCATTCTTAAGGATGTTCTACACCCTTTCTGCCAAAATTCACGTTTTTTTAATTTTTCTGGCAAACTTATGATGGAATTGACGTGAAAAAATATAACATTTTTGCGTTTTGTCATTAATGTCGTATTTAATGACTGACGAAATTTTAAGGTGGTGCGAACATTTTCCTGCGTTTTCTCTAAACTTTTAAAAAGAATCAGAAAACTGTAGAAAAAACGCATGAAAATTATCGCACCACTACGCAACTTCGTGAGCCATTAAAGAATGACAAACCACAAAATCGTTATATTTTTTCACGTCAATCCCATCGATAATTTGCCAGAAAAATGAAAACAACGCCAATTTTGGCTAAAAGGGTGTCGAACATCCTTAAAAATAAAGTGTACGAAATATTCCTATTCTTCGAAAAATTGAAAACTAAGAACTTCTCAATTTCGATTCCTCATCCCTCGATTTTTTCCTGTTCAACCGGAAGATCGGATTTGTCAGATACACAGGAACGCGGCGAAACGCCCGGCTGCGGGTGCGCAGCTGTTTTCAGGGTGCGATGACACTTGGCTCTGCTGAAAAATAAAAGAAAAAAATCGGTAAGAAGGACGAACACAAGGAGGCTGAAGGATTGCGGGCTGTAGGGAAAAATAAAAGAAGTAGGTGTTTAAACCGCAGACAGAGGTTGGAATTTTGAGACAATGAGCGGCCCGCGTTATGAATCAATTTTAGGTTCATTCACTTGGTTCGATAACCGGCCGGCGAGTACAAATAACCGGTGAAGAATAATGTATCAATCTCCATTCACAGTGAACTAATTATGAACCTAATAGAATGAAAAATTTCGACATCATTTCAAACAAATAAAATTGTTTCTAAAACATTTTTTCACAAAGTCAATACTTTTCCAACAAAAACAACTCTTGCACTTATTCAAATAAAATGTCTTTTCCAAGTTATAAATGTTGAAAAAAAGGATTTTTACCCTTAAGTTTTTGAAGAGCAATAATAACTTTCAAAAATTAATAGTAGGGGAGGGTGGGGTAAAACGCACATTTAAACTTTATTTAAATTCATAACTCCGAAACAAATTGATCAATTGAGCTCAGTTTAGGCTCGTCACAAAGGGAAAGAATTGTTCTTTGTATTGAAAAAAAAAATGATTGAATTTTAGCAACATTTCAACGCCTCATTAACATTTAAAAAAAGTCAAAAGTGTCCGTTTTACCGCAACCTCCCCTAATAAAAAAAAATAAAAAACAAAAAACCAATTTCTTAATTATAATTGAATAAATAGTAATTGTACTGACAGTTATTAATTACTCTGCTGATTATTATCAAAATAATCATGGAATATCAACAATAATTGATGAGTCAGTTTGAAGTGTAAAAAAAATTCAACAAAAGATGTAAATAATTTTTTTTTTAGATCAAGGTCAAAAAGGTGATGCGAATAGCTTCCGCCTGCTGGCCACGGGGCAAATTGCCATACTCGATCAGTTTCAACGCATTAATCGGCTAACCAGGCAATTAATTGCACCGTTGAGGGCTGGAGGATCAGACCCGAAGAACTGGATGAACAGAGGTAAGCCATCTCGATATGCCATCGACAGCTTAATTGCATATCGTCTCGAGTCGTCTCTTCCTTCCTCATATTAACCCCAAGACCAATCGTCAGATTGTTTCGGCTAAAAAAAAATACGTGAAGAGGTCGCAACATCTGACGAACGCTTCTCTCGATAAAACACGAAATGAGGAATTGAAAGAAAAAAACAGAATTGGAGGGGAAAAATGGGGCAGTTCATTATTCGGTAATTTTAATGAGTATTTTATATTATTTGTTTTATTAAATATCATTATTCATATTATATTAAATATAATATATATTTGATATTATATTTGATATATTATTATTATTATTGTTATTATTATTATTTAATATTATCTTTAATTATATATTCTTTTAAATAACAAAATTTTGTTGAAATTTTTCACTTCCATAGTAGTGTATCGGGTTACAAAGGCGTGAGATTGTACTTTTCAATAAAAAATAAAAAATTAAATAAATAAAAAAAATATATTTTTTCGTTTACTTTGTTTTTAATTTTTTTTTTTCAATTAAAGAAACAAAAATTTATTTTAAGTTTTATTTAACGTTATTTTACAGTCACTAAAACGTTCCGGAAAGTGAACTTTTCCGGTAGCTTTCCCAAAAAATTTTTTTTATGAATGAATGAAAAATTTCTCATTTGAAAACAAAAATAAAATGAACTTTCCTTCGAAAGCAGCTGAATTCAGACTTTGCCGTCAGTGCGCGGAAAAAAAATTGAATTGAGTATAAAATATACTTAATTCAAGTATTAAATATACTTGATTCAAGTTTTTTTTTTCCGTGTGTTTTCTAGAAATTTTTTTCCCCATTCCCTCAGAACCAGTTGACGACCATGATGACCCTATATCTGGAGCATCTAATCGCGAATATGAGTAATGGCCATTGTCATAGTCTCATTCGAGGACACTTGATTAGGAATCAACGACAGTGAAATACATAAGCCCCATTCTCGACCAACAATTCCTCCAGTGTTTGCACTTTTTGACGATGCACGACCCGCCCGAGATCCACACGGAGTGATACACCAACTCTTCGTGATAGGTGTGTTTGCATACGTATACCCAACGCCAGTTGCGTGTTTAAATTCTTTTTCCCTTTTTTCATTCAATTTTCAGGTGAAAAGTTTTAGGTGTTTGGACAGAAGAAATTCTTGAAAGAGTGGTTACGATAGGTGGGGTGAAGAGAATGAGCTTGTGTCGACAGAATTTTTGTATTTTCTGGCGTGATAAAATCTGGAGAGAGACGTTGAAACCATTTTCCACATTTTATTCCTTCATCCTTCATTCTATTAGATTTATAATTTTTTGCAGGCAATTCCTTCCAACATTTTTATTGATTTCCGATTTCCGAAAATTGCTCACACGGAGAGAAATGTTCAGTCAAAATTACGGAACTCACAATTCGCTCACCAATTACGGAATCAACTCAAATGTAAGAAAATTTAAGTAACAGCATCGTAATTTTTCGCAGGAGATTCAGATAAAAATTACGGAACGCTCTGGAAAAATTCCGTGACAGTTCCATAAAATTTCGGAATAATGGAAAAGATACGTAATTTTTATTGAATATTTCTCTCCGTCCAATAATTTTCCAAAATCATCATCGAAAAAGCGCTCATCAAATTGATAATCCAATCATTTAAATGTAATAAAAATCACCTGCTATTTATCGACGAAGCGCGTGATTTTTAATCTAAACAGCGAGAAATGAAGAGGCGATGGTCAATAATCTCCTCAATTTATGCCAATTACGAAATCTCAAGTAAGAGATTAAAGTATACTGATTAACGTAAAATACCGCAAAAATTTTTCCCTTGAATCAAATAAATACTAAGTATGTAAAATATGCGGTCGCTTCTTGTCAATTAATTTTATGACCAAGTTAAATCCTAATTAAGTTCTCGTGTCGCGATCAATTCTCGGCGACAAACACACACGAATCGTGTGATGCGTAATGATCAAGAGTGATCCGAATAACATATACCGGTGACTCTTCCCATCACCTGCCTCAATTCCGTGTTCGCTTTTTTTTAACCACCGAAGCGTCAGAATCGAGAGCTGCCAGTGTACCAAACTATCAATTACACTTTCCCCAAATTATTACCCAATTTTCATTTCTCATTTTCTTCTTTAAATCGTGAAAAAAAGATCATTAGTCCATTTCTTTTCCTCTCAATCAAACTAATGAATATAAAAAGTTGGAAATATCACCTTGAGGTCTCAAACCCTAATTCATTATTATTGAACCACTTCTTCTAGCTAATTTACGGTCACCAATCACTAATTAATTGTTCTCTCAATTGAATGATTTTCAGGGACAAAGGGGAGTGTCAAATGTCAAATATCAAATGGCAAATGTCAACAACCGATTTTCGACAAAAATTGAAAATTAAAAAAACCAATCAATGAATTGAATTTTAATTCTAATTTTAATTTTAATTAATATCGAGTGGCAATCACCCACTCGTCCCTACATTATCTATCATCGCACAATGTCATTCGACACCATTATTAATTCATTCCCGCCTATATCCGTTATACTCCCTTTCCCCTCAAATATCCCGAGAGTCCAATAGACGAGTGGTGGGGACACAGGATAGATAAAGAATTATAAAAAAATATAATTGAAGCGATGGTTGCAGGGAAAACAAATGAAATGGTGATGAGAAAAAAAAATTGCAGACATCCATTAATAACGTTATAGCGTGTGTTTGAACAGCCGTCGACGTTATACAGCTATGGAACGATGAAAAAGAGGGATAACTTTGTGGGGCATTTTCAACTTAATTGCTGAGAAATGCGATCTCTGGGGATTTCATTATCGTCGCAATTTCTTTCCGCTTTATGGAAAGATTAGAAAGGGGTATTTTTACATTCTCTCCCATTGGAGGAATGGAACGCGTGTGTTTATGGGCGAAATTATTCGGTGGAACTCGTAAACGAGGAGTTTGAAAGTTGGAGGTGGAGTTCCAGATGACATAACCCCATTTCCTAAGGGGATTCTTCATAAGGAAATTCGTTCCAGCCATTGCAGAACGAAATTCAACATTTCATCTGGGCCTATTTTCGGTCCAGGCTGCTGAACATTTCTCTGGTGATCATCAATTTAATTCAATATTTGGGGTTATATATCACGAGATTGATCTGCGCGGGAATCCGCCATCACTCCCATGCTCTCAAATTCGCCAAGACGTTTAAAAAAGTTGATCGCTTGTGAAAAAAAAAATTAAGGAGACAGATATGAAATTTATGTCCATAATTAACCGTACAAAGTTCCAACGATGACAGCCTCATTATCAGAACACAAGACGAGTTATTAATGAAGAGATCCAGGGACAAAAAAACCTCTCAACATGGTTGTAGTCAGTGGTTGTGCCTCCGCCACTCTTCCATACGTACCCCCTCGACTCATTATTATCGATGTGTATTGCTGGGTGCAAACCTGTCATTAATATCGAATTAAAAGCGCTCGTTAAAAACCCTCCTGAGGTTTCTTTTCAATTGTTCAACGTTTTTTTCATGGCACACACCCCACCTTCGATACGGGTAAATAATTTGAAGACTTTCACCGCCAAAACGGTTCTCTGGTGACATACGACGAGTGCTTTTTTATTGACCAGTGAAAGCGTCAATGATGATAAAAAGTGAGATTCTTCACTCAATGAAATTGCGTTCGTATGGTTTTTATATTATCATTATCAACATCGAATAAAATAACAGCATCTTTGCCCGTAATTCTTCGTGATGAAATCACATATTCAACTAATTCGACCTAGTCAATTGGAATTGAATTGTTTAAATTAATTTATCGATATTCGACGAAAATTTGGTGAAAACAATTTATTAACTATTTTCTTTATTCGAAACGGGGCAAAATGGAATATATCTTCGAATCATTATATATATCACAGTCGGATCCCATTTTACCCCACTGTATTTTGAATTTTCGTGAAAAATACCATCAGTTGGTAAAATGATAAAATTGTCTTACCAACGGACGATAAAATAAAAATCCATTTTACCATCAGATGTTGAAATAGAAGCTGGTGTTGTCATTAAATGGTAATTTTACGTGATGAGACAGTCTTGCCACTCCGCAATAATGTGAGGGGAACGTCGCTTGGCAACCCTGACCAATTTGTACACATCGTTGAGCATCAGTGTTCCCCCGATAACTGTGTGTGCGTGCGTTGGTTGACCCAACCGATGCGCCAGATAATAATTGTCAAAAATGATTATTACAATCGTGTATGTGTGATTAAAATCAATCAAATGCATTAGCCAAGTGTCCTCAAAACACTCTCCCAAGTGTGTTCACTCTCCATTTGTGCCATTTCAACATAATAAATCACGAGAATATTTCCACTCAACGATTCATAACTGAAATTCCAGAAAGGATTTTCACGTAAAAACGATTCATTTACCCAAGCATAAAAAAAAACGAGTGCTGCGTGATCACAGCGATGTTGTGTAAAGGTGGAACGAATTAAATCCTCACGAGTGAATCATAAGTTCGAGGGGTAATAGTGTGACCCTATTTTTCACCTGGTTGTACCGAAAATCATCAAAGGTAAAATTGTGTTTATTTTTATCACTGTTTCCGAATTCTTGATCTCAAAATTATGTGATCAAGAGTCTTCTGGCTTTCGTCATCCAGTCACTTTACATTTTTTTTCATGCGGAATAATAGAAATTATCAAAATTGCGATTTTTTTTCAATTGAGGAAATTATGATTTAAGAAATAAATTAATAACAAAAAATATGACATTTTTCACACATATATTTAATCTGGTGAATCAAACAATCAACTGATGAGGATCAACATTAGTTTCTTATCACCACTTATTCAATAAAAATCCACTTTCATATTTTTCATCCACAAAAAAGAGCCGAAATTTTATAGCTACAGATTTTACTGGTAAAATTCTATGTTCATTGTCATCACTATTTCCTAATTTCGATCTTCAATTTCACGATCAAGAGTCTTCTGGCTTTCGTCATAAAATAAACGTACAAACTATTATCAAAATTACGATATTAAAATTTTTTTTTTCAATTGAAAAAATTATTCTTCCAAAGAGAAATTAATAACAAAGAAAACATGACATTTTTGACACAAACATTTAATCCAGTGAATCAAATAATCAACTGATGAGGCTCAACATCAGTCTCTTATCACCAGTTATTAAAAAAACATCGACTTTCATATTTTTCATCTATAAAAAATGCGAAATTTTATAGCTACAGATAATACTGGTAAAATTCTATGTTTATTTTCATCACTATTTCCTAATTTCGATCTTCAATTTCACGACCAAGAGTCTTCTGGCTCTCGTCATCAATAAAAGGAGAAACTATTATCAAAATTACGATATTTATAATTTTTTTTCTATTAAAAAAATTATTCTTCTAAAGAGAAATTAATAACAAAGAAAACATGACATTTTTCACACATTAATTTAATCCAATGACTCAAGCAATCAACAATCAAATGAGGCTGAACATTAGTCTCTTATCACCACTTATTAAATAAAACTCCACTTTCATACTTTTCGTTTACAAAAAAGACCCGAAATTTTATAGCTACAGATAACACTGGTAAAATTCTATGTTCATTGTCAGCACTATTTCCTAATTTTGATCTTCAATTTCACGACCAAGAGTCTTCTGGCTTTCGTCATAAAATAAAAGTACAAACTATTATCAAAATTACGACATTAAAATTTTTTTTTTCAATTCAAAAAATTATTCTTCCAAAGAGAAATTAATAACAAAGAAAACATGACATTTTTCACACATTAATTTAATCCAATGACTCAAACAATCAACAATCAAATGAGGCTGAACATTAGTCTCTTATCACCACTTATTAAATAAAAATCCACTTTCATATTTTTCGTCCACAAAAAAGACCCGAATTTTTATAGCTACAGATAACACTGGTAAAATTCTATATTTATTTTCATCACTATTTCCTAATTTCGATCTTCAATTTCACGACCAAGAGTCTTCTGGCTTTCGTCATAAAATAAAAGTACAAACTATTATCAAAATTACGATATTAAAATTTTTTTTTTCAATTGAAAAAATTATTCTTCCAAAGAGAAATTAATAACAAAGAAAACATGACATTTTTCACACATTAATTTAATCCAATGACTCAAACAATCAATTATCAAATGAGGCTGAATATTAGTCTCTTATCACCACTTATTAAATAAAAATCCACTTTCATATTTTTCGTCCACAAAAAAGACCCGAAATTTTATAGCTACAGATAATACTGGTAAAATTCTATGTTTATTTTCATCACTATTTCCTAATTTCGATCTTCAATTTCACGATCAAGAGTCTTCTGGCTTTCGTCATAAAATAAAAGTACAAACTATTATCAAAATTACGATATTAAATTTTTTTGTTCAATTGAAAAAATTATTCTTCCAAAGAGAGATTAATAACAAAGAAAACATGACATTTTTCACACATTAATTTAATCCAATGACTCAAACAATCAATAATCAAATGAGGCTGAACATTAGTCTCTTATCACCACTTATTAAATAAAACTCCACTTTCATACTTTTCGTCCACAAAAAAGACCCGAAATTTTATAGCTACAGGTTAGACTGGTAGCCAAGCAAAGCCAGAAGGTGAAAGTGAGAGCATAGTTTTAAAAAGTCGAAAAAGAGAGGGGGAAAAAAATTTAGGAAAAAGCGAGAATTGTGACCGAACAGATCGGTCCTGGTGAATGGTGTTGCAGATAGACTCGGTGTGGGGTTGGGCGTCACCCCCGCTGCGCCTACAGCTAGCCGGGGGGAGCCGAGGCGCCTCGGGGAGCACGGCTGGCCAAGCATCCTCGAGCCAGAGGATGGGCGAGATGGTGGTTGAGCGAGCACCATCACCAGCACGCCTCAGTCATACCTCCGAGAAGCATCCTCGTGCTACCCTCACTGAGCTCAATGTACTAAGACGTCATCGAGAGTTGTGCGACGTTGTACTCAATGTCGGTACCAGGAAGATATTTGCGCATCGGGTTATACTGTCGGCATGCAGTCCTTACTTCAGGTAAATTATTAGATTTTTTTTTCTCACATGTTTTGTATTAATTCTGAGACAGTCGTGATGATACGAGGTTTGTCCCATGAAGCTGAAACTGGCGAAAGATTCGACAGCAGAAGATTCGTCTTAGCTCTGCCCTTACGGTAAATTCAATGATTATGAAAACTGAAAAAAATTGCAGAAAACTCCATTAGATTCGGAATTCTAATTTTTTTCTCAATTTAATTATCGTTTTGGTTTTTCAAAGGAGAAATGTTTAAAAATCAGGATTCAACCGAGTGTGAAAATCTTATGTGAAAATCAACATTTCCATTGTAATCACAGATTAGAATCTGAATTTTTTTTCATTAGATGTGAAAAAATCTAGAATTTCTTTGACATCTCATAAGAAAAAATCCACCATTTTGCAAACAAGTTTTATTATTTATTTATAAGAGGAAAATGTTTGAAAAAATATCAGTATTTTGCGAAATTTAATTTAGATAATACTGACTGGGGATGAATTTTTTCAAATTTTTTCCATGCAATTTCGTTGAAAAATTAAAAAACTGAAAATATCTAAAAGTACAGCGTAGCCGAAGGGTAGAGCTACTTTAAGTAATGTACATAGGATTATTTGACTCTCCTACACTTAAATATTGGCGAATCGAAAATCTCTTATGAAATTTTGAAAGATTTACTCAATAGTCGATTGAAAAATCAATTATCAATTACCTTATTATTATTCAAATTTCAATGAAAATAAGTAAACTTTAATGATTGTGAAGTCCAACTCCTCATAATATCAAATATCATTAAACTTATGTTGGATTCCGATCCATGAATTGATCACCAAAACCCCAAATTTTCCCACATAAACATTCAGACATGACCCTAAAAACATTCATAACATTCTAGACCATTTGCAGTCAAAATTAGAAAGTCGAAAAATCGGTCAAATACAATGCTGCCATGCGGAAGCAAAAAGCGAAGAACGACTGCATCAAATAATAGTATTTGCCCACGTCCTGACTCCCTAATTACCGATATAACTTGATCAGAAGCAAAAATTTCATTGAATAAGAGATCACCATAGGACGGATCTCATAAAGAACATCTGCTTCCTATTTTTCTTCTCCCGGCATTCAACTCCCTAGGGTACCCAAGGTATCTTACATAAAGTCTCAACTGTCGTGTAAACCAAATTAAATAACACAACATTATTAATCTGATTTTTTCGAACAACGATGTATTAAAAATGTGTTAATATGCACCTGTAAATTGACTACTAAGTGAATACTTCAAATTTCTCAAAAGGGAATTTTCAATTACCCAAATAATCCCCAATCTTCCCACCTCAACTATTGATTGATAAAATAGTTAAAAAATTTGAATACTTGAATTGATACTCAACTCCTCAAAAAATTCAAAAGTGATGTTATTCACTTCAACGCTATCCCTGGAATTAATCCATTACCCCCAAACCCCCAATGTCCATCATCTCCACGATTAATGAACGACCGTCCCTCCAGAGCGATGTTCACGGGGGAGTTGGCGGAGTCTCGCCAGACCGAAGTAACGATCCGCGACATCGACGAAGTAGCAATGGAGCTGCTGATAGACTTCTGCTACACCTCCCACATAATAGTGGAAGAGGCAAACGTCCAAACCCTCCTCCCAGCGGCTTGCCTCCTGCAGTTGGCCGAGATTCAGGACATCTGCTGTGAGTTTTTGAAACGCCAATTGGACCCCTCAAACTGTCTGGGAATTCGGGCATTTGCCGACACCCACTCATGCCGAGAGCTCTTGAGAATAGCTGACAAATTTACACAGCACAATTTCCAAGAGGTCATGGAGAGCGAGGAGTTCCTTCTACTGCCAGTCGGCCAACTAGTCGATATAATATCATCCGATGAGTTGAACGTTAGAACTGAGGAGCAGGTGTTCAGTGCTGTGATGAATTGGGTGAAGTACAATGTTACAGAGAGACGTCAGCATCTGGCGCAGGTGCTTCAGCACGTGCGTCTGCCTCTGCTATCGCCAAAATTTCTCGTAGGGACTGTCGGCTCGGATCTGCTGGTGCGATCTGACGACGCATGCAGGGATCTGGTCGACGAGGCCAAGAACTACCTTCTCCTGCCGCAGGAGAGGCCCCTGATGCAGGGGCCCAGGACCAGACCTAGAAAGCCTACTCGAAGGGGCGAAGTCCTCTTCGCAGTGGGCGGCTGGTGCTCTGGTGATGCCATTGCCTCTGTCGAGAGGTTCGATCCCAATACGGCTGACTGGAAGATGGTCGCACCCATGAGCAAGAGGAGGTGTGGAGTTGGGGTTGCTGTTCTCAATGATCTGCTTTATGCCGTTGGGGGACATGACGGACAGAGCTATCTCAATAGTATTGAACGATATGATCCGCAGACTAATCAGTGGTCGTGCGATGTGGCGCCCACTACCTCTTGTAGGACTAGTGTTGGGGTCGCTGTGCTGGATGGCTTTCTCTACGCTGTGGGGGGACAGGATGGCGTGCAGTGTCTCAATCATGTCGAGAGGTGAGGAAATTTGTATTTTAGGGCTTTAGTCAATTGTCGTGTCAATCAACAGAAAGCTGAGGCTAGAGACATTCAACAGGGAAAAATTCAATTCAGTAGCGAAGCGGTAAACCGGGTTAAGTCGATTTTTACTATTGGCTAGTTTTTGACGAATATCTCGGAATCTAAAAGAGATAGAAAGATTTTTGTCACGACCTTTTTTATAGAGCCAATAGAGCGTTATAAAAAAAGTTATGAGAAAAATTTTGCTATCTCTCTTAGATTCCGAGATATTCAGCAAAAACTGGCTAATAGTCCAAATCGACTTAACTTGGTTTACCGCTTCACTACTGAATTTAGGGAACCTCATTCTTTTAGGCATGCAAACAATTTCTGATAAAATTCTTAATATGAATAAATGATTACATGTGAATCACATTCAACAGTCTTCGATATCAATAAATATTCACTTTTGGCGTGAGAATTCATTCAATGAAAAATGAAAAAAATGTGGACAATACAGTGAATTGCGTTAATAAATGAAGTACAAAATATCACAGCAAAATTATGTTATACGACACAACAATTTACAGTTCCCAATATCAGAATTCTATTTATCAGAATTCCAATAGAATTTTCTAGCGAATTCAGGGGGAAATGTCTAGATTTAATTTGTGGCTAAAGAATCTAGCGAGTGTCAATCAGTCGTCATCCAGATCGTTTTCTTTTGTCCCTGCAGATATGACCCAAAGGAGAACAAATGGTCTAAAGTATCTCCAATGACTACACGACGACTCGGGGTCGCTGTGGCAGTACTTGGGGGATATCTGTATGCCATTGGAGGCTCTGATGGCACCTCACCATTGAATACCGTTGAGCGATACGATCCCAGGCAGAATAAGTGGTCCCAAGTGTCGCCCATGTCGACCAGACGGAAACACCTCGGCTGCGCTGTCTTTAATAATCTGATTTATGCGGTCGGGGGCAGAGACGACTGCATGGAGTTGTCCAGTGCTGAGAGGTACAATCCTCACACGAATTCGTGGAGTCCTATTGTGGCTATGACTTCAAGAAGAAGTGGAGTAAGTCTGCAGTTGTCAATATTTATCTGTTGTCTCAGGCGAATCCTTATACATGAAAAACTCCACTATCGCATACAATTTCGAGATTTACCTTCTGGCCAGGGACGACTTACGTCGTACAATACCTTGGGAGAATCTGGGATATTTGTATCAATTATTTGGCGAAATGTTGCACTTCTGCTACGACGAGTTGGATGGCTTTGCGCAATGAGTGAATATTCAATTGAATAATTAAAAATGAGGCAATTCAGTTGAATTCTCGATTAGCAACAAATGCCCGGTGGCCTGGCGTAGTGGTTAAGGCCGTTGCCTCACAACGGATAGGTTCCAGGTTCGATTCCTGGCCGGGTAGAATGGTGAGATCTAACCATTTTTAAAGTCTTGATCAATCGCCATATAGTCTCATCAGACTCGAAGCGATATAAAATAAGCATAAAANTAAAAGGTCTTTGGAAATGTATTTCCATTGTATAATTGGAGAATTACTCATTTTTCACTCAGAAAACTGTGTTGAAGATGAATAATAGAAGATGTAATGAGTCTAATCTTCACCATTTGCCAATATTTCATTGAATATTCACTTATTTGGGCGATAATTGCATGAATAATAGCGATTTTCGGTCATTTTCAATACTTGTCTCAATGAAAAAAATTATAACCGCCAAGCTACGCCGAAAGACAAACTCTAATTGGGACCAAAATTCCTTTTATTTTATTGTTAATTTTTGGTGAAAATGGCAGATTAAAAAAAATGATCTTCTTTAGTAATTAACGATTGAAAAACAACATTTTCTCGTATAAACCACGACATTTTGAAGGGTTTTTCATGTCCTTGGAGTATCCCAAAGCACGATTTGATGGCTTGAACCCCCGCAATAATATTGAGGCCAATTTGGAATAATTTTTTTTTAATTTTGTCAATTTCGACCATTGACCTGTTTTCAATGAATATCTCGAAATCTAAGGGAGATGGCAAAATTTTCATTATAACCTTTTTTGTAGAGCCGATTGAGAGCTACAACAAACGTTATAACGAAAATTTCGCTATCTCCCTTAGATTCGGAAATATTCCTCAAAAACTCAACTGGGAGATGAGTCGACTTAAACCGTTTTACCACTTTGCTACTGAATTCTTCCTTTTTCAAAATTTTCTTCCATAGTCCAACTAAATCTTCTTTTCCCTCAGAAACCTAATTTCAGACCACAGGTTTCCATTGTTTCCATTCTCGAAATATTCATTTCTCGAAGAAAAGAATTGAAATACAATTTTGACGTGGATACGTCTGTCTTCATTGTATGAAAAATTTCAGGTTGGCCTGGCCGTGGTGAACGGTCAACTCTACGCAGTCGGCGGTTTTGACGGTACAGCATATCTGAAAACCATCGAAGTTTACGATCCTGAGCAGAACCAGTGGCGTCTGTGTGGCTGCATGAACTACAGACGATTGGGTGGTGGTGTTGGTGTGATGAGGGCACCACAGACTGAAAACTACATTTGGTAGCTCAGGCCCCCCTCTTCGGCCACAACGGCTGAAACACCATCAACACCGGTAACACCAGTTACACCAGTAACACCGCCAGCACCACTTTCCGTTCCTATCGCATCGACCAATACTAGAAAACGATATCGACGCTCCATGAGCATCATATGAACGCTTGTCTCATTTTTTTTTCATTGTCATTGTTTTGGGGTTGTTCTAGAGGAGATGCTAGCGTTAATACTGCCTTAAGTAATTTTCTTCAGGATTTTTTGTTGTTTTTTTTTGGGAGTGAATGACGTTTTTTTCGATGGATGCGGAAGTGAATCGTAAAACATGCGTCGAATTGTTTTTTTTTTTTTAAACAATGTTGGGAAAGCTTTTTTTACATGAGAAAACTTCCGAAAAAAAGGTCTGAGGACATCATTTATTTTCGGCAAAATGTGGGAAATTCACTCTTTACCACTTCACTACTGAATCAATTAGATAATTTTTCGATTTGTTTTTCCTTCATGTGATTCTGTATATAATTGTCGTTAGTGATTATTTAAATTCGGTCCAAGACTGATGTAAGACATTGAGAACGCCTAATTTATAAGAAACAAATGATTTACCCTGCGCAGCTCTAGGAAAATATTATTTCCATTCCATTCTCACATGATAGCGAGAATATAAACTTTTTGATGGAGAACATTCATGAAATTATCTCCACTGAAGCATTTATCGAATGATGCGGAAATAGAACTGAACGAAATCAACGATTTTTACTTTGATTTTTCAACGAAAGGGGATCGATATCTAAAATATAAATTGAGAGTTGTGTTTTTGAAAAAGGAAATGAATTGAAAAAAAAAGCTTTTTATGGTCGTCAGTGAACGTGCACGTCCGCTTTTGTTGTTGAGATGAAGGATAATAATTTACTTAGTAATTAATGATCTGAAGACAATTAACAAAGATCGAGAATAATCAAGTTTTCATTATGAAAAATTGAAAGTAAAAACTTTTAAATCAGGGGGAGAGCCAGAATGGTCCACCCTAGATGTTCAATAACTGAAGATTGGCCGGACGAAATGGGACGAATGAGGTGGCACTTTGAAGATGTTTTTTCAAACATCAAAATGAGGGCTCATTCGTTCGATTCAGATCACTCGTGCAGGTGATATTGAAGATTTAAGGAGGGCATCTTGCTCCAGTCTCGCCTAATTACTCAAACTCAAAGGTTGCACTGTTAACAATTAATGAAGAAAGAATTCATTTGATGAAAAAATTAAAAATCATGTAATATTTTAAGATGCACGTCTTCTAGTTGAATTTTGAAACTAATCAGTCGTTTATGATATTTTGATTGTAAACAATTAGCCAATTATGTTCGCCAAAAATATGAAAAATTCTTCCCACGGATGAAAGAGTTCTTTTTTACACTCGAGATTAATGGATAATCGAGTCCTTCCAATGCCTTTCGATGAATTAAGGATCATGATATATTATTTATATTTTTCTCTCTAATCTTTACTAATTTATTCAAAATGGAAATATAAAAATCGTTACTCTCGTTTTCGAGTTATTTCGGTACTAAGTTGAACGTGTACAATGTAAATGACTAATTCATCATGTATATATTGAAATCTGTGAAAATATGAGGGCAAAAAAACAGAAAATGTTGAAGGAGAAAATATATTGTTAAAAATCCAAGGAATAGGTGTTCTTTATTTATAACGCCGAAAATTAAAAGACAATTGCATTCAACTAACATAACATTCAACTAGGTGAGTTGAAAAGAAATCTCATTCAATTTAATAAAATGAAATAAACAATGAATTATACATGACGGAAGGAAAGTATGTGCAAAATAACAATTGGGAAACATATTGTTAATTTATTAGCAAAAATAACTATACTATATGCAATACAAGAGCAATTTCCCACTTGTTTCAATCCGTACGAAAAATTGAATTTTCTATATTCATGAAAAAATTCTAAATTTCGAAACAAAATGACCTAAAAATCGCACATTCGAATTTTAAATACCTTGGCACAAAAAATTGAAAACTTAAATTTGAACAACAGCAAAGCTTCCATTCGGAAACAAAGATAAAGAATCCCTTCATGAAAATGGATCTTAATAGATCAAAAAAAAATTTTAACACCAGATAATTGCACAAATTGGGTCCGAAAAAATTCTCTTCATAGTCTACTCCACCCAGTCCACTTTTGCGAATTTTTTCAGACTTCTAAATTGACTCTGCGCAGCATAAAAAAATAGATGACAAATAAAAGAAATTCTCAAGCCTGTTTTCACCGAAAAGTTCGTCGTCTCCTACCGGGGAATCACCGAATTAAAATGGGTCGATTTTTTTCAGTACGTCAACAGCATTCAACGTGTAAAAAGGTGAGTGAAGAACAGAACAAGAGTGCTCTAGACAGTGGTGGTGTCAGCTGACGAGTGTCCGATCAACGTCAGAAGTTGAGGGAATACATTCACAATGGTAATCACCAGTCCCATATCTTATCAGTTCCCCGTAGAAAATCAATCCAGTGGTGGTAGGATTGTGACGGATAAGTCGTTAAAAATGGTGAATCATTTCAGTCGTTCGGTGAAAAAATAGCGTCCATAATGGAGCGACCTGGACAGGATCCAGTGAACAAGGATGACGTGCCCTGGTACCTGAAGTATGCGGGACGTGGTGTGGGAACTGGCGGAGGCTTCAGTAAGAAATTAATTAACCCATTTTTTAATGAGAATAAGGCAGTCTGGGATTATCGATTTCATTGGGAATCTCGTCTCCTTTGGAGCTGTTGAATTGATCTCCTGGGGTTATTCTGTTTTTGAGGGCTATTTTTCCCTTGGATTTTTGCAAATCATGTTGCTTGTTTTGGGAGTAATTGGAGTGCACTAATCAGCCACTGGAACAGAATGGATACGATGTTGGAGGCTTTTTTTATCATTTTTCTGTTATTGATTATTATTTAATAAAAAATTTGCTGAGTGGAATATTCAGAGGACTCACGACATACGAAACAATAGATTGAAATCTTCATAAAAATCACTAGCAATTTTTAACTTAACTTTTAACGTTATTTATTACAAGAAACATACATTCTTACAAATGGCCATTACCCGAGGGCCTTCAGCTTATCAAGTTTTATTTATTTAGAAGTTCAAAGATTTTAAAAAGGAAAATTGCATCAATTGTTTATTTTTTTTTTAAATTTACTTCTAGTAAATTCAAAAAAAAAAAGAAGAGAAAAGTTTTAAAATTTTTTTTCCCGTTTTTCAATTGATTGTTAATTACCATAAATGTATTGATGCAATATTCAGAGGATTTAAAATTTATTATCAAGCTCTACTTATTCATGAGTTGAACCATAATTTTGATTTGAGGAATTTTATTTTCCTACGTTTGATGTAAACAAATGTTACGGGCTATTAAATCATCAAGCGATAATTAGAAAAAGAAATTCCCTCGACCACTTGCGTCACGTAAAAAGTTAATTAGAAATTAAATATAAAATGTGGAATGTGTCATCAAAAATTCTTGAAAGCATTCTAAAGAGTAATGTAACATTCTGAAGATTATATTGATTTTTAAGGAATTTCAAAACCTTTAAAAATGAATGAAGAAAACGAAATAGTAAAATTTCTTTATTTCGACAATGGATTCTGCATTGAAGTGGTAAAACGACGATCGAATGCGAGGAAATGAAGGGTCTCGTCTCTTAAAAAAAATTCTTATGCAACAAAAACGTGAAATTAAATCCACTTCACAAAGAGATGAACTTTTTGTGCACACAAAAACTTCTCTAAAAATTGTTAGCAACGTATAAATATCCCTGCTGCACAAAAAACTTTCACCTTGACGTTTTATCGTTATTAATCACAAGTGCGAGACTGAGATTTAGCGCAAGAAATGGTGGAAAGTTAATTAATTAATAATGATTCTCGTTGCAGTTGCGATTTTCCTTGGTGCTTGGAACTGCATTGGCATCCTCCTGGGTGATGTATCGTGTCTGATCAGTGGGATGTGGCAAATGGTGGCTGGCTTTCTGGTGATAATTGTCGAGGCCCCTTGCTGCTGCATGTTCCTTGATTTCGTTCAATCTGTGAGTGATAATGTCGAGAGGCGGCCGTACTGGAATCGAGCCGCTGGTTATTGTATGTAAGTACTCAGCAGAATGGAAAACTATTGAGAAATTTAGGCTCGAGAATATTTTGTCAATGGATTGATTGAAAGAAAATGAAACAGCAAAATCCAAAGTTCAGAGCAAGGCCCGGGGGGACACCCGAGGGGAAAAAAGGAAAATGTGATTTTTTTAAATATTTTTTTTGGAGAATGTGATGCTGAATTTCAATCGAATAAACAAAAGAATAGTGTAACTGGCCTAATGCAATCAATTGAGTTATTAATTCAATTGAATGTTTAAGTCGTAAATTTTTCTTTCATAATTCCAGAATAGCGCTTCCGGCGATATTCCTCTGCCCAGGAGTATCCAGTATATTAGGAAGTGGCCTGATCTTCGGTGCGGGAGTGATCTACGGTCTCATGTCCATCGGGAAGAAGTAAGTAGGCCCTCAAAATTCTCCCAAAAAATGTGTTTCTGCTTTCTAAAACCATCATTCTCAATAATCACGTGTTATCCAACTCCTCAATTGGGTTTTACACCTCTAATCATAAAAAAAATTGACAATGTAAACTGAAAATGGGGGAGAATTGTTTGACTAAAAATGGGGATAACGTGAATGAACAGAGGACAAGGGCCTGATCCAGCTGGAATGGGCTCACCATCGGGTGTTGTGTCACCACCACCTGGTACAGGACCAACTGATCATCATACGACATTGATGGAGGATCCAGATGTCTGGAGGCCAACATAAAATGGATATAGCAACATTCATTCCACCACTTCGCTAACAAGGCAATAATCATAACTACATTCGCAGATATCCTGTTATCCTAATGCATGGAGTAATGATCATCTCTGAATGGGGTTGTGGGTTCTCGTGGGGTACTGGAGAACTCGGGCTTGCATGGGCTTGCTTAATTAGTTTTAAGAGGTAGAAATGATTATGTTTATGGTTTTCGATTTTTTTTCTTCGTTCTCGTAGTGCAGTTTGCCGATTTCATTTAGTAGAAACGTAAAATGTGGAAAATTTTTATGAGAATGAGTCTCGAGAGAAAATGTTCGAAGACTTTTTTTGGAGAATTTCATGAGCTACAAAAATGTCATTTGAGGTTCTGTAGTAGAATTGATTTCTGAGATATTTGGATTTTTGTGAGAAAAAGTCGAAATTGAGTTTTAGAAATTTTTATGCTATGATACGTTTTTCAATTCTTATTTTGCTAATTATGTCGAAATCTCAGAAGACATTTTATGTGGGAAATTTTATGACCTACAAAAAATGTCTTTTGAGGTTTTGCAGTAAAATTGATGATTTCTGAGATATTCGGATTTTCGTGAAAGTCGAAATTCAGTTTTGGGAAAATTCCCCTTGACATTTTGTCGTACAGTCACCCGTTATCAAGATAATTCGACATCTAGCAAAATGTAAAAGTTTCTCTCCAAAAAAAAATCTCCACAAAAATTCGCCAATCTCGCTTAGACTCGAAGAAATCCATCAGAAATTCATCTGTCTCGAAGCCGATTTGACTCACCCCATTTTACCCCTTCGTGGATGCCTTTGACTATGAAAATTCAGTTATTAAAAATCGTAAAAGTATTACTGACCTAAAAGTACTTCCTCACCTCGCTAAAAACGAAGTTATCTCGATGACGAGTGGTTTCAGGGAGAAACTTAACTAGACATTTTCTGTCGTAAATTTCTTCGTCAGAAAAGACCTTGACATTTCCTCCCAGAACCACTCGTCTTCAAGATCAATTCGCATTCAACAAAACAGTCAAATTCAATTCATAACGTTTTACCAAGTCATCACCAATTAGAGGAGAATAGCATGGACCCTAGGGAAAACAGCATTCCTTCTGATCACTAATATTCGATTGATGTTTTCAGGGCATCGATTGACGATATGAGTGTAGCAGCAGGGAATCCCCAAGCACCTGCAGCAACAATGCGAGCGAATCTCGTCGATAATGCACAGCCGATAGGTTTCACCAATAAACCAGATAGCAACGTTTGATTTAAGTAGTGATCAATGAAATTGATTTTCTCTCCAAGTGAATGTGGTGGACAATGGGTGGTGGCAGGGGAGAAGTATCTTTCAATTAGACTCTTCATTATTTTTTTGTTAAATCTGGTGAATGGAAAAGGTGAATGTTCTTTGAGACAGTCGAATGGGTGCTCTAGTCATCCCTCATTTATTGTGTTTCCGTATTGCTCTGACTCATTTGACTTGATGCTGAGTGAAAACAAGTGATAGACTTTTGAGACTCGAGAGATCCATTTTTGGAGATTGAAAATGTATTTTTTAATGGTTTCCGTTCTTTTTCAACAGTTGAAACTAGTGATGATTTTTATCCACTAATTCAGGATGATTTTTGCTCATTTTTTAAATGATTTTTAACGTACGAATGAATGTGCCAAAGCCAGTTTCACATTCAGATGATCAATTCCGTTTGCGTTGAATTTTCTAGGGGAAATTTTTCAAGTATTTTTGGTTTTTGATTACAAAAGACATTCACAGCTTCCTGATGCATTCCCGGTGGAGGTATTTGTTGTTTTTTGATGGAGAAAAATTAGATTCATTAACATTTAATTGCCAATTTTTCTAATTCTTTTCCCATTGATTATTCATTACTGAAAATCTATTGGATGCAGCACTCAGAGGACTAAAGTCACTCGAAACAACAGATGAAGATCCTCCTAAAATTTATTATTAAGTTTTTATTTATTTAAGAGTTACAAGACTTGAAAAAGAAAAATTACATCGGGTCTATTCACTTCGAGTAAACATTCTTTTGATTAATTGCAAATGTTTTTGATTAATTTTGGGGAAAATTCGAGTTTTCAATGAAATTTTTCCATTGTATTCGACTGGTGAGACAGTAGCTGAGAGTCGTTGAACATGATTTTTCTTTTTCAGTAATTGATGTTTTGATAAATTGAGAGTTTCAGTCTTTATATTCGACTAGAGAATACTCACAACTTGAATTAATTCCTTTCCTGCTGGGAAGACATATCGAACTTGGGGATTAATAATTCATGATACAGTAATTAACAATTTTGAACAATTTTATTCTCGAACGAGAATAATTGTTTTTGAGTTAAGAACCATCATTTTGATTTGGGGAGTATTCTCTTCCGGCGTTTGATGTAAAAAAATGTTAGGGCCTCGTTAAATCATTAAGCGATAACATGAAGAAATTCCCTCGCCTTCTTGAGTCACCGATGAAGTTTATTGTAAATTACATATATGTGAAATAAATGTGTGTCATTAAAAATTTTCGACAGCATTCTAAAGAGTAAGGGGACATTTCAAAGATTATTTTTTGGAAATTTCAAATTTTTTAAAATGAATGAACAAAAATGAAACAGTCAGGTTTCCTCATTTCGATGATTGATTCTGCATTAAAGTAGTAAAACGTATTCCTTCGAATATGGAATTCTCATTACTAATGTTATTGCCTCAGGAACATTCTGCAGATAATTTCATAATTAACTTTAGTACAGAATCAGTGATGAATGAAGGAAAATGTTCATTTTCTCATGTTTTCAAAAATTAGACATTAGAAATGCAACAGAAATATTTGAGGCGATTTGTACTTTTTTTCATTACCCACCGAAAACAATTTAGAAAAAATACAATAATTTCATGTAGAAAATTCTCAGGAGGCTTCTTAGAGTTAAAGACCCGTAATGTGTCGATTTGAGTTAATGTAAAATGTAGTGATAGGAATCATTAACTGAATTGCGATTATTATATTAGAAAAAACGGATGAGATAACTGAAAATATCATGTAGCTAAAAATTTGGTGTTAATTCACGAAATGTTGAATGAAAAATAAAACACGACGAAAAATGTTGAAATAAAATGTCACTTGTGAAATGCATGAGTATTTTGAGTCGAAGAGTGGAGAGATTGCTCTCGATATTCTTCGAAGTGTTCAAGTTATGTAAAATGAAATTGTCAATATAAAGATACTATTAAGTTGAAAACACGACTTATTCTTTACAAATCCTAATTTTTCTCTTGGAAAAAAATTTTTCGATTTCGATTTCTTCTTTGGTGGTGGAATAAAAATCAGGGAACTCTGAATTATACGCGACAGGTGTTTCTTACTTTCATTTTTATTATTAGAATTTAAGACCTGGGTGGATTATCTTTCGAACGTTATCTCGATTGCTTTTCCATCTTGATAATGTAAAATATATCGTAATTTCCATTGGATTTTACATCACGCAGGGGTCCCGAAAAATTATGATTGTACAATAAAAAAAAGTAGAAAAAAACAATCAAGATCACGTTCAAAAGATAATCCTTAATAAAAAAAATCAAAATCAAAAGTATGCATATACTCTTTTTTGTGACGTTTCCATTAAAGAGTTTATTTGCAGACAATTTTTTTCCAAATTACTCTCATGAAATTTAATTGATTAACTTCACCACACGACTATTGCCTCAAGGAAGATCTTCCGATATTTTCTCTCGAAATCTGACAGTAACAGTAAAAAATTTCAGTCCTCAAGGAGAAAAAAAAATCTGAAAGTTATTAAATGAATCATCAATTTATTGAGTACATGCTTCTATTATACATCGACTCAACTATACATTCGGCAATAAAAAATATTCTTAGAATCCTCAACTGAACTCAGTGAATCCCGGATCCACCTCCTAAAAATTTTAACAGTAAATCGAAAATTAATTCGATTATTGGAATATTCATCCATCATCTCAATACTTCGATGGCAATTCCAATAGTTTCACTGTTCTCAATACATGCTCTTCATTCCCTCACGTGTCGTGAGGGTTTTTAAAGCAAAAACCTTCATAAATCTGCCTGTTTTAATTATTAATTAAGTAAATCTGTAGCAAAATAGTCCACTCTTAATATCTTCGTCTTCTCCAAACAGAAATTATCTCGATAATGAGTACTTCTACGAGAAAATGTCAAAAAACATTTTTCGTTCAGAATTTCATCAGTTACAAAAAAGGTCTCTTGACATTTTCTCGGAATCCCGTAGTTCTCAAGATATTTAAAGTTCACAAAAAAATTATTTTACTCATTTATAAAAAAAAACTTTGAGAAAAAATAATCTCCAACTATCGAATCTAAGGGAAAATGTCAAGAGACCTTTTTTGTAGCTGATAAAATTCTGAAAAAAGAACGTTTGTTGACATTTTCTCGTAGAAGTACTCATTATCGAGATAAATTCCTCATTAACACGACAATAAGAATTGATCTCAACGTCCCTTCGCTACAGAAACCATTTCATCTTCTCGTAAACTTTGATTATCAATAAAAGAAATATTTGGGATTCAAAAACCCTTCACTACAACTCTTTTTAAATGTCTTGAAACACAGGGAATTGTAATAAAACTACTTATGACAGCCACAGCCAGCAAAAATCACAAGCAGATTTGCAATGAATACATTAAACTTTATATCAATTTCATAGAAGGGAACAATTCTCGATTAATAAACTAGAATTGAACCTCACATACGTAAAAATATGTATTTCGTAACTGCTGATGAATTATAGGAGTCGATTAATCAATCAATTGATTACAACGACGAATTGCATCGGTTTCGCGTCAAATAAATGAAAACACGAAATGCAGTACGCAAAGACCATTGACAGGATTTTACGGTTTAAATAAACAAAGATGTTCCTCTCAGTTTAATTGAAACACTGATGAGGATGTGAACAATTATATATTCATCATAACGATGATTTTTCTTTTCATATTTTTCAATCATCAGTTCCACTAATTCTCAATTCATTAGCGAAATTATTCAGCAGTCCAAGTAATTATGGAGTTGAAAACAAAAAACAAGACACGTTTTGCTGAAAATTTCCTCAGCCACAAAAGCTGAGTTTTCCCTGCTAAAATCACTTATTCTCGACGTATTTTGATAATTAACGAACAAGTCACATTGACCATTTCGTTCATGAAACCATGAGCAATGACATACTCTCACATTTCTTTTATACTCCCAGAAAAATTGTTAACGAGGTAATCTGCGGAGGGAACGAACCCCAATGTCGATAATGAAATTCATTCTCTGAAGCTCAAAAAGATCATGAGCAATTTATCCTCGAAATGACTCGATTCTTCATCTTTTGTAATAAATCCTGAATCACCTCGACGATTATCGACTTCAGGAGACAATTTCAATTGACATTATTTTTTTTTAACTTTCTCCTCTCATATTTTCTCCTAAACTAACTCAAGATAATTTCATAATTCCGTAGAAATAAAAAATCGTCTTGATACCTTTCACAGAATTCTTCACCTCAACTCCAGTAAATCCACGTTCTCCACCGACTCCACATAAAAACCTCCTCGAAACCCTCTAACTAATGACACATTTGTCTTTGGACTCAGTAGACGACGTCCTAGTGCCCCTCATGCGCTCCTTCGCGATGACCTTCCTCTGAACCTCATCCATCATTTTATGTTTCATGTTCGTCAAATCAGGATACTGAACGTACCCCCCATTTCCATCTTCCACTGGAGCACTTGGCTGTCCATGATGTGCTCCAGGTATTTCTGGAGTTCCAGGTGAAGGTGGGGGACGATAATGAGGATTTGCCCCAGGGAAAACACCTGGGGTAGCTCCGAAGTGGTGGGGATTGGACGGAAGGCCTGGTAAAACAATTGAAGAAAAAATGTGAGACGTGTTCCATCCAAAATATTAATGCAAAAAATGATTTCGTCTCTACGCAATTTAAAACTTGGGGCTTAGAAAATTCACTGAATTCCATAAGACTGGTAATAACGAACAAAAACAATAAAGATTTCTGAAATGATGAAAATTTTTCAAACAGGAACCTATAAGAGTTCATTTAGAATTAGACTAGACCTGTGCGCACGCTTATGTATTCGTTGTGAAAATGAAGAAATCGAATTTATTAAACTTCATATACTCATAGATGTTTTATAAATATTGATAATGACTTAAAGAGAATTAAGAGAATGAAGAGTGAAACATCAATGAATAATTTTTAATCTTCGATTAATTCTTTTTTTTTTACTTTTTAAAATAATCCGATTAAAATCTGTAATTGTTGAAAAATGAGGGGAGGGTTGTGAATTGATTTCCTAGAAAACTGAAAAAATTTCTCAAATTATTTGGGAAACCGGAGAATTTTCATGAATTTTGTAGAGTTTAGAATTTATGTATGAAAATCTGAGAAGCAAGAATTGATCATTTTTGCGTGTGATAAATATGAAAAAATAAAAATTTGGGAAGTGAAGAATAATTTGTGATTTAAAAAAATTTAGAAATACTATTTTTTTTCTCATGATCAACAATTAGGCAATTTAGGTATGTTTTGATATAAAGATAAACTTCACACATGAAAAAATGAAAAATATGAGGGAGAAGAAATTTTTGGCATTTGAAGAATTGAAAATACCGGAGATTTTTTTCAGCGACTAGTTCACGTGACTCATGTGGACAGGAGGCGACAGTGAGTCTTTCTTTTTGCAATTGTTCTTCAAATTTCTGCTTTTTGTTGTAGAGATCGTGGGAAGGATAATGGGCGAATAATCTACTGACTGACAAAAATTGGGCTTGTGACTTTAGTATTCGCTCAACACGGCATTGTGTCTTTGTTACGTAAACTTTGAGGGCCCAGACGGCATAAAAGTTATGAGCATTTGATAATATGTATTTTTGACACAATAAAAACAAACGGCCATATAAAGCAACTTCACGTTTCTTTCATCTTCACTAAACAGTAACATCTCTATACGATTTTCCATACTCAAGACGTTTCAAAAAACCTGTACCTTGGGGAGGCAGTACACCTGGAGGGTAGTTAGCCCCCCCTCCAGGGGACTGATACCCCATCCCCTGACTTCCATAACTCGGCATCGAACCGAACGGAGGTGGGTGTGCGAACACCGGAGGAATAGTCCCCCCAGATCCCCCCAGATTCCCTCCGAATCCACCCTGCCTGGGCGAATTCTGCCCTCCACTCGTCTGCAAAGGATCATCCACCCTGGATTGATGATTCTGAAGCTCTGGAGATTTACTCTTGATGGGTTTCCTCACATTCTCAGCTTTAGCTTCAGAGTTTTGCTTCTTCTGAGGGTTTGAAATCTTTGGGATTGGATTCTTCGGTTTTTCCTGGGAATTCTGGGGATTTCCATTGGTTAATTTGTCTCGATTCTTCTGGAAGTTCTTCTGGGGCTTCTTCTTCAGATCTGACGAGTCCTCGGTTATTGTGTTGGCGGTGGAATCCGTCTGGTCGTCAGTCGACTTCTGATTACGAGACTTGTACCTAGCACCCGTGAGCTTCTGGGAGGCCTTCTCCTCTGGGGGTTGAGTGTTCCTGTCCACTTCGACGTGGCACGTGAATTTTAGGGTTTTCTGGAGCTCTATCTGGAGGTTGTGGGCTCGTTGGACGAAAAGACCCTTCTTGGCGAGGAGATTCTTTGGGATACGAACGGTATCGACCTGGTAAAATCAGTTTTAATGAGGAATTTTTTTTTATCGTAAAATGAGGACAATAGATGAGGTTTTGTTTGGATGAAGAATATCTTTTTTTCGGAATTGGGTTTTGAAGAAAATGTGACAAGAGATTTTTTTAAATGAGAAAATTTCCAATATATATTCTTCTGGACTCAAAAATTACCGAGATAATTGAGGATTCATAACGAGATATGAAGGATCGACCAAATTGTTCCGTTTTATCATTTCAAAGATAAAATGTTAATGATTATTTTAATCTTCAGGAGATTAACTTCATCATTGAAAATCATTGCCACTAATCGGGCTGTTTTCCTCCACGGATTATCTCGTTTCTGATTTTTATGGGATTATAAAAGGAAGGTAAGAGTATATCGATGCTCATCATTTCGTGAACGAAATGGTCAGTCCGACTTCTTCTCATTATCGAAATAATTTCTGAATTAACGAAAAAGAAGAATCAATTTTTTTTGAAAATAGAGAAACAGTGAGAAATATCTTACAACTCCTTCAACACTGAAATTCTGTGCATTACACTGGATCTTCAACTTGTACCGATACTTCCTCGCATTCCTCCCGCTATCGTACATGAGCAGATGAGCACGTAGAGCTCCATTATCGTAAACAACGACATGAAGAAGGAATAATCCAACATCTGGAATGTCCAGAAGTCGATCCATTGTTCGTGGAAACGAGTAATCCAAGAAGAAGCTCGTCGAGTGGGGAAGTTTTCCATCGCAATGCTGAAACAAACAGAATGAAAAAATGCATATAATAAGAATAAGAATGGATTAAATTAAATGAATCTAATTGTGAAGACGGAAATGGGACGGAAATAAAATTAAATAAAATCGCAAATTAATCTAAGCACTCTTTCGCTAGTTTATATTGAATTTTCTGTGCATACACACACACATGACCCTAAAAACATAATTTCTTCACGTTTCATGTTATTCTAGACCATTTGCAATCAACATTCGAAAATCGAAATATCGTTCAAATACATGGCTCCCATTCGAAGGTAAACAAGTGGCCCATCGTACAGGTGTAAATCGAGTATAGTTTTTTCGCTAATAAATTAGCAATTTGCTTCCGCATGGATTAATCGAATTGAAACAATAAAGTGCATATTCGGTTTTTTGTTATCAATTTCAGATTAGTAGGGAAGTTCAACCTTGACTTGGCCTTGTCAATGTCGGTCCAGGGTTGGGCCAATGTCGGGGCATTGTTGGCTCAATGTCGGCCAAGGGTCGGGTCAATGTCGGCCCAAGATTGGCCCCCTAATATTTTAAGCCACGATTGAAAAGATTTCGATGATTATTTATTGAATGATCTTCGAAAAACTAAATTGGAAAAAAGCTCACATACATACATACGTACATACACATACGGACATGATCTAAAAACAGCATATTCGAACTCCTGAGATCAAAATTAGTCATCCTGACACAAAAAAATGGAAATTTTAGATTTGACGAATACAATGCTTCCATTCAGAAGCACAACTATAATTTTTCCATTCCATTTGATTTCTATCTACTCTTTACCTTTCCCTCGGCCACTTTGGAGATGGCAACAATTACCCGACCATTCTCGGAATATCTACACAACGGTGCCCCAGTCATTCTCTGGACACTCTGGAGAACTTCCTCCTTGCCTACAACGTTGACCTCAGATATGTGCACCTCAGTCTTATGAAAGGTGTCCACATCGATGGGAGGATTTGAGTTTTTGGCCCTGAGACGCTTCACATTCACTATTTCCTCGAGGTTTGGCTCAGGGTCGAGATACTCCACGTACTTTAAATATCCCTTCGGGGTATTTTTCTTCATCATGGCCCTCCGCCATCCCCAAGGCGCCTCATCGTTGGCCCTCACCTTCACCTCGACCTCCCGGCCCTCACCAAAAAATGGCCTTGCAGCGTCCTTCATTGGAAGACGAACTTGAGAGAACGGAAATCTTGACTGAGGCATCCAGTTGTTCTCGAAGGTCACAGATACTTCTTCGGGGAAGACGTCCGTGATGGAGGCCTTGTAGTACGCGTTATTGACGCACACCTCGACATCTAAATCCTCCAACTTGGGTATATTTTCTTCGGAGTCGGGACGATTGTCGTTAGCCTGGTGTAATTATTAATTATGATTGATGAGTGATGATGGGGTGGTGCGGGATTATGGGTTCCACAGGTGGAAGGGTTGAGGAGAAAGTTTCGAGAGAAATTTTAGATCAGTTTTTATAGAATCACGACTTTCATATGACCCTCACATGACCCGTATATGATCCTTATATGACCCCATGAGACTCTTTTGACCCTCATTTTGAGCCTTATGACCCTAAATTTCAGAGGAAATCCTACTGAACATTTTATAGAATATCCTATAAGAAATCCTGTAGGAAATGTTCGAATTCTCCATAGCATTTTCTACAGGATATCCTGTGGGAAATCCTACAGGATTTTTTCATACGTGATATAGCTCCTGATATTAACACATAATTATGCACAATTAATGAATAATATGGATGATTATAGAACTGAATAGAAAAATCTGGAGATTTACTTAAGAAATTCTATTAGTCCATCTATATAAAATTGGCATGAGAAAAGATAGAATTTCTTAATAGAATTCCAACATAAATTCAGTAAAATCTTTAGCAAAAGCGTCAGATTTTTCTATGAATTTTTTTTTATAACCAACAATAAATAAATAAATCACTGAAAAATTCACCTTGACGTAGACTCCACTGTGACTCTCCTTGTAATGCTGACGAATTTCCTCGATAGACCCCTGGACCTTGCAATTCCAAATCCAACAGGGGAAAGTGTTCCAGGAGGCATTGCTGTTCTCGCTGGTGACGGACCTGAAGTCGTCGTCATCCTCGACATTTCCCCCGATCTTCTTCCTGATTGTCTCCATCTTCTCGGCAAGATTCTCAGCCAAGTAATTTCGTGTCTTTGTGTACTTCATCTTGCATATGGAGCATTTGTCGTTGGGGGAGTCCTGGCTGCAGGTCAAGCAGACGAAGTGGCCTGCCTCACAGAGGTAGGTGTCCCGGATCAACGGTCCGCGACACTGCCCGCATTTCAGATACTCCTCCAAGGTGTCACACCAACTCAAAATCTGAAGATGAAGAGTTACTTATGGAGAGAAGAAATTCGACGATGATTCCGCTGTTTTCATATTTCTAATGTGGCTTTTGCGTATTTTTATTCCCTTATGGGAATGAGATATATGCAGCACTTATATCTAGCATTTATTTGGCATACCACATTTTTGGCCGAAAATATATCTGGGATATATTGCAGATATATGTTAAATATTTAACATCGAGATATGTGCGCATATTTATATCTAGGATATATCTGGCATATGACATTTTTGGCCGAAATATAAGTGAAATATACTGAGATATGTGTTCGGATATGTTCTTTCCATGAGGGATTGCTTCATTTTTTTTCGGTTGTTTGATAAACTGATTGGATATATGATACTACCTGTTGCTGTAACTCTTCCATGATGGATTACCCTCACGCCTTAAGCTTAATCGTTGGAATCTGCAGCATAAAAAAAAATTATTTCAATTCACTAAATTTTTTTCGTTCGTAATTCTCTGAAAATAGAATACGAGGGGGAAATTGCTCTTGTTTTGCATGTAATATAGTCATTTTTGCGGTTATTTTGCATTTCATTTCCTTTTATCATTTATAATTCATTGTTCATTTCATTTTAGTAAATTGAATAAGATTTCCTTCTTACTAATTTTGTCAGTTTCAATTTAGTTGAATGTTATCATCATCATTATTCTTATTATACGACCCTTTCTTCTATACGACCAATTGTCTTTGTTACAGTTCTATCTCTCCCCTCAGCCCTTCGATAAAATGTTAATAGAAAAATTATATTGACACATACTTGAATGAATTTGAAGCATGATATTGAAAGATATAAAAAATTATTATTATAATTTTTTATTTAATCATCTTAAGGTAATTCAGTAGCGAAGGGGTAGAACGGTTTCAGTTGGAGGGTGGGGCAAAATGAAACAGTCGAAAAACGACAAAATCCTTAACGCAATTCAAGCAAAAAAAATTTTTTAATAAAAATTTTTTTCTTCAACTTTTGTTTATCAATTTTTTTTATTCTTGGGAGTACTGATGAGAATAATGATTTTCCATTCAGCAGAATGGAATATTACGAATAGAAAATTATTAGTTTCATCAAGATTCCCAATAATAAAAAAAAAGTTGATAAAATTTTTCGAATTGTTGGTTCGATGAGGTGGAATTGTTTAAGGGAAAAATGGGAATTGTTGGATTGTGGAATTGTTTACGAAATGGGAGAAAGAAAGTGAACGATAAACGTGATTTTAGGTGAGAAGTATTTGGAGGGAGAGGCGGACTATCAACACAAAGAGCCGCATTGTTCGAGCAGGCTACCTTAGTTAATCGTATCATTGTGTGTTGACATTTTACGACTCAGACCGCTAGGGACTCCGAACAAAAAACAACGAAACACCACAAAAGGTGAAGGATTCTGGGGAACCGCAGGGACACGTCACGAGGTGAAAATTATTGTGAAAAATATATGAAATATTTTTCGAAATTTCTTGCTTCATATTTCGATATCTGGGTTTGATCCCTATCACCACTCGATCCCATGCGATAGCTGATAAATAATCTGCTCGATGAGCTGAGGAGCAAATTTATATAGAGATACGGGAAAAGAATTGAAATGGTTTCCGATTATTTGTTTCCCCTCGGTGACGGAATCATGAAATTCGACAAGGTTCTGTTAATTATGGCGTCATGCTGATATTATCAAATTCTTGAGAAATGTCAGCATATTTTTTTACAGAAATTTTATCCATCACAAATAAGGTCTTGTGAAATTTTCTCCTGAACAAAAACGTAATTTTTAATGAAAAGTTCAACTACTTATAAATTTATAATTTTTTTGCAAAAATCTATTTTGCAATTGTCAGTAATGATGGAGGAGAGCAATGTATTAAATCCATCAATCGTTCGTCAGGGAATTATTCGGGCGAGGGGCGGGTTTAGGAAAAAATGTCACAAAACATTTTTTGTTGAGAATTTCGTCAGCTACAAAAAAGGTCCTATAGTATTTTCTCCTACACCTGTTCGTTTTCGACATACTTCAAGTGGGCGAAAACGTAATTCTTGACCAAAATTCCACCAACTCTCAAATCACTAATGAAACTATTCGATTATCACAGTAATTATCGATACCAGTAGAAAATGTGAAAAAACATTTTTTATTTAAAATTTTCTTCTCTACAAAAAAGGTTCTTAGACATTTTCCTCAAAACCCACTCGTTCCCGAGATTCTTTCACAATTTCCCCCACACCTCAACAACTCTTTCATTTGAATCTCCGTATCGCCTCCCCCCAAAATTCCCACTCTCTCTCATTTGTCTTTTGTGCAGAAAAATCATCATAAATAGTCTCGCTCAACGTTCATACCTCAAGGCCCCAGCCTTTCTCACTCCGTAAATCACAACGGTATTAATAACGTAATAATAAAAAACTCACTTACATTTCCTGGACAATCACGATAATTATCGCGAAACAATTTTCGGTCGCGTCGGCGTCAGAATAATCACAACTGACGTAACTGCCGAACGCCGTTGTGCGTCTACAAGGGGGCCCACTTCGACCGAATAAAGAATCGCGTCATTTTTTATCCACAGAGTGAGATAAAAAACCGGGAATACCCGAAGTGCCTCTAAAATGGATATTTATGCGAAATTCACTAGGAATTCCCTAGACAAAAAAAGAATACGAGATGGAGAAACGCGATTGGTTGATTGTGACTCTTGTTTCCGGCGGGGACGAGCGGGGATTGGCCGAGGACTCGTCATGCGCGGATGAGACGATTTCGAACTGATCTGGAGATCAAAGAATTTCCATTGAACATATCCTTTCAATTTTCGTCGGTCGCGGTGACGTCATTCTCGGTCGTCTTGCGTTATTAGAGAGAATTTTCAGAAGATTGAGGCAGAATGAATACGATTAATTACCTCAGGAGCTTTTTTCCGGGGCGAACTGAGGAGGAAATTATCGAGGATTTAAGTTTGTTGGGGATTGATAAGGAAACTGGGGAGGATATCGTCACCCCGTGGACTGTGCAGAGTGACCACGAGACTGGGGTCGATTATGATAAACTTATTGGTAAGTGGACATGAAGTCTGATTGGAGTAATGATGAGTGAAATTAATGGACGATGCTCGTATGATTCTGCTGGTGGATTTGGTTTGGAAAAAGTGTGAACAAGTTTCGCAAGAGTTTGGGAGAAAATGTTTGAGATTTTCGGTGGAGGAAAGAATTTGCAGCGAAAAATATCAATAGGGGACGATGGGGTAAAATGGCCACTTTTTGCTTTTTTTCAAGTGCTAACGGCTTATTGAATCGTTAATGAAATTGTATCATTTTTTTCAATGAAAAGGGCAATTTTTCCCCCTTGTGGTGAGCCTAGACTGAGTTCAATTGATGAACATATTTATGAGTTATGAATATTTTTAAAAAAGTGAAAGGTGTCCATTTTACCCCACGCTCCCCGAGACATTTTCTCATAGGATCAATCGCGTCTGGAATGACTGAGAATTTTTAAGAAGACGTGAGGAATCGACTCAATTCAAACGTTTCTTCACTTCGAGGATGAATTGATAATGATTATTATTTTTTTTCCTGCATAATTACCAAGATAATTGGATAGTCTCATTAATGAATTGGAAATTAGATGGATTTTCGATTGAAAATTACGTTTATGTGCCCTTGAAATCGCTCGATACGAGCGGCTTTCGGAGACAATGTCGGAGGACCTTTCGTAGACGAGAAAACGTTTCTTCACTTCGAGGATGAATTGATAATGATTTTTTTTTCCTGCATAATTACCAAGATAATTGAATAGTCTCATTAATGAATTGGAAATTAGATGGATTTTCGATTGAAAATTACGTTTATGTGCCCTTGAAATCGCTCGATACGAGCGGCTTTCGGAGAAAATGTCGGAGGACCTTTCGTAGACGAGAAAACGTTTCTTCACTTCGAGGATGAATTGATAATGATTTTTTTTTCCTGCATAATTACCAAGATAATTGAATAGTCTCATTAATGAATTGGAAATTAGATGGATTTTCGATTGAAAATTACGTTTATGTGCCCTTGAAATCGCTCGATACGAGCGGCTTTCGGAGAAAATGTCGGAGGACCTTTCGTAGACGAGAAAACGTTTCTTCACTTCGAGGATGAATTGATAATGATTTTTTTTTCCTGCATAATTACCAAGATAATTGAATAGTCTCATTAATGAATTGGAAATTAGATGGATTTTCGATTGAAAATTACGTTTATGTGCCCTTGAAATCGCTCGATACGAGCGGCTTTCGGAGAAAATGTCGGAGGACCTTTCGTAGAAGAGAAAATTCCCAACGAAAATGTTTTCACATTTTCTCTCGCGATCCGTAATATTACCGAGATAATTTAAAATTTACAACAGCCATTGGGCTCATTCCGTCGATAATTATCAACTCAAAAATGAACTTTGTAGGGAAAATTCCCAAAATGTGGGGGTTGTCCCCCTTCGGCTATTTTTTCTTCAGTGAAATGCTTTTCTACTTTTGTAGTCGAACATCAGAGCTTTCATTTGAGCCCCATTTGACCCCAAGTTTCCGGGCATTTTACAATGTTTTTATTATTTAAACTTTGCAGATCTGAATTTGAATCTCGATATTGAACGTTAGAAAAAATTTTAAAAATCTGAAAAAAAATTACAAAGTTTATTTTAGGAGGAAGATTGACGAAATAATTGAAAAATTGCAACTGTAAAAAATTACAAGGATGAGCTATAAATCATTTGTAACCAACGAATCTTAAAAAAAAAATTCTGTGTAAACTAATTTCAATGACGCTGAATATTAATTATTTTTTTCAAATTTTCCTCACGCAATTCAATTGTCAAGTTTGATGATTGAAAATGGTTGAATCTATAGTGTGATCTGCACCAAACTGTAAAAGATACTTGGATATCTTTAAATTCAGTAGCGAAGTGGTAAACTGGTATAAGTTAATTTTTACTGTTGGCCAGTTTTCAATAAATATCTTGGAATCTAAGGGAGATAGCAAAATTATTATTGTAACCGTTTTTGTAGAGCCGATTGAGAGCTACAACAAATATGGTTATGAAAATTTCGCTATCTCCCTTAGATTCGGAAATATTCCTCAAAAACTCAAGGGGGAGATAAGTCGACTTAAACCGCTTACCACTTCGCTACTGAATTAAAATCCTTCGTAGAAAAATTTGGAAGCACCAGAATCGAAGAAGACCTCCTCAAGAGATTCGAGAAGATCACCGGGAGAGCCCCCCACCGTTTCCTCAGGAGAGGGATTTTCTTCTCCCACAGGGACATGAACACAGTCCTCGACCTCTACGAGCAGGGAAAGCCCTTCTACCTGTACACGGGGAGGGGTCCAAGCTCGGAGGCGATGCACCTGGGCCACTTGATATCCTTCATGTTCTGCAAGTGGCTGCAGGACGTCTTCGACGTTCCCCTGGTGATCCAAGTCACTGATGATGAGAAACTCCTCTGGAAGAACCTCGAGGTCAAGGAGGCCATTAAACTGGCTCACGAGAACTCCAAGGACATCATCGCCTGCGGCTTCAACCCTGACAAAACCTTCATTTTCTCCAACTTCGAACATATTGGGAACAATCCTGAATTTTATCAGAATATCATCTTGATTCAGAGCAAGGTGACATTCAATCAGGTAAAATGATACATTCAATTTCATAATTTCATTGATAAATTGAGAATTTGTGGGTATTTTTTCGATAGACAGGTATAAAAAAATTCTATTTGTTCTTCAACAGATTTCGAATTTCTGGTTGATTTTTCTCGTGAGATTTTTTCTATAAAAATGCTTGGGCATCAATTTTGTAAGTTTTTTCTCTTCTTCTCATCAAGAAAGTCAAACGAAAAAACTTAGAAAATTTGAGCCGAGGAAATTCTACAGAAAAAATCTCAATAGAATAAGTTATAGAAAAATTGAATTTTATTAACTTTTTCTACTGAATATTTTCTATTGAACATTTCAATAGAATCGGCCAAAAACTAATAGAACAGTTCAATAGAAATGCAATAGAATTTTCTAACGAATTTGATAGGCTTTTCTATTAAATTTTTTCGTCCGTGTGGTGACACAAGGCCAAAAGAGAGCAAGCTTCTTCATTAATCAGATTCATTCTCTCTTTCTTCCGCAATAATTAGGTGAGAGGAATTTTTGGGTTCGTGGAGAGTGACGCAATTGGCAAGATAGCCTTCCCGGCCACGCAGGCAGCCCCAGCCCTGTCCACCACTTTCCCCTTCATCTTCAAGGGCGAAAAGGTCCAGTGCCTCATCCCCTGTGGCATCGACCAGGACCCTTACTTCAGGATGACTCGTGACGTTGCTCCAAAGCTCGGACTCCCCAAGCCCGCTCTCCTCCACTCCATCTTCTTCCCAGCTCTGCAGGGCTCCAGGACCAAAATGTCCGCCAGTGACAGCACCTCAGCTATTTTCCTGACTGATTCTGCTGAGCAGATCAAGGACAAAGTCAATAAGTACGCTTTCTCTGGGGGAAGGGCCACTGTCGAGGAGCACAGGAAGGAGGGGGGTGATTGCGAGGTTGATACGTCCTATCAGTGGCTCAAGTTCTTCCTTGAGGATGACCAGAAGCTGGAGGAATTGAGGAAGGTAAAGAGAACGCAATTTTTTGGTTTTGAAATATTTTTTTTTCGATGTTTTTTCCTGATTTTATCGCGACATTTGCATAATTAAAATTGATAATTATGAAATCATAACTCATATCAATTACTTTTATCATTGATTTTATTGAGCTTAATAATTATTGAGCTTTCATTATTTTAGGAGGGTGAGAGGAAAGAAATTAATTTTTTTAATTGAAATTTTTTTGTGGGAATTGCTGGCAAACGATTTTCTCTTCAATATTTTTTACTTGAAGTTAACGAGATATTTTCAAATGAATGGATCAACTGTCTAGTGGAAAAATGGAATTTCCTTGCGTTTGTAAGGCGAATTAAGTTTGTAAAAAGTGATTTGTATTTTAGAAATACACGAGTGGAGAAATGCTGACTGGAGAACTCAAAAAGGAACTGATCGACGTCCTCCAAGCACTCGTGGGTGAGCACCAGAAGAGAAGAAGTGAAGCTACTGACGAAATCGTCAACAAGTTCATGGTTCCACGCGACCTGGGCTTTGCGTTGAACAAGTAGAAAGAGTAGAATAAGAAATAATTGAATAGATCAAGGAAAAATGCAGTACTCAACTGATGAATCTGCCAACTCTTCAGTATTATCTCTATTCATTTACCTATGGTATTAAATCGTGGGGGAAGTAATTAATTTCTTAATTTTATTATTGAAAGAGATGAATATATCCAGAGATAATTTTGTTAAAAAATTTCTTTTCCTGCCATTTCACTGATTACGTTCATTCTTTCTCTGCAAGACCCATTATTACACTATAATTTCTCTATTACCGTATTATACAGAGTTTGAAATGACATCCAGAGACGTTTCAAGGTATTTTGATTATTGGAGTTAAGGATTTGTTAATTAGCTAGATTGATTGAACATCAGAGCTGCAATTTTTTTACTTTTTATTTTGTTTTTTTTTTCACTTTTATTTTCATTTAATGCACACGATTTACTGTTGATTCCTCATTAATTTATGGAATTGGAATAATCACCTTTCTTCGTTATGATTTGTTTCCTTATGTAATAAAATTATGGAAAAATAAAAAAACATTCTATCGGTTCATCGCAGATGGATTTTTTTTCTTGTGCGTCAAACTATCCCAAAGACTCACGAAAAAGAGCTTTAGTTTTGGAATGCTTTTGGAGTGCATTACGTAATGGCTCAATCATCAAAAATGAATGAAGTTTGATGACAGATGTTAAAAAATTCTAACGTCTCTAATTCTTTTTTCAGCGCGTTATCCGTAAAATAGTATTTTACGGACATTTCCTATTCGTCAAACGCCATTACGTCATCAGGCGATTTTCGTCGCATTATTGACATTGTAATTGGGAAATTAGACCGGATTATAAATAAAACACCTCAATTCAATCAAACAGTAGAAAATCATTTCATTTAATGATTGAAACTTGTCTATGATCTTACAAGCTATTTGATAATACTATTTTATTGTAGAATGAGACACTTTCCACCTTCACATCTCAACATTTTCATAATGCTCTTACATTTCTTTCTCTTCATTTTTAATTTCTCAATTCTCTCTCCTCAACGATTATGAGAACAGAAACCATTATTCAAGGGTTACATTTATACACGTTGAATTCACAGCCCTCATCCTCGCCAATAGCAAAATCGAAAAAAAAAACGGTGGAGGTTCATGCACTGACAGCAGTCATAGCACTGCCAGTGCGCTGGCTTGTGCCTCAGTCTATTTTGGCTTTTCAAAAAAAAAACACTAGCATTTTTAATCAAACTGTACAAAATCGTCGATTTAATGAATAAAACTTGTCCATGATCTTACAAACTATTGAATAATACTATTTACAGTGGAATGAGGCAGGTTCCACCTCCCCATCTCATTTTTTTCCTAAAAATCCTCAATTATTTTCGCTTCGTCTCTAATTTCTCGATTTTCGCCCCTCAAAAATTATAGGAACCAAAGCCATTCTTCATCGTTGATAAATATCGCTTGATTACCTCTCATACATTGTGAATTCACAGTCCTCGTCATCGGCGATAGCAACAAAATCAAATGGCAGAGGTTCAGGTACTGGGGCAGAAGCCACAGGAGCTAGGATGTTTTTCTCAGTCTTCATGATGTCACGAATGGCGATCAGTGACAATCGCTGCTCCCTCGAGTAATGTGAATTTGACGAGCAGTATTCAATGACTTTCTTCAGACTGGCTTGCGCCTCTGCGAGGGTCGTTTTTGTCTCCCCGAGGGGATCGACTGCTGCAGTCTCAATCTGCTGATTCGCCTCGTTCTCCTCCATGATAATTTGCACGATCTCGTTCTCGTCCAGGCACTCGTCCTCGGTGAGCTTCGTTGCTGGGTGCAGCCAATTCTCAATGTCGACGACGCTGATGCTTCGGTACGCGTTCGTTCTGTTCAGTGTCTCGCAGAATTCACGCATCAGGGCTATTTCATTCTGGTGGAACAGCCCAGTGGAGCTGTCCGCTGTCTCACATTCTTCTACTTTCACTTGGACTTCCTGTGCATTCTCGTCGAGGTCTACGTGATGTTGGGGAGGATTAGCGCCTGAAATTTGGGGCCAGAGCTGAAATTAAATAAATATGAATTACTTATTTCGAAAGTTATATGACAAATTTTGGGGGAGAATATTTTCTTTGGAATTAGGCTTATTTCGTTTTGTAGGTAATTTTCTTTTGAAAGAAGTTCGTAATAAAAAATAGCAATTCTCTCAAATAATCAAATATTCTACGGACTTTTGATGTTACAAATTTCTTGGAATTTTAGTGGTTGTTAAATGACAAGCTGCAGATTCGCTATGTTGAATGGATTTGAAATTTTCTGCTTTTTCAGAACCGGAGAATTTTGGTAATTTTTCTTTCGATTGATTTTATTAATATAAAATTGATTGCTTGGTAAAATTTTTTAAAGACACTAGCTTTTTTTTTGGAAAACAAATCACTCAGAATTTAAAAAATGTTGCAATTTTCATGATTTCTCCATAAGAAATCTATTAAAAAAATATAGTTGTTTTCAAAATATAAATTCAAAGAAGCTGGATTATCCGTTTAATTTTCCAAATTCTTCTCACGCAATTCATGACTTGTTGTGACTTTAAATTCAATTGACCATGAATTCAACAAAATTCAATTTTCTGTTGAATTCTCCAACCCATGGCGATGATTAAACATCACATTCAATAGAATATTCAATACATTGAAAAATCAAAGCAACAGTTCCCTGAATTCTCACAATTTTCAATAATTTTCATTATGATAAAAACCTGAAAATGATAATTTCCGTGAATATTCCAGGAATTAACGAATTTTCCAGTAAGAAAATTCACGGGAATTCGATGTAGGGGAGGATGGGGTAAAACGGACACTAGACTTTTTAAAAATTATTCATAACTCAGAAAAAAAATTATCAATTGAGCTCAGTGTAGGCTCATCACAAAGAGAAAGAGTTGTTCTATGTATTAAAAAAAAATTACCAAATTTGATCAACATTTCAACCCCTCATTATCATTAAAAATAAAGTCAAAAGTGTCCGTTTTACCCCAACCTCCCCTAAATCAGTCATCGATTAAAATTAGAAGTTTTTCTACCACTGCAGTCCCCAGAGAACTAAAGCTACCTGACAAAAAACGAGAAAACGCTACCAATCTCACCAAGACTCTCCACCAAAAATCCCCAAAACTGAAGCTCTGGATCATAATCCAACCCCCACCGCCCCCCAAAATGGAATTCCTGCACCCAACCGACTCACCGGTTTCCAAGACTTGAGAATCGTCTCATTGGACAGTTGACTCCAGCTGTTAGAAGCCCAGAAGATGACCTCCTTGATGGTAAGATTCTTCATAGCCTCATCCAAAGAACCCCCAGCATTAACACTCCCCATAATAAACTTCATAAGCTGCTGTCGATAGGACACCTTAAGATTCCTCATCCAGCCCTGATCAAAAGTTTGCAGCATGGCCGTAGTATCAGGAGGTAGGAACTCCACCCTGACCTCCTGGCTCTTCATCTCCTGAGGCAACGAGAGCCAATTATCCATGAACAAAACAGCCTTGGGAGGGATGCCCCTGGAGACCAAGAACTCCTTAACAGTGGGGCAAAACTCCTGGTTGAACCAATCTCTGAAGATTCCCCCAGTGACGTAGGAGCTCATCTGATTCCTGTAGCAAACAGGAAGTTTCATGATGTCCTTAATAGCCCTCGGCTTGGGGAACTTGCCCACAATCACCAGAGGAAACTTGCAGGTGCCCGAGGCATTGCTGCAGGCCATCAGGGTGATCCTCTCCTTCAGCTGCTTCTGCGGATGGCCCTCAGGGGCCCATTTCACATTCATCACGAGCTCCGGCAGTTGCCGATAGTTCAAGCCAATCATATCGCAGAAGAACACCTGACCCGGCATCAGTCCCTCCGCCTCGATCATCCCAGCGAACTTGGCTCTATACTTGTCCGCAATCGTCTCGTCCGCCAATGGGCGATCGGCGCTCGATGTGGCGCTAGTTGTGGCGTTCTGCGTCGTAAACTTCACGCCGTAACGCCTCTGCCATTTTGACAGCCATCCCTGACTCGCTGCGAACTTCTGCGCAATTCCCAGCTGATTGCGGAAGAGAAGCGCCTGAATCTGGGCGCTAGATCCTGTGAAGGTGCATCCTGCTGCACTTCGCTCTCTGTGCCACAGCCACATGGCTCTGTCTATCAACTCGTGCACTGGCTTTTTTAGTCTTTTAACCGCCGTTGGCATCACTCCGTTGTGCTCAGACGCCCATTTCTCCAGGGCCTTCTCGTTCTTTATCCAACCGTTGACTGTCGACAAATGGACACCGAACTCCTTCGCGATTATGTGGCGAGGGCAGCCCTGCTTCATCTTTTGCAGGGCTTTCAGTTTGTCGTGCACGTGAACCTCCACTGAATTTTTTCGACGCTTTTTCGCGGGAGGTGATGGCTTTGGGGATTCAGGGGAAGGGGGTGGAGATGATGAGGGAGGTATGTCGGAGTCGGACATGTTGCGGTTAGGTTTCACGGAGCGAAACTCAACGAGACTGCGGGCTGGTCAGGGGAGTCGAGCGCCACTGCTGCGCACGCCCGCGCGCATGGCGTTGTACGACAGTGGGGTTGCCTGGTAGTGCGCGACGGAGAGAGGACATGTATTACAGAGACCGGGGAATGGAGGGGGAGGAGGGGGTCGCGGGGTTGGACTTAGAGAATTTTTTTTCAATTACGATGTTTCAAGGTTTTTGGAGATTTTGGTTTTTTGCGGAGGAGGATGAAGGGTTTCTAATAAATTACGAGATCTGTGCGCGCGCTCATCTATTCGTTGTGGAAATTAAGGAATCGAATTTGTTAAAGTTTATATATTCTTGGTGTTTTGTAGATATTGATAATGACTTGAAGAGGATTGAGAGAATGAAGAGTGAAACATCAATGAATAATTTTTAATCTTCGATTAATTCTGTTTTTTACTTTTTAAAATCATCTGATTAAAGCTGTAACTGTTGAAGAATGGGGGAGGGTGATTAGTTCATTTCGTAGGAAACTGAAAAAATTTCTCGACGTCTTCGGAAAATTTCACAGGTTTCCAGATAACCGGAGATCTTCAAGGTTTTTCTCGAATTATTTCGGAAACTGGAGAATTTTCATGAATTTTGTAGAGTTTGGAATTTATGTAGGGGAGGGTAGGGTAAAATGGACACTTTTGACTTTTTAAAAAATATCCATAACTCAGAAACAGATTTATCAATTGAGCTCACTCTCAGCTCCTCACAAAGAGGAATCATTGTTTTTCAATTGAAAAATAAAATTATTCCATTTCATAAATAATTCAACACGTCATGAATATTTTAAAAAAAGTCCAAAGTGTCCGTTTTACCCTACCCTCCCCTATGAAAATCTGAGAAGCAAGAATTGATCATTTTTGCGTGTGAGAAATATGAAAAAATTGACATTTGAGAAGTGAAGAATAACTTGTGAGTTAAAAAAATTTAGAAATACTATTTTTTTTCTCATGATCAACAATCAGGCCATTTAGATATATTTTGATATAAACTTCACACATGAAAAAATTAAAAATATGACGCAGAGCAAATTTTTGATTACCAAATTGATGATTACCTTTCAAAAGATCGCCGTCATTTCTAAATGCACCGTATAAAACCTTTTCTCGTTTCTAGTAGCTCATTTACTTCTCCACTGGCTGATTCAACTTGTTATATTAAGGGAGAGTGGGGTAAAACGGCCCCTTTGACTTTTTCTGTTATACTCATAACTCAGGAACAAATTCATTAATTGAGATCAGTCTAGGCTCATTTTAAACAGGAAGAAGTGAAGTTTCCATGGAAAAAAAATATTCCATTTTATTTAAAACTGAATGAGCTGTTAATATTTTTCAAAAAATCAAAAGGGGCCGTTTTACCCCACTCTCCCCTGCTCCTGCCCGACGGCCACTTCGATTCAGTTATAGTAATTCCGCTTGAAATGAGAATAATCCCGCCATCTCTCACCGTCCCGCTGCACTAAAAATGTCGACTGGTAAGACATTTCCTGAAGATATCTCCAATACCGAGTCCTTTTTAACCACCTGATGAGAATCTCCCTATCCGGGAATGTGTCCACAAATAATTTAGTTCCCTAGAACGTGTCCAAAAAGGAATGTCTCCACGACCTCCCCCCCGCGCGCCCGACCCAGTGGTTCTTCGCAGAAAAAAACAAACAAATAAAGTGATGTCAAACGACGCCGTAATAATGATCCTGCGGTCATTCACTCCCAATTTTTTGCACAAATAATTGAGCCGAAGTGCTAAAATGACGGAAGATAATGAGGATACGGCACTGGCCGAAGATGTGAGTACTCAGAAATTAAGATTTCTATATAACCTCAATGAACTGTGAAATCAATCGTTCCGAGAGCTGTCGAAATTTCAATTGTCGATAATGTGTTGCTAGTGGTTTTTCCTAAAAAAGAATTGACCTTCAGAAATGTTTTTAAAGTGATAAAAGCCGATCCAGGGGGTTCGGAGGGAACATTTTTACATAACTCATTGTCTATTTTTACTTCATTATTAAAGATGGAAAATTGAGTAGTAGAAATGCTGAAGGTGTTGTAAAAAATCTCAACTTGACACTGAGAGAGAAAAACAAACACGTCAAACAAGTTTTGTTTGGGCCAACAAAATCGCTAGTTGAAAATTGCTAAAAAAGAATTTGTTTGGTTCGAATTTGAAAGTCTCAAACATGAATAATTGTTCTGCTTTTGACAGCAACGAAATATTTGGCTCAAGAGGCTCAAGAGGCGGATTCAGGATGAAAACATCTCTATAGAGGAAAATTTATCAACTAATATTTTATCCCCAAGTTACAAGATTGCTATCATATCATTTTTATTGTTTCATTTAAGGGTTCATTTGTTGTCTGTGATTATTAGACAGCCGAAATGAAAAACTACTATCCCTTGTTTCGCATAAAACAAAGATTTTTCGGGAGCAAAATACGTTTGGGAGTATCGAATAACGAAGGAGTAGTGCTAGAAATGACATTTCTTGCGTGTACAGAGAATAAAATTTTTTGTGAACTACTAGGGGAGGTTGGGGTAAAATGGACACTTTTGACTTTTTTTAAAATGTTAATGACGGGCTGAAATTTTGATAAAATTTAATAATTTTTTATCCACTGCAAAGAGCAATTCTTTCCCTTTGTGATGAGCCTAAACTGAGCTGAATTGATAAATTTGTTTCTGAGTTATGAGTAATTAAAACAAAAGTCTAAAGTGTCCATTTTACCCCAGTCTCCCCTAAATCTATTTTTGCGACAAACATTTTTCATTCCGGCGCACTCTCTACATGTTTGGCACCAAAAATCCTCTTCGATAATTTTCAAATGTTCAGCACGAAGTTTTTCATTCTTGATAATTTGAAATTTGCGATTTATTCGGTTCAAATAAGATTTCTTTGAGAACATGTGTTTTTTATCACAATTTCGTTCGTGTGATCGACAGTTGAATTTAATTTTAGGGGACAATCAGCGAGGAAGAGTCTATGCCGTCATCCATCAGTCGTAGTCTGGGCGAATGCTCAGTTCGTCTGAAGGAAATTCCAAAACCTCCTGAGGATATTAATCCAGTATCCGGTCGATCAGAGGATGGGGGAAAAAAATGGTGGTTGAAACGTCCAGAAACTCGACTTGGGTCCTCGTCGTCCAGAAAATCAGAGGCCAAGTCGATTCACTCGCCAGAAGGCACTTCGTCCATGCGAGAGTTCCTGGAGAAAGAAAAATATTGCAGGGTAATGCCTCGATTTTGTTTCGAATTTAAGGATGGAAATAGAAAGAGTATTGATTTGTTTTTGGTTGCAGGTGATGCATAAGGAGGAGGCAGACGGGAGGGACAAAGATGATACTCTCTGTGATATTTTGGCGTCTACTGCATTCGATAAATATCCTGAAGATTTCGAGAGTACGTATCGCACAGTTTTTTTTCATCATGTTTTCATTGAATTAGTTGGAGTGGTTGAATCGACTTAGGAGGCAATTTCATACACTGAGAAACCAAAATTCTAGTTTGTAGAAAAAATATCGGAATTTCGTAGGAATAATCGAAATTTTTTTTTCATTTTTCCACTATTGGAGAAATATTTTGGAAAAAGGTCGTATGTTTAAAAAAAAATTGTCCTCAAAAGTTGGGATTTGTTTCTGACAGAATCGAGAATACATTTTAACCATTTTAAGAATAATTTTTGCGCCCATTTTACACGAATGGCGCAAATTTTTATATTTAACAAAATAAAATTGACTCATTTTACCAATAAAATTCTCAATTTCCAAAATTCTTCCTTTTCACCGAAGTGAAAAATGAATATCCTGTCACATTTTCCAGACGCAACTGACGAAGACATCGGCAGTTTCCTCGAAGAGATGAGTAAAATAGCGGGTGCGTTGTCCCCAAATTCTGCTCCGGAGCGCACGAAGTCCCTGACCTCTTCGAAAAACCACACCGAAGAGGAGAAGTCAGTGGAAGAGCTCCTGCAAGAAGCTGAAAAATTAGTCCGTGAAAACGTAAGCCTATCAAAAAGTTCCTCTCGCTCCGAAACCCTGATGCCGTCTCCCGAAAATTCAAAAGCCTCCAAAGCTCGTGCCAAAAGACTCGAAGACGATATTTTCAATTTCATTCAGCAACAAGTTCACAAAGAGAGTGAAAAGATGCGAAAGAGTCCGCGGAGCGAGAGACAGCGGCCCTCGAGCCCGGAAATTCGCGTAACCTACGAGGCCCCAAATTCCCTGAAACCCCCAACACCCCTAGAACTCCAGAAGAAACACTTCGAAGATCAAAAAGTCGAGGTGTCGAGTAGTTCCGATCTCGACGATCCCATAGAGCGTCACTCCAATTCCGAAGACCTCAAGTCCTTAAAAAAGTCCCAGGAAGACAAAGTCAATCTCCAAAAAGAGATAACCGACGTCGACAAAGACTTTTTCGATGACTTGTTGAAAAAGTCAAAGGAGAAAATGGAGGGAGGACTTTCCGGCAGCTCGAGCTTTGGTCAGGAGGACTTCTCCCATTTCCTAAAAATCCTCCAGGGAAAGTCTGACCTCGAGGGCTCGAAAAATTTCTCCCACCAGATTGACCCCATCGCGAGCCCCCCAACCGATCCAAAAAGCTCCATCTTCCCTGAGAAAGAGATCACAGAGATCTTAAAAAAGGAGCTGACAAAAGTTCAGAGGCCAAAAAATTCCCACGAAATTGTTGATTCCGACTCCAGCGCCAGCAACGAGCGCTCCGGCAAGTCCCGAGAGTCAGTATCAACAAGAGGTAGTGCATTGTCCAGAAACTCTAGTCGAGACAGAGCGACCAAAGCAGAAATCCGAAAAGTCCCCAATTCCGAGACTGAACTGTACACAGTTGGCCTCACCCCCAGACTCGAGCTGTTTGCCGACGCGATTCCAAAATTAATGGCGGAAAAATCGGTGGAGATTGCCCAGAAGAATTCACCGCAGATCACCCCCCGAAATTCCCGCGAAACTCCTGGCGATGAGGAGAGAGATCGCGAGATTTTCGGGACGATTTCCCTGAACTTGAGCTCGAAAGCCGAGGTCGGTAGCTCGTCGAGAGGGTCCAAACCTCCGAAGCCTCCAGACAGGAAGTTTCCAGGTCGTTGGGGGCCCCTGGGGCCCTCGCGAAGTTACGACCAACTCCCACACCCGATGACGTCCTTCCGATCCTCCCTGGACGACGTGAGGAACCCCAAACCCCCCGAGAACCTCAAAAAACCCCCCCTCGGCTCTAGAACTGTCACTAAAAATCCGAAAATCCCTTCGAGGCCCCTCCAGACGTCCTCCTCCAAGGTCAAACTATCGTTGAAACCCACCGTTCAGAAGCAGCCCCTGACAACCCGCGGTAGAACCCCCGAGACGATGATAAAGCGCACGCTGGCTGGCGGTGACAATCGTCGAAACTTCTCAAAGAGCGATTACGAGGCGCTTTACCTCGAGGAGAAACACAAAACAGCTCTCATGCGCGATCAGATCGAAGCCGAGGCGAAATTGTACAAACAACAGATTCACGGTATGCGAGAGTCCTTCGAGGAAGAGCTTTTCATCCTGAAAAAGCAGAACATCATTCTGACAGCTAAAGTTGATGAGCTGACCTTGAAAGAAGCGACCGAGAGGCGAACGGAAATTCCGGGCTCGAGAACGGAGACGAGGGTTAACTTGTTGGAGAAGGAACTGGAGCGACAGGAAAGCTTGATAAGAACTTATGAGACTGAGAACAAGAGGCTAATGGTGGAGACGAAGCGTCAACAAGAGGAGATCAAGAATCTTGAGCAGAGGCAGAGGTTTAAGGACACTCCAGTGACTTCGGGTGAAGTTGAGAAGCTCAATGACACCATCAAGGACCTTCGGGAGGAGATTCTAAAGCTCAATTTGGAAGCTTCGGATCTTCGTCAGAAGAACTCGGATTTGGTTCTCAAGCATGACGATGTGGTACAGCAGAACAGTCTCCTTCAGGACGAGCTTACCCTGTTCAAGGAGCAATTGAAGTCCAAGGATAAGTTCATAACTGATAGACTTCAATCAATGAGAACCGAGGAGATGGAGACTCGAAGGAAAATGGAGGAGATGAGGGTTGAGCTTTCATCGAAGACTGAGAAGCTAAGACTAACGAATGCTGAATTTGAAGAGTTCCAGCGGGCGATAACACCCCTAGAGAAGGAGCTTTTGGAGCTCCGAGTTAAAGAGCAAAGCTTGCAGGAGAAGCTCCAACTGTCGAGAAGTCACGTGGAACGTGAGAAAGTCCTGACTCAAAAGCTCAAGGACCAAGTGATTCTAGACAACAAGAAGATCCTCGATTTGAATCGCCAAGTTCGGGAGATGGAGCGAATTCTGAAGCGCAAGAATCCGGATTCTGTGTCTGCTTTGATTCTCACTGCAAAGTCCGATCACGAGCGCATAAATTTGGAAAAAATTAAGCTCTTGGAGGACAGGATTGCGTCGCTAGAGGGCGAACTGCGCGCCAAGGAAGAAATTGGTCAAGAGAAGCTGTCAGATTTACAGCAGAAGTTCGCGGAAATGAAGGATAAGTACTCGTCGCAAGTGTCTGAGTTGGAGGAGAAGCTCCGAGAGGCTGCATCGAAGCCCCAGAAGAGTCACGTCAACACTTGCACGCAGACAATGGCAAAAATCACGGAGAACAAGAGTGTCGAAGCGAAACGAGATGACGAGAGGCTTCAAAAATTTTCGGACAAGGAGATGAGGAACGGAAAGCCGAACTTGAAGTCTCAGAATCCTAAAGAGGACGCACACTTGATCGCCACAATAAGAGGTCTGAAGCTCGAGCTTGCGAACAAAGACAAGAGTGTGCAAAAATTCACGAAAGATGTGCAAGAGCTTCAGAAGACCAATCGCCGTCTGCAGAAGGAGCGAGAGAGACTGTTGAATGATCGTCGAAGCTTTCGCCCGGGGGACACGGAGAAGCTCAGGGGCACGAGGCCGGAGACAAGTGATCAAAATTCAAACGTCTGCCTAAACGGCCATTTGTCGAATGGACAGAAGTTCTCGGGATCCTCTCAAAAGCTTTATGATCCACTTCAGTTTTCGGAGAATGGCGAAAGCTCGGTTGTCAAACGATTGACGGGTGAGAACGAAATATTGAAGGAGGAGTTGAGCAAAATGAATAAGGATTATATGACGCTGAAGAACAAAAGACTGCACGATTTGAATTTACTCCAGGAGGAGCACGAGCGAGAGGTAGCATCGCTTGTTAAGGAGTACAGCGTCAAATTTGGCGATTCAAAAGTCGTTAAACTTCAGGGTCAAATCAACACTCAGATCGCGATAATTTCGCACTTGAAGGAGCAGATTGACAAACTCCAGGATTACAAGGAGCAAGTGATTGTTCTTAAGGTTGAGCGGGAGCATCTCGAGAGTAAAGTGAAAATTTTAAATGAGAAGGTGAAGTACCTGTCGACACCGGGGACTGAGCAGTTGCAGTTACTGCAGGACAAAATTACAATTCTTCAGCAGAGGCATGAGAGCCGGGAGATGACTCTCCAGAATTTGGTGAGAGATTTGCTGAGGAATAGGACGCTGTGTCGTGATTGTAAAGGGGAGAAGGGAAAGAGTAAGCAGCTTTGTTATTTTCGACAAGAGTTGGATCATATTTTGGGAATGCTGCAGGAAATTGCCAATGTTTAGATGAGTACCTTTTTCATTTTTGTGATATGGTGTTCTTGACGCGTTTGAATATCGGCTATGTATGTGCAGTCTTTTTTTAAACGATATTTTACAGTGGATTTTTCATTCCGAGGGTTTTTAAGCCTGCGAAAGAATCTTTCTGCCTTTTGATCTTGTCTGAATGGCAGGGCTGGCGGAATATCAGTGGTGATATGGAAATTGGGAGGAAAATTCGATGTTGAGAGTTTAATTTCATAAGTTAAATGAGAATAATAATATTTCGAGATTTCATTGTCAAGAGTCAGGTGAGGTAAATCTAATTGTTGAATTCCATGAAGCGATTGTGAAGTCGGTAATCAGGAAACATCAATAGGAATGGGTTAAATGCATCGTTGATCTCAAATTTTGACTTTAAACTTTTCGATTTTGATGTTTGACACTCGTGATATTGGACACTCTCAAAAAATTCGAATGTTACCCCAAATACTCCTGCTCCGGTGGCCCTGCGAAATATTGAACATTCCCAATGAGATTGATTTTTACAAATAGCCAAAAAATAATGCTACTGATGTCCAATCGATACTCCTGAGTAGTTTTCCAAAAACAAATTGCAAGTAATTTTGAATAATGCATATTAGATGATCGATTGGGGTCACTGCCAAAGATAATATTAACCGCTGGAGTTTGACCAAAAACTTTGGCATTTATTTTAATGAATTTGTCTCTCTAAATGTCGCTGAGATCTTGCCAGAGGAAAAGTAATGAACAAATCTTCCATGAATTACAGAACAAAATCTTAAGAAATGTACTAGACATATTTTTTCGCTGAGATGGTTCGCTGTAAATAGATTAAACTGAACTCATTTCGATTATTGGAACTTGTATTCGTGTAGTTAGGTAACATCAACAGATTTTTGTCGTAGGAGACATCACAATCAACGAATTTTTTTTTGTATAGAGTATAATATAATGATTAAAACATGAATACGTAAATCGTATATATCACTCATCACTAATTTATTGACATAAAAGGAAAGAAGAAAAGATCATCTTGAAATAATTCCATTGAGATATTCAGTATTGCACGAGAAATATACTCATTTTTTACATGACACTTTTTAGCTTTAAACTACAAGATAATGTACAAACTCATCTTGAATAAATCAATCTTTTTCGTCCAGATTTCATGAACCAATAATTTTTTTCGATTTTAGAGAGCGTTGTAATTTCTCAGGTTCTCATTGTTGTTGAAACCTACAAAGGTTTCAGTTTTTTTCAAAAATTCTGAAAACATCCGTGCAATAATAATTACGAATTAGTTTTTTTTTAATTCGACTCCTGCACCGCTAATTTCGTCGTGTTTAAAATATAAATTTGCGCCATTCATTCACATGAAAATAGGCAGAAAAATTATCTTCAAAATATTCAAAATGTATTCTCGATTCTTTCAGAAACATTTTCCCGGCTATTTTACATGAATGGTGTAATTTTTCATTTAAAAAATAACGAAATTAGCTGAATTTCAAAAAAATAATTCATAATTATTCAAAAAAAATCTCTCATCTCCACATTTCAGTATTTTTTTTCACCCTCAAGACTTCTTAATAGTCAACCAAATAAAACCACACGTTGCCACGAAAAATACTCTTTATTACATGAATATTTTCAACAACATCAGAGGAATAAGGTAGATAATGAGTCAGCGCACATTGAGTAACAGGTCAATAGATATTCCGCTCTACACTACTCTAAAAATGTCTGTTCTACTCTACTTCTAGCTGTGCAAGGTGCAGACAACTTCTACAAAGCTCTATGTCAAAACTTCACAAGAGGGATTAATTAGTTGCTTGCAGAATGCAATTAAAGATTCATTAATTAGGACTGCCATTCTTAAGTTTCCAGTAGATAATAGTTGATAGTTTTACCATGCGAGAAGACGAGCTGCGTGAGTCAGAGTATTTCTGCAACAAAGTAAACACCTATTGTCATCTGAATCCTAAAGATTACCAAAATAATTGATACATCCATTCCTTACTTGATATATCCATTTTTCTGCTTAAAAAGCGATGCGGTATAAACCGTGCAGAGTGCCAGCACAAAAATCTGTCGCAAAACTTCGTAATTAGTACTGTCTGCTGGATCCTTGCTGTCCATTACAGTAGGTACTGTCGTGAGGTAGATTTGGTTGCGTCTGCTGTGATCAGCATTTCTAAGTTCAGCAGCTCTTGCAATCCGTCTCTCTTTGTCATTTTCCCTGCTATCCTGTCGTGATATTCTGCGCTCGTCTCTCGTCTCACGTTCGACTTGACGACGTTGAGTATCAGAAAGCCGCGAGTTACGCGGGATTTGGGCGGTCTGGCGTAGAGAGTTCACCCAAGACGTCTCCCTCCGCGTGTCTGAGGATTCGGATTGTCTTCCTTCATGGGAACGCGTTCGGCGGGTTGACGGCTGCACTCGGTCTGACTGACGTTGTTGACGCTCTAGAGATTGGACGTGACGGCGTTCGGAGGATCTTCGGTCTTCTGATCGGATATTGGTTCTTTCGCGGACGGAGCTACGGCTCTGAACGCGGTCTGAAGATCGTCGTTCATCGCTCCTTTCGCTCATGACACGTTCCTGGCGCTCTAAAGTCCGGCTCAGACGACGCTCCGTCGATCGGCGGTCATCAGATCGCTCAGTCAATCGTTGAGCGGCAATTCGCTCCCCTGTGAGACGTTCCTGACGCTCTAAATTACGACTTGAGAGACGCTCTGAAGATCGCGGATCCTCCGATCGCACACTAGACCTCCGGACATCCAGCCTTTCCCTCGCGAGACGCTCCTGGCGGTCCAGATTGCGACTCAGAACACGATCGGCAGATTTCCGTTCATCAGATCGCGCGGTCCTTGAAGCGTCAATCCTCCTCAGCTGTTCGCGACGGTTTTGAAGACGTTCTGCCGATCTGCGGTCTTCCGACCGAATGCGGAAATGTTGAGCGTCAATTCTTGAGCCGGCAAGACGCGCTCTGCGCTCTGAATCTCGGCTATCGACGCGTTCCACAGATCTTCGGTTGTCAGATCTGATAGCAGACCTTCGAGCCTCGATCCGCGGTCCCACGGATCGCTCTTGGCGGACTCGACTGCGCGCAGAACGACGTTCATCAGATCGTACGACATCTCTTCGCGATCGGCTAAGGTCTTCAGAATCTTGAATTCGATTTTCCGCAGATCGCTCTCGCTGAACTCGCGAGTCCGCGCGGGATCGCTCCTGGGACCTGACGTTGATCCTTCGTCCAGTCTCTTGACGCCTCTCAGAAGACAGCTCTCTCCTTTCAAGCGATCCGCGGGTGCTGGATCTCGCGACATCTGCGCGTTCCAATCGGTTGTCAGACCTCACGTCGCGGCGCTCTGAACTCCGTCGGCTGGTGATCACCCGACGCTCTCGGGCTTCTACTTCTGGGCTTGTGCGACGTTCCGTCCGCGTCCGCTCGAGGGATTGAACTCTCCTGTCTGGGGAACGAACTCGCCGATCGGCGTCGGCTGATCTGGATCGAGCCATGCGGTCAACGCGCATGTCCACACGTCTCTCCTCATTTTGGCGGTCAGACGATCTCCTTTCCGAAGACCTGCGCTGCAGAAGCCTCGATGGATCGGTTCGACGTTCGCTCGGGCTTTCTCTAATTCGGTTGCTCCTTGAAGTGCGACGATCCAGGGATACCGATCGACGATCGTCGAAGCGGTTGGCAACTTGTCGTCGCTCGGATCTGGTATCTTGTGATCTTGTCAGTCTTTGGTTCTCCTGTGATCGAACGTCTCGGGTGTCGGTTCGATGTACAGCGATGCGGTTGCGCGAATCTCTAATGTCTCGAGCATCTTTTGCCGATCTCTCGAGTACCCTTCGCGATTCACGCTGGGATCGCTCTGGATTTCGAGAAATCGCTAGATGCTCGAGCGATCTAGAGACTCTAGTCATAGTGAGGGGGTCGAATCCTGTGGTAGGTGCCAGGTCGACGGCAGAAGGCAATCGGTGAGTGAAGGGGTTGTCATTAGGGCAGGCATCGACTCTGCAATCACAGGAGGATTTACGTGTGACACAATTTTCGAGAAATGACTTCATGACGTGTATGCGTCGTTTGAATGAACAGAACATCGGGTCGTCACAACAAATTTTTTGGCTTGATTATTTAATTTGACTGGTCTGATGGCGCGCTCTCGCGCGCCTCGATCCCCCGAGAATAGACAAAGGAGCCAACAGGATTTCGAGATATTAGTGATATCGATTCTACTCACTCATGCGGAGCAGTATGCTTCAGCTCTGGTCCTGCAAGACTTCCAGCTCTCCCTTCTCGATCTCGAGACACATGTCCAAGTATCAAACAAGCTAATGACACTATCATCAGACCTATGTACTGCCAGGATTTGACCGGCAGCACGTGGTGCCTAGTGCGTCTCATGATCGTGACAGAAACCTGAAAAATTGAACAGACAATCAGCAGCTATTAAAAATCCCGGGCGCTTGCCCGAGGGATTTTTCTGCAAAACTTGGCACGATGGTTTGTTTGCAGGGGAGCTTGAGGGAAATACCGGATTAATTTTTAATCTCGAGGGGTATTTTTCGGATTATTTTTCCCAATTGAATTTTGACCAAGCAGAGTGCAGTGGACAACATCAAGAGCTGAATCAGGGAAGATTTGAAGAAATTATGTTAATAGAATAACCCGATTTCCATAGACTGTCAAATATAAGATTCTATCTGAAATGAGCCGAAAAAATGGAGAGCTACTGCGAAATATTCAGGTAAAAAAATGAAGAACTACTGCGAAATATTCAAAAGCTAGGAGGAAATATCCGAAATAGAACTGCCGGGTAGCTTCAAATACTGCGCTCTGATTGGTCGAAATCCGATTGGGAAAAATAATCAGTAGTAATACCCCAAGAGCTTCAACATTATCGAGTATTTCCCGATAGCTTCGTTGCAAGTAAATGAGGGTGTCAAGTTTTGCAGTTTAAAAAATTCCGAGCGCTTGCCCGAGGGATTTTTCTGCAAAACTTGGCACGATGGTTTGTTTGCAGGGGAGCTTGAGGGAAATACCGGATTAATTTTTAATCTCGAGGGGTATTTTTCGGATTATTTTTCCCAATTGAATTTTGACCAAGCAGAGTGCAGTGGACAACATCAGGAGCTGAATCAGGGAAGATTTGAAGAAATTATGTTAATAGAATAACCCGATTTCCATAGACTGTCAAATATAAGATTCTATCTGAAATGAGCCGAAAAAATGAAGAGCTACTGGGAAATATTCAGGTAAAAAATGAAGAACTACTGCGAAATATTCAAAAGCTAGGAGGAAATATCCGAAATAAAAGTGCCGGGTAGCTTCAAATACTGCGCTCTGATTGGTCGAAATCCGATTGGGAAAAATAATCAGTAGTAATACCCCAAGAGCTTCAACATTATCGAGTATTTCCCGATAGCTTCGTTGCAAGTAAATGAGGGTGTCAAGTTTTGCAGTTTAAAAAATTCCGAGCGCTTGCCCGAGGGATTTTTCTGCAAAACTTGGCACGATGGTTTGTTTGCAGGGGAGCTTGAGGGAAATACCGGATTAATTTTTAATCTCGAGGGGTATTTTTCGGATTATTTTTCCCAATTGAATTTCGACCAAGCAGAGTGCAGTGGACAACATCAGGAGGTGAATCAGGGAAGATTTGAAGAAATTATGTTAATAGAATAACCCGATTTCCATAGACTGTCAAATATAAGATTCTATCTGAAATGAGCCGAAAAAATGAAGAGCTACTGGGAAATATTCAGGTAAAAAATGAAGAACTACTGCGAAATATTCAAAAGCTAGGAGGAAATATCCGAAATAAAACTGCCGGGTAGCTTCAAATACTGCGCTCTGATTGGTCGAAATCCGATTGGGAAAAATAATCTGAAGAATTTATATTAGACAGATTTTTTCACTCACCTCGGCAACAACTTAGGAACTTCTACTCGGGTTGCTGTGGGAAACTTGAGAATTCTCCGACGGCGTGAGATAGTTGTGCACTTCCCGGCGTCTCCAGCAACTCTGGTACTGGATCCTCTCGTCGACGCTCGTTTTATACATCCTGGGGTGAACCGGGGATAATTCGATTCTAGTGCAATCTGTGGTTATCAGCGGTAGCCACATGGGCTCCTTCCCGGTCTGACGTGGGTTACCCTCCCCGGTAAATTTGACGCGTAGGGGTGTGTAATGTCCTGAAGGTTGAACAGAAAAAGTGTAGAACCGCACGTAACTCTTTGAATGGAACGTTCAACTGAGTGGAAAATTAAACTGTAACTGAGTCGTTCGTGATAACACTCGGGGGTTATTTTTAGTTGGTTCAAGGGCTGAGGGAAATTCAAGTTTTTTGTTATTCTTTTGCGATTATTGAGCAACTGGTCTTCTGTCCGTTTGTCCGACTTCGAAGATGACGGCGATAGCAACAATTGTTGTTTTGATTTATTTGAAAATTTATGAAAATTTCGTATTTTTTGAAAATCAGAATTCCGGAGATGTCCTCGCACATGGCTTAAAATGTTTGTTTTAATGCCATTAAGTCGAAGTTAAGGGATGATTACGATAGCTTCATTGGACGATTTGATTTTTATGATGATTGTTGAAAATTTCGAATTTTTCACGAATTCCCCTGAAACTGAGCTTTCTGACGGTTTCTTTAAATGTGATGTTTCAAATTCATTCATGTAAGTATAAATAAAATTTTTCTGTTAACATTTTATCGAAGGGATGAGGGGAGAGATAGAATCGAAAAAAGACAATCGGTTGTATAGAACAAAGGGATAATAAGAATAATCATGATGATGATTCGGAATCATATTGGTAATTGACTAGCAAAAAGAAACTACACTGAGAGGAAAACGACAAAGTTCTCAAATAAGTCTTACTTGTGCCAAGAAAATAGTTTTTTGAAAATTATTAAAAAAGGATTTTTTTGTGCCAAACATGCAGAGAGTGCACCGGAATGAAAAATTTTTGTCGCAAAAATAGATTTAGTAGTTCAAAAAAATTGCATTCTCTGTACACGCAAGAAATGTCATTTCTAGCACTACTCCTTCGTTATTCGATACTCCCATACGTATTTTGCTCCCGAAAAATCTTTGTTATCCGCCTCTTGAGCCAAATATTTCGTTGCTGTCGAACGCAGAACAATTATTCATGTTTGAGACTTTCAAATTCGAACCAAACAAATTCTTTTTTGGCAATTTTCAACTAGCAATTTTGTTGGCCCAAGCAAGACTCGTTTGTTTTGCTCTCAGTGTATGCAATTTCCCACTCGTATGTCGATTAGAATGACCCATTTTTGGATGAGGATTGACGAAAATAAGACACTACTCAGCTGGTGAATGATTTCTTTATACACAAATAGAAAAAAAACATGCGTTACAAAAAGCTCTCATTTTTCAACTCATTAAAAATTATAAAATACATCTTATAAATATTATGTACACATTGTTGTCAATTAATTTTTTCTTCATTATATTATCTCGTTATATTTCGCCTGGTTGCGAAATGTTTAGAAAATTTTGGCACCTCGCAAGAGTTCTCATCCCGTTGAAATAAAAAAATTGAATAACGTAATATCAAAATAATCATAACTAGACAAGGAATAGGTATTCTCACTACGTGTGACGATCAGTTTCCAACGATCGTTTGAAGATAACATACGAAAAATGGGATAAAAAATATTCGAAAACAGTACTTCGTAAAATACAAGAAAAATAAATAATTTGAGCCAATTAATACAACATTTTTTGTGATATTTTCCGAATGTACAAGAGAGCTTTGGAGGAGCTCCGAAGCGTATGAGAGTCTTCCTTTCAGCAGAGGAAAATACTCAAAGCAAAAATGTAAAAAGTTGTGAGAGTGTAGAGTGAGATCGCTCCTGATGACATCGTTCTTCTTTCGCGACAGACAGTTTGATTCTTCTCTGGTAATCTTGTGAAGTTTGGAAACATCTGGATATCCGATGGCTGGAAGACAAAACATCATAAATTCACTGAGTCTAAACGAAATTGGTCCCCGTCTTTGCAAGATCGCCCCTCGGAAATAAAAAAAAAATTCTAGGCTTTAGAAAATATTTCCTCTAAAGGAGTTAAGTATATTTTGGATTAAAATTAATCCCACTTTTGATTATTAATTTTATGCGATTTTTTTTAAATTTTTTGCTAAAGCTAATGGACTTTTTTTGTTTGTGCACGAATAAATATCTTACAATAGCCAATTTGTCATCGCGCTTTCTGCAGAAAGTCATGTGTCTGCCGTGATAGAGTCGATTTTCAATGGGCCTCGTGAGCAACTCGTCAGTCCACGCCAACGCCGACATATGTTCCGCCAACGTTCGCCCTCTAAATTCCTTCGGATCCTCAATAACAAGTCTCGCAAAGACATTGTCATCCGTAACCTGTTCTGTGAATTCTTTTATAGCTTTTATCGCTGTCTCTGTTTCTTTTATAATCTCCTCGTCGACTTCTTCACTGGGTCTTGTCGCCGGATAAACCGGAAGTTGCTGTTGAACGATCGTCGGAAGAGTTACTGCCTCAACCCTACGCAGTAAAAGATTCAGGATGAGTTTCGAGGTCCACACCGTTTTTGGTGTGGACGCACGGATTATAATTAAGATATTCCGGTTGAAAAGTCAAAATAATGAAAACAAATTGGAAAATTCATGGGAGAAATTTCTAAGTATCCTGCATCATTGAGAATTTTTGCACATTTTCGTCAGATCTCAGTTTCAAGAAAAAAAATAATGAAATTTTGATGTTTTTGTAACCCCTCCAGCTGTAACCTCCGAGGTTACCCCACTCTCAATTAGGGAAATTTCCATGGCACCCAAAAAAATAATGAACTATTGAGGAAAAACTAGTGGGTGATAAATCAAATCTTTCTTGAGAACAGGTATAAGTTTCAGATTTTTTTCCGATTTCATCAGAAAGTTATTTGAACAAATCATTCGGAAAATTATGAGTTTCGGGGCAATTACGCCCTCACGCGCAGGCGCGTGATTCGAATGTCTGAGCATCATGGGAAAGGTATGGGTGGGACCATGGAACTGAGAGAGAGAAAACACTCGACAGGTTTACCAACTCGAGACGCATTATAATATTACTTCAATAATTAGAATAACATCCAATAAAAATTATTTGACACCCGTAGGTGATGAGAAAAAAATCAATCAATCTGATAAATAAAATCAATATTCAAAAAATGTTGAAATGCACACTTTAATAGTTACTTGAAAATTGGAAAATTTCGTGCTCAGCGATTGAATCAGGGCTCGAGAACAATGAGACTCCCTTCCGTTTCACCCCCGGTGATCTACACACGAAACCCCTTAACACTGAATTTTTTTACTGTGTAAAAACGTAAAAAAAAGTGTTGGAAATGTCGTTTTTGTGAAAATGATTGGAAAAAATTGTCGAACAATTGCCAGATTTTCCCAAAGCAATGATTCTTACCCTGTAGTCAGGAATAACTTCTCCAAATTATCCAGAGTGACTCCTTTGAAGTTGGTGACCCCAAGGGTCTTGAATAGATCGGTAGCCGGAGTCATTGAATAACATCCAGCGAGTTCTGTCCTTGGATAATAAACAACGAAAGATAGACACATTTCTTGGGATGCAGCGTATCCACCCAACGTTGGATTCGGTCGATCATGAGTATCGTAGACGCACTCAGTGACCAGTTGATCGCCTGGAAGGATCTTCACTTCCTCATCGAGGCTGTGCGACTGCTGATAATCGAAATCAAAGTGATTCTCGTGGGCAATGTGTGGAAGCTCTTCGCCGTTACGAATGTGCTTTAAACTCAGCCGACGACCGGCGAGGTGAGAGTGGAGGACCACCGATATCACGTTGACACCATCCTCGGGGAAAAGCTGGAGAGAAATCGTCGTAATTATATGATACGGCTAATGAACCCGTTTATTTCCATCAATAATGGAAATAAACCCTGCCATCTGCCATTTTCAGTCATTTTGCGACAGGTGAGTAGTTAGATGTAACAGTGTGACCGCTAATGTGCCGAACGAAGTTACTTGGGTTAATAATCATCAAACGTCGTAAGTCCAGACTAATATTGATCCTAAAAGCTTCATTTTTTCATATTTTTGCATTCATTTTATCCGCAAGTTCCTATTTCTACAAATATATGGGTGTTCCGCCATTTGGGTTGGGTTCTCATGGCATTTCCAATCGACGGAACACTGATGTTTTCGTTTGGCACGTGCCGAAGTGGTTCAGTCAAAAGTACATAAATAATTGATAAGCTGAAAATATAATGACACTTATGTTTCTATTCCTTGTTAAATTGTTCTGACAAATTCATATACGAAGAAAGTCCAGTTATGTGTTCACGTGATCGACATTACTCATTTTTACGTTTGTTCACTAGTAAGAGTTTCTTTCCATAATAAAATTTGCATCACAATTCCAATTTTCAATTATAATCTGAACTTGTTGACATTTTCCTACAAAAATATCCTTATTACTTCGGGTTCCTGACCTTTCACCGTCTCACAAAGTTCTAATGTTCCGTAATTGGGCGCGCGATGTTCCATATTTGGCAAAAGTGTTCCGTAATAGGTCTTTTGGATTTGAACATAATTCTTCATTTTCCCCGATTATCTCTCATTACGTAATCTTTTTGTTTGTTTGGTGGTGGGGCCCTCTTTCTTATCATTTACCTTCATTCCAAACATTGGACCTTGAGATTAGACTCTTCACGTCTGCAGAAAACCTTCATAAATATTTACCTTATTGGTACAGTCTGGACTACAGTAGCCTGCAGTGGCGTATTCCTTCTGCCTAGGTGGAATTAGATGAAGCGGACTAACAGCCACACCAGCGACAAAAATACCAGCCTCATTTGGTCTCAAGACCGGGGTCAGGTGGAGCCTAATTCCACTGCTATCGATTGCCTTTTGTAAAGTCGGATTGTTATAGTGCACTTCCAACATGTAATAGGAACCCTCTTTGTGCTCAGCTACAGGAATACCGACATGTTCTGCAAACCATTCACCTGACAAAGGGAAAATTAATTTTTCAGTCCAACATTCTGATACTGATCTACAGTAGAGTCATTTCCTTTCATCGTAATCATCTTTTAACTTCGACTTAACGGCATTCAAACAAACATTTTAAGCTATGATTGAATTCATCTGAAGCATGATATTCAAAAATATCCCCAGAATTCTGATTTTCAAAATACGTAACATTTTTGATAATTTTCAAGTAAATCAAAATAACGCTTATTGCTATCATCTTCATTTTCGAACTCGGTCAAAAGGACACCCAAATGAATTTTTTTAGTCATCATTGAATCAATTCAGAACCTTTTTTTGAGTCACCGTGAGACAACCGATTTTCGATAAATTCGAAAATTAAAAAAACTCATCGGTGAATTAAAATTTATCGAGATGTGGAAAATGACGATCATTCCACATCTCTAACCTACACATCTCTCATCGGAGAAAGAGAATTCATCGAACCTTTGCTTCCCCGGGCCCATGCAACAATCGGTTGGATGCATGTTTCCCACTCTCTCGGCATGGTTGGATCATAGCAGTAACTTCCGCTGATTCTCGAATATTTACCGAGCTCTGGAGACGTCGAAGCGCACTCGTAAAGTATCATATGATGGACTAATCCTTCGTTGCCTTTCTCCACCAATGGTTCGTACTAAATTTACATAGCAATAAATAATAATTAATAATCTGAGAGAAAAATGAACATGATTTTAATCTCCATCGGTACGCACCCCTATCATGTGATGCTTCTTATTGAACGGTGGCGCTTTGAATATTTTGCACCAGTAAATTGTATCCTGCTTATCATCGACAGCGAACTGTAATCAAGATTGCAAATGAAGACAGCCTATCTCGGGTTTTTTTTATCGATAATTTCATGAACAGAAATTGATTGCAAACCTGATTCAATTTGACGTCCCAGTGCCTGATATCGGGATTATGCGGCGGTGATGGTTTTGGCGCAGCGCCACGAATTCTCAGGGCCCTTGCACCCTTCCTTTCACCGTGCCAGACTGGTGTGTTCAGTTCTGGATCTGAATCTTGTAAGGCCCAAAGTACCCGCACGTTGTCTTCCTGCGGATAATGAGTAAGGGAAACTCATGAGTTATTGATTGCTTTGCGCTGAGGTTAATGGTAAGGCCCAAAAATTTCCAATCACGAATGAATGGAGATTTGCAATATCCGGGATACGATGGCTCATAACTGGCAATTAAAAAATTGGGTGAATGAAGCAGTTGATGGTCGCTGAAAAATTGAAAGTCCCATAAGGCCCCGTTTGTTCTCTAATTGCGGCATCAACTCGAAGGAAAACAATCAGTAGAACAAAGTGTAGTAGGACACTTG
>NW_021680441.1:388963-437437 GCF_001412515.2 Diachasma alloeum | reverse complement strand
ATGGTAAGGCCCAAAAATTTCCAATCACGAATGAATGGAGATTTGCAATATCCGGGATACGATGGCTCATAACTGGCAATTAAAAAATTGGGTGAATGAAGCAGTTGATGGTCGCTGAAAAATTGAAAGTCCCATAAGGCCCCGTTTGTTCTCTAATTGCGGCATCAACTCGAAGGAAAACAATCAGTAGAACAAAGTGTAGTAGGACACTTGGTGGAATTGGTGAGAGGGACGAACGTAGTCTTGTGATTAGAACTATTTGAATATTTTGAAGTTGATGGTAAGGCCCAAAAATTTCCAATCACGAATGAATGGAGATTTGCAATATCCGGGATACGATGGCTCATAACTGGCAATTAAAAAATTGGGTGAATGAAGCAGTTGATGGTCGCTGAAAAATTGAAAGTCCCATAAGGCCCCGTTTGTTCTCTAATTGCGGCATCAACTCGAAGGAAAACAATCAGTAGAACAAAGTGTAGTAGGACACTTGACGGAATTGACGAGAGATGGACGTAGTCTTGCGATTAGCACTATTTGAATATTTTGAAGTTGATGGTAAGGCCCAAAAATTTCCAATCGGGAACGAATGGAGACTTGCAATATCCAAGATACAGTAACTCAGACCTGACAACTGAATAGTTGAAAAGATGGAACAATAATTTTCAAAAAATTAAGTTCTATAAGGCCCCGTTTGTTCTCTAATTGCGGCATCAACTCGAAGGAAAACAATCAGTAGAACAAAGTGTAGTAGGATCCTTGACGGAATTGACGAGAGATGGACGTAGTCTTGCGATTAGAACTATTTGATCATTTTGATGTTGATGGTAAGGCCCAAAAATTTCCAATCGCGAACGAATGGAGACTTGCAATATCCAAGATACAGTAACTCAGACCTGACAACTGAATAGTTGAAAAGATGGAACAATAATTTTCAAAAAATTAAGTTCTATAAGGCCCCGTTCGTTCTCTAATTGCGGCATCAACTCGAAGGAAAACAATCAATAGAACAAAGTCTTGTAGAAAACTTGATGGAATTGGCGGGAGACGGACGTAGTCTTGCGATTAGACAAACCGGAGGGGAATCAATGTGACGATTCCCGAAGAAAAAACTCCGCTACGGCCCTGTTTAAGGCCCCGTTTATTTTTCATTTAATACATCATTTATGGGGGGGAAAACAAATAGTGGCATTACGAGAAACTCGACTAAATCGGCGGGACAGACGAAGGTAAAGTCTTGCGATTAGAAGTATTTTAATGGGTCCACTGGCCTGGGGCCCAAAAGGCGGCATGCTAAACGCCTAAATACCACCAGGTATCCCGAGAATCTCAGGTGGGTTTCGAGGGCTCGCTGCGAAACACGAATGACGATTTTTCGGCGCGGAAAGAGAGAATGAAGAGACCCACCTCCTGAGAAATGGTTTGGGGACTTATAGGTGTCCGAAAACCATGTCTCTTGAATCGAATAGAATTTCACGTGGCGGTCTCTATAAAGAAGAGAAGAGGATTTCTATGGGCGTCACGGGTGGACAATTTTTCTTGGGACACTACTGTTTGTTGTATGGAAGGAAAAAAAATTCTGGGACTCACGTTTAAGTGACGATCTTCGGGATCGCAGGTCTGCCAACTTCGCGAGAATATTATCGTTGTGTGGGTTTCATTTTGAGAACCTCCAAGAATATCAACATCCTGCGATTGGTCTACGATTGGTGCTGCATTGGTGTCTTTGAGTCCATGTGAATCCTGAAATAATGGAGAATAGACTGTATTACACTAAATTTCGGAAATAAGTGAGACGTAAGAGGCCCGATATCATGCATCAGGCCCAAAAATTTTGCGGGCATGAAGCATTTTTCATATTGTTTTCTTTAAAGTCTTCTTTAAAGAATTATCCATAAGGCCCAATATTTTCACAATCGTAACAAGACGGGTCCTCTTGAAAGTAAGGCCCCGATTTTTTCATATTCGGGAATGCATGTATTTCCTGTGGATTCTCTGATTTTTTAAGTTGTTTCCTCGAACTCCGTAAGAAAATATAACACTGTATAAAATGAGTCATAAGGCTCAGTTTATGCTTTCATCCTGGTAAGAAATTGGGCCCTACGATTCAATTTTTTTGGTGTTCATACCAATCCTTTTTACAGATATCTCCCGAAAACCAGTGAGAAGAAAAGAGAATAGATTTTATACATCAGGCCCAAAAGTTTTGGGACCGTGAGAAGGCATAAATTTTTTGAAATTAATTACTTTTTACATTGTTTCCTCTAAACTCCATCATGCAATCTAATTGCTCGTAGAATTGTTCATAAAATCCAAGCAATTTTTGTCCTACTTAGCAAAATGGGCCCTGAGGTCCCAATTTTTTGACTTCCCATATTTATCAAATTTTATTTTCACATATTTTATATTCCAAAAACAAGTGTGAGAACTATCTTCCGTGGGATTTTTGGGGCCCAGAAGTAGGAATGAAAGAAAAGGGTACATGTTTTGTGACAGACAATGAATGAACGGAAAAGCAACCCTCGGTTTTTTTCATTCTTCTTTAAAGCAGAGGCAATCGAGTACACGCCTGAAAAAGAGAATGGTGGTAGGCTCAGACGCCCGGTCTACAAGAGGTGAGGGGTTTTTTCTTCTTCCCTCCCCGAAGGGAAGTACCTTTCCTGCGCAGCGTAATGAATCCAAATAATTGCCAAGCGCCCGTCGTCATGCTCAACGGCTCACGGGGCGGTTCCGGGCGTCACGGCCGTGGATACGAGTGTACATGTACGGATTGGTATCTCAACGGAGGTTAGGGGTATTTGTACGGGGCCTTGTTAAAGCCTCAGCAACTGGAGGGATCCTCATTACCAATGTTATGCGCGGTAATTATTTGGTTTTTCATACTGAAGTTATGCAGCATTCTTCATACTTCATGAAGTCTTCCAGGAGTGCTTAAGATGGCTCCTGAAGGAAACTGCGTAACTCAGAAAACGCTCCCAAATCCAGGCATCTCAAGATTTCGTTCTAAACTCAAGTATCTCACGGGTATTGACAGAACGCTAATGCCGAAAAACCAATATCAATAATTGGAAAATTTCTCGTAGATATTAATGAATAGAGTGGCAAAGAAGCAATTAGATGGAATGAATGAGTAGTTCCAAAATGATTCGCCAACCCTTTCATTTTCCAACTGCAAGAAAAATTAATGCTGAAAGAAATGAGATGACAACAATTTGCCAATTACTAAATTGATTGAATATTCGCAAACATAAGAGAATGCAATTTTTTTGAACTACTAAATCTATTTTTGCGACAAAAATTTTTCATTCCGGCGCACTCTCTGCATGTTTGGCACAAAAAAATCCTTTTTTGATAATTTTCAAAAAAATATTTTCTTGGCGCAAGTAAGACTTGTTTGAGAACTTTGTCGTTTTTCTCTCAGTGCACTCAGTTGAGGCATTTTGGTGAACGATACGATTTTTTTTGTATGCGGCACATAACATTATAGTAACTTCACAGGCGTAATTTTTGCAAATCAAAATGCAGTTAAATTAACTAAAGTTCAAAAGTAACAACGACAAATCTATCGTGAGGAGAACTATAAAATAGTTGCAATGAGTACATTCCATTGTAGTAATTACTTCTCCGGCCATAGTTACCGTAATCCATGAAAAATTGTTGAGGACTTTTTTACTATAATTCGATGGTGATGGAATATAGTCAGAAGAATTGTATTTTTCTCTCAGTGTGTAAGATACAATGTTTCAGTTTGGCGCTCAAATTTCAACCCAAGTACTACTAAAATTAATAATTGATGGCGATCCCTGTTTGTGAGTTACGTAGTTGCCTCTAGAAGCCGTCGAATGTAAAAACAGTGGATCCTTAATGAGCTTGATGTTCAAGTTTTTTGGCGATTGCGTTTTTCTGCACTGATTCAATATTTCTCATAGCGTCAACTTCACATTGAGTCAGTGGCAATTACTCCTCACGTGAGGGTATATCCTTTTATTTTATTTGCGAGTGTATCACGACCTATTCCACGGTTCACTGAGGATAAACTGGCTGACGGTCGAGGAAGCGAGGTGGGTGAAAATCGATCGCAATTTCTCTTCATCTTTCATCTTGCTTCTTGAGATATATTTTATAGTTCAATCATTTTCTCTCGCTGTTCTTTGCACATGCCTACCAGTGACCTCAGTTACCCTTTATCATTCGATATTTCAAGGTGTAATTTCGGAATTATACTCGCATGATGAGAATTTTAAGACTGGGAATGTTATTTTTTCCCACTGAATGAAGTGTATGAACATGGGAATCGTATTCTGTACGACGTTCCTCCGTGTTTTTGAACCTGATTGGAATAAACGACGAGGGCTTACACCGCACCCCGTGGAACATTTGCAGGAAACGAGAGTCTACCGATCCGTGATGTCACATCCGTTCTATTAATCGTCTTGGTGAGTAATATCTATCATTTGAAATATAAAAATGGAGCCGAGACGACTGTCAAATAAAGATATTTCATGAAATTTTTTCGTTTTCTTATTCGACAATTCACCTCAAATTATAGGTATTTTCAAGGTAACATTTTCCATTTGTTGACGTATAATGTCATGAAACGTGACATTATACTTGACACGTAGTTTCCGAGATGCACCAATTTCTCAAAAATATCTATCAAATCAAATCACAATATTGCTATTTATTTATAAGCAACGAATATTTAAAAAATGATAGTTCTGCGTGAAATGTAATTTAATGATACTGAGTAATCATGATTTTTTTCAAATTTTGTTTTCTAAAAAAATTAAGTTTCCGAAAGTTTAAACAACTTCAGTTATTTATTTATAAATAACGAGTGTTTAAAAAATAATAATTCTGTGCAAAATGTAATTTTAATGGCGCTGAATATTCACGATTTTTTTCAAATTTTTCTCATGCAATTTAATCGACAAATTTGATGATTGAAAATGGTTGAATCTATAGTGTGGTTTGTACCAAACTGTGAAAGATACTTAAATATCCTTAAGAGGTAACAGAATGCCGGGTTACCAATTTTTTGAACGAATTTCCCGCTGAATGTTGTCGATATTTTTACAAATCCAAGCACATTAATCTCCAGGAAGCGATAATGAAGATCAATATGCTTTGGATTCAAAATATATTAGGAACTTTAATCAGGAAATTTATTTGAAAATTTCGAGGGAACGATAATGAAGCGATAATGAAGATCAGTGTGCTTTCGGTTCAAAATATATTAATAACTTTGATCAGGAAATTTATTTGAAAATTTTGAGGAAACGATAATGAAGGTCAATGTGTTTTGGATTCAAAATATATTAATAACTTTAATCAGGAAATCTGTTTGAAAATTTCGAGGGAACGGCGGCCTTCTGTTACCCCTTGAATGAAAGTGCGCGTTACGCGACGTTGCCGCAAACTCGCTAAACGCGCCCGGACAGTGAAGAGTGAATTTAGCAACGCTGGAGCCCGAATAACGCGGCGGCGCCTCGCCGCGGAGTAGACCGAAGTCGCACGGTCGCGTACAGTGACCAGACCAGGCTTAATTACTCTCCATCCATTCCCTCATATTTCTGTTGAACTAATCTTCGATAACTGTTCATACATTCGACTTAAATGCAGATAATACGTCTTGCAGATATCCAACAGATCTCCCGATTGTAAAATCTCGGATGTTGCAACTAAAAAAACATCAAGTTCTACCATTCGGTATCCTCTGAATGTTCGACCGGTTCGCATCACTGAACTCGAAGAATCGTAAATCATACACATCGTGGATTATGTCAGGAGAATGTCGTTTCAGGTATGCTAATGAGTACACCCCTTCTCGTATCTACCCAACTCTTTCTGTTTGTTCCTCATATTCATCTCTGCTCGTGTTTCTTGCAGGTTGAAAAATGAAGAAAGTAAATAACGTACCGCAGGACATTGTCGAGGGCTTCTGTTCGCTATGGGCGATTTTCTCGATTGCATTTACCCCTTTACTAGTGATGAATGACTACGTGCTGCAATGTTAGAAAATTACTCTTGAAATTTTGCGTGAAAAAGCTTGAATTTTTTTTCATTTGATTTTTATGCTGATTGTTGAGAATTTCGAATTTTTCATGAATTTTTCTGAAAGTTTCGGGCGTTCCGATGGCTTCTTCAAACGTGATGTTTCAAATTCATTCAAGTATGCAAAAAAAAAAAGATAGAACTGTAAAAAAGACAATCAGTTGTACACTGAGAGGAGTATCGTCATAATATCACAAAGTTAATTTCTTGTGCCAAATATCTCATCTCTTGAGGATAAATTTCTTGGGATAAGAATTCCGGATAATGCGTCAGACAATGTCAGATTTCGGTGAAGGGTTCATGACTTGAACATGAACATTTCACGATAAAGTGAGAATTTCTTCACGGAAAGAAATATTCAATAAAAATTACGTATCTTTTCCGCAATTCCGGAGCGAAATGTGGTTGTAGGAAATTTTACGGAACTGTCACGGAATTTTTCCGGAGCGTTCCGTAATTTTTATCTGAATCTCTTGTGAAAAATTACGATACCGTCACTTAAATTTTCTGAGTCGATTCCGTAATCGGTGAGTGAAGTGAGAGTTCCGTAATTTTTACTGAACATTTCTCTCCGTTTTGCCACAAGAAATCGCTTTTTTCGTCTCAGAAGATGAGAAAATGACTAAAAATATTAAAAACTTCGATTCGGTGAATCATGAATCAGAGACTTTCATATTGAATGAATAGAGAGTTTATGCAGAGGAAAACCTCCAGATATTAAAAAAATATAACCGTCGCTTACGCTCAATCGCTTTGAGTTCGAAGGGAAGCAATATTTTTTTTCCTTCTGTCAAACTATTCTTGTCTTTTAAGGAGTATTATCTCATTTCGAAAAAAGACATCACCTTTTCATTCAGTAACTTCCTCCTTAGCCCGAAGAGCCCCGATTTCTCGTCTGAAACCTACCATGAATTGATCAAATACGAAAGCGATGTTTTTCGCTCAAGAAATGACTTTTGTGATATTGTCTCAATTTTTCTCTTAGAGTAATTTACAAGAACACTTTCCCACTTGTTTTTTTATCAATTGCAAACAATTCCCTCCACAGATTTGATATCATCTCGACAATAAAAATAGTCGCGATTCTTTCGCAAGAGGAGAAGAATGAAATGATCGAAATAAAGAACTCCGCAGAAGAAAATAAAACCAAATGAGTAACAAAAGGACAATAGGAGGAAAAAAACGGTAACAATTCTTCGGTGCCTCGTAAAAGCCGTGATAAAAAAATCAAAAGAAAAATAGTGAGTCCTAAAAAGAGACTGAGGTGAAGATGAAGGAGACTGAGGGAATGAGGGTGCCAGGACTCGTTGGTATATGCCCCTTTGCATTCGTGAGGTTTTTGCGTTTTAGGTGGAGAAGGAGGAGGGATAAATACTCCCTAACCCAACAGGGGGCCACACGGTGTGTCTGGAGGCCTTGGCGGAACACCGGCCGGCGATACAGATGCGCATGTATGCCCTTGTGAAATATACACGAAAAGTATAATCATCTTCTAGGGAGATATGATTGTAATCATCTTCGGCCAGAAAATATAGCCTCTGAGAAAATCAAGGTCCGGTTATTTTTCTTATTGCAGTAATAGGGTTTATGCGTCGAAATTTGGATGAGTGGACTGAATAATCCGAAAGTCAGGTCAATCTGGCGGAGGTCACACTGAGATTAGTCTAATCTGACGAATAGAGTAGAATTCATTAGACCTGTGCGCGCGCTTATCTATTCGTTGTGAAAATGAAGAAATGGAATTTATTAAACTTCATATACTCAGAGATGTTTTATAAACATTGATAATGAGTTAAAGAGAATTAAGAGGATAAAGAGTGAAATGTCAATGAATAATTTTTGATCTTCGATTAATTCTTTTTTTTTACTTTTTAAAATAATCCGATTAAAAATTGTAATTTTTGAAAAATGAGGGGAGGGTTATGAATTGATTTCCTAAATTGAAAAAATTTCTTGAATTCTTCGGAAAATTTCACAGCTTTCCAGATAACCGTAGATCTCCAAAGAGTTTTCTCGAATTATTTGGGAAACCGAAGAATTTTAATGAATTTTGTAGAATTTAGAATTTATGTATGAAAATCTGAGAAGCAAGAATTGATCATTTTTGCGTATGATAAATATGAAAAAATTAAAATTTGGAAAGTGAAGAATAATTTGTGAGTTTAGAAAAAAAATTTAGAAATACCATTTTTTTTCTCATGATCAACAATTAGGCAATTTAGATATCTTTTGATATAAAGATAAACTCCACACATGAAAAAATGAAAAATATGACGCAGAAAAAATTTTTGGCATTTGAAGAATTTGAAAATACAGAATTGCGGATTAGCGGTCAGGCAGTTTCGAGATATTTCGATAGAAAACAACTTCACGTTTCTTTCATCTTCAGTAAATAGGAAGGAATTCGACGACAATGCTCTGTTGAAGAATTGGGCCCAAATATCAGGTTCTGAGGAATCCTAGCGGAATTCTATGAAGGACACTGTCAACTCCGACTAAAATCCACCATTAATGAATTCCGCAGATTATGAAAAATCGAATTCAACTCCACAAACATTTTCTGTACACTCGCAAAAAGCCATAACCGTTCGCGCGGTAAATCGACCGTCTCGATCGAAAAAGGTACCTCTCCCCGACCGCGGGTCAGACGTAAATTTATCATGACGTTATCTACTCTCGACAGCGACTCTCTTCGTTAATTTTATCCCTTTCTCTTTCATCTTCTTTTATCCTCGGTGTGTATCCTCATTTTATTCTTTTTGATGCCATTTCAGACAACTCGTTTACTACAGTGTGTATCCAGCGGTGAGGTCTGTCTGTCAATGAAACGAGATGATATCCCATTCGGGACCCACTCGGATTGATCCCCCGAAATTCCACCATCGATTGACGTAAATCGAGATATATCGTGAACGCATCCATCAATCTGTGGAGTTTTTAATGCCATGAAAAAAGTGGATTAAAAAAACTCAACCGAGATCATTATCGCATACACTGTCAATTCAAACTAGTTTTTTTTTCCACGGATATTTTACTTTGCAAAACAAGTTGCCAAATTATGCACTTTGGGCTTTTAAAATGTTGAGAAGTTGAAGTTGAAATAAATTTAATTAAGATTAAGGAATTCCCAGAAGGTTTTGGATAAGAGAGAGGGGGGGGGGGATAAACGAGGGAACCAGGTATTTCATTCCTCTGCGGTTCAGCCTTCCACCCGGTCTTTTCATTTTCTATCCTCATTTCTCTCACTCTAGCATCACTATCCAATTCCATCGCACCTTTTATAAGGCAGGATTCCCACAGTGGTCAACGCATTTGAATAATTTTGTTTTCTTTCATTCTTCAATTTCGATTGAAGAATTCAACGTGTTTACTAAAACAGCTCAAACTAGTCAATCATCGAAATACAAATTCAATTGAAAGTCGAAAAAACGACATTTTGACGCAATTCAAGAAAAAAAATTTCTTGATCAATTTTTTTTATCACCATCGTTTTAATTATTGGGAGTACTGACATAAATCACTCTCCATTCAGTAGAGTGGAAAATTATTGAGAACTTTTGACGGGAAATTTTGTCAATGGATTAATTGACAAGAAAATGAAACAGCAAAATCCAAAGCCCAGGGGGAGACCCAGAGGGGGATAAAGGAAAATGTGATGCTGAATTTCAATCGAATGTAAAAAGAAAAGTGTACTCGCCCTAATCTAATCAATTGACGTATAGTTCATCAACTGAAGTTAACAAAAAAAGGTTTATGAAAAAAATGATTTTTCACTTGAATTGCGTCAAACAGTCGTTCTTCGGCTGTACCATTTTCTTCTCGATATTCGTAACGATTTAAGGCATTTGAAAATGTAGAATTGGCGGATGAAGAAATAAGAAAATTATTCAGACTGACTGAACAAAGAAACTTGACAAAAGAATCGAAACGGCTTCATTGTCACCCAGCCGCGCGCCAATTAAACGAACCTCATTAATACAATCGATCGTACCGATCTCCCTTCAGTTGGCCCAAGCGTCCAACAATTCCAACGAATTCGACTGAAGGAATAGGTGCTCCACCAATCGGGCCCTCACGGTCCTCTTTTGTTTCGTCAATCGCTTACCTCCCGCTGCCCTCCCTTCCTCACCTCTTTGCCACCGTCTTCTTAATCTCCCTTTAATTCCCGCAGCTTTTTCATTTCTCCTCCCTTCTCTTCTTCTTCTTCTTCTTCTTCTTCATTTTCTTCTTTTGCGATTTTTTTCGAGGTCTACCTCTCATTCCCTATATTTCTTCTCCTCGCACATGTCTTTTTGCGAGGACAGGTTCCAAAGAGATCTGCAGACCTCGGGAGAGGAAATCTCAGTATCGAGGTGAACAAACCAAAAGAAATTGAAAGAGACTGGGGATTTAAATACAAATGAAAGACCAGATCCGACCTCGTCGTCAGGACCGAAACCACAAAATCCTCCCCCAAATTGTTGGCGTGATTCAAAGTAACCGTGACTTAACACTTACCAGAAGATTAACCGAATTATCGTGATCATCAACCCAGGCGAGAAGTAAATCTGCTCCCATCATGTGACTCTTCTCGTTGAACCCAATTCCTACGTATCCTAATGTCTTGGCTGTGACTCTGAAGGTGACAATGTCCTCGTCGGAAGGATCCCACTCGAGGATAACGTCGCCAACATCATCAAGCACTTCGCGCCTGGTAAAATTGAAATTACTGACGCTTCGCTTCAGCTTCGCAGACTTCTGACTGCTGTTGATCTTCTCAGTAGGATGATATTTCTTGGGAGTTCTGTTGGGATCTCTCTTGAGAATCTCCGGCGAGACGTCATCAACATCAGAAATGATCTCCACATCCTCACTGATGTCGTCTGACTTCACCTGCTCGACGTCATCGTACCCTATAAGATCCTTGCTGACAGCATTCGTGGCGAATCCTTCAGACGTCTGGAACTCCTGCTTCTTCTTCAGCACCTCGTGATCCTCAGTGTTGTTGTTCCTCTCGTTGAGATTTGGAAAAGCTAGACCATCTGGCTTGGGGATCGGAAGCTTCGGGAGGACTTTCTTAAGGGCTTTCTTATCTATCCACCAGTCATCCTCCACATCCAATCGCTGCTTTCGAAAGTGTCCGTATCTCATGGCACCCTTGAGGTGCCTCTTGCTTCGGAGCTTTGATCCCACATCCTTCGGGTGTCTTTTAACCAAGTTCGTGCCCATGGTTTCGTCCATGTGTTGAACATAGAGATCCAAAAGATCTCCCTCCACCAGCAGGAAAACTGTTGCCAACACTAGAATCTTCATTTTTAACATATTTACAATCTCTAAATATAGGAAATAAAAAACTTGAATTGTTAATTAACACTGTCACCAGATTTCACACATCGTCACCAACTATCACTTTCGTATGATTGAAAATAGTTGATACACTTTGCTTTTGGGGGATATTATTAGCATTCCGAGTAATCGTCGCTAGCCGGTTGGTTTTCAGTGACGGGTAGCATGCTGCTTGCACGACAGTTGTGCCGGGACTAATTTAAACACGCGTCTGCCCCTTGTGCTTCTGCTGTACGTTGTGGATCTTGAATGCTATTTCTGTCGCACTTGGGTTAGCCGGTTTAACTCGGTCTGTCTCACAGCCCCTGGCGGATACGCTCGCAGCTGCTTACCTGCTCTCACTTCGGGCCACTCGGCTAAACTCGGCGAGGCTCGGCTCGCGTCGATGGGCCGGGTATAGTCCTCCTTGTTTACTGTCCCTTTTTTTTATGGATTTCGTCCTGCTTCTGCTGCTCGTCGGTTTTCGATGCACGTTTTCGAGGGCCGCAGGCTCTTGCCCTTTGGGCTTCGGAAATGGATCAAACAATTTCTTGGGGGTAATGAAGTTGGACAGGAGCTGTTGACAAAGGGTTAATCGAAGGAGAGTTTATTGATGGTTTCATTCGTATTCTGAATGTGAGGGATTGCCAATGATTAAATGAAGGCGGATGTTACCAAAGATCATATGATTTAGGTGTCTCTGGGCTACATATTGAAAATTCCACGGAAAAAATTCCCCGAACCATTTCTCCTAACGAATGTAAAAAATAATTACACATATACACATTACCAACGTGAATTTTATTTATTACATCCTTCAATCTTCGAAGATACGCCAGATGAGAATTCAACTTTTTCAATAGATCAATAATAAATAAATTACGTTACTGCAATAAATTTATTGTCAACATTTTCGAACCAATTTCCCCGAATAATTCGAATTAAGCTCTTGTCCCGATAATCAATGAATCTTCATTACGGAGCATTCTCGTCCTGCAAAGTCGCAGATTCATAAAAAAAACATTGACAACATTCAACAAAATATCATCTTACACCACCAAAACAATCCATTTCAAAAGAAACATCTCCAAACAACCGATCATGAATGAATAAATTACATCGGCATTAGCATGTGTAATTTGAAGCAGTAACGAGAATACTTTCCAACATTAACAATAAAGTTAAAAATTATAATATGTTTATTTTGCATTTTTGCCGAAGATTTTTTTTTTTCGGTGATTTTCAGGGGAAAATAATTCCGGGGGAATATTTAGACGAGAGATGTTTTTCCACGGGGAAATTTTTCCCGGGGAATTTGTTCCGGAAAATTTTTTCGGGGGGGAAAAAATACGGTCACCTATCTAATCTAATTTAATCTGTCTTTTGTGAAATGGTGGATTTTCCAAAAGACTTTCAAGTCGTTTTATGGGTCGTAACCGTAATGTTTCATGAAGAAATTCCGATTTTCATATGGTTTACTCGAAACGTTACATCGAAAAAAACACTGGACTCATTTCTCTCATTGAAAAACAAAAAAAAAACAGAGGGGTTTCATTTTGCCCCGGAGGAAAATAAACTAGGCAAGGGCTCCTCGAAAAACCAGAAACTCCCAGATTCGAAAGATTCTTTCTCAAACGGACTAATTTCTGGGTTTTAAAGAAAAATACTCGGATTCATCGGGCACTTCTAGAAATGTTCCGAGAAATGGTCCCTTCCCCGCCCAAATAATAGGGAACCCCCCGGCAATTGCGGGTTTTCCCGGAAATCTAGAAACTGAGACAAATCTCTCGATTTTTTTCGGCTCCAAAATTTTAAACGAACTCCAATATCAAATTTTTTCGTTATTTCCCATCAACGAAAATTGATGTTTTATCTGTTGAGATTATACCGCATGCGGTATATTGAACCCCCCAGCCGTTGGGTTCATGGGAGGATGGAAGGACCTGGACTGGCTTCCTGCGGAAGTGTTTTTGTAACCGGAGATCCAAAAATGATAGAGCAACACGGTGATCGTGGTAGTAGGGCATACATCGGTGTAATTCTTGAAATGATGGTGGTGCAGTGTGGTGGAACTGACAGAGGGGCTGGAAAACCAACTGCGGCAGCTGCAGGCCCTTGGCACGCGCCCCTCTGTTAACCATAACCAGTGGTGCTCAATAAAATTGAAAAAAAGCGAATCTCCGAGAAATTTCCGTTGGACTTCAATCGCGACTGAGGGGATGATGCTAATCCTTCGATCTCCAAGATATTTGATACTCATCGGTAAACATATTCTTGACGAAAACATGATCTCGCCAGTGAAGGTGAAAAGTCTTGATCAAAAAAGAGATTAGCCCAATAGTGGATGAATTCGCAAAAGAAACTTTTAAGAATTAATAGGATGCGTTATGAAAAATTTGAGTTAAAACGCAGATTAATTGGAATTTTCATTCAAAGGAGGACAGGTAAATATGCCAGATTTCTGGAATATTTACCCATCTATCAATTCGATTTAAAAAAAAATTAAATCGATAATTCCGTCCACGGCACGAGAATATATTTAGTGGTCTATCTGCTGTTTCCCGCTCAATAATGGAAATAAACCCTGCCAGCTGCCACTGTCAGCCATTTTGCGACAGGTGAGTAGTTAGATGTGACAGTGTGACTGCTAATGTGCCGAACGAAGTTACTTGGGGTAATAATCATCAAACGTCGTAAGTCCAGACTAATATTGATCCTAAAAGCTTCATTTTTTCATATTTTTGCATTCATTTTATCCGCAAGTTCCTATTTCTACAAATATATGGGTGTTCCGCTAATTGGGTTGGGTTCTCATGGCATTTCCAATCGACGGAACACTGATGTTTTCGTTTGGCACGTGCCGGAGTGGTTCAGTCAAAAGTACATAAATAATTGATAAGCTGAAAATATAATGACACTTATGTTTCTATTCCTTGTTAAATTGTTCTGACAAATTCATATACGAAGAAAGTCGAGTTATGTGTTCACGTGATCGACATTACTCATTTTTACGTGTGTTCACTAGTAAGAGTTTCTTTCCATAATAAAATTTACATCACAATTCCAATTTTCAATTATAATCTGAACGTGTTGACATTTTCCTACAAAAATATCCTTATTACTTCGGGTTCCTGACCTTTCACCGTTTCCCAAAGTTCTACTGTTCCGTAATTGGGCGCGCGATGTTCCATATTTGGCAAAAGTGTTCCGTAACAGGTCTTTCGGACTGAAGATAGTTTTTCATTTTTCCCGATTGTTTCTCCATTATTTTTTTTATTCTTTCAGGCAGTAGTTCATTTTCAAACTATTGTCTGAGGTTCCGACGAGCCTTGAGTGTTCCATAATTAGGCTGTTCACCCGTGTTTTCCGGTGACCGCGAGACCAACGAAATCTCCATGCACTTTTATTTTCATGATGCATGAATGAACTGAAATTTGCATGAATCATGTGGGATCCACGAGACTCATTTTTTTTCTCCCCGGGGAAAATGATACGGTGACGATGATGCTTGTCAGTTAATACCTACTGCTAAGAATTATAGGCTTACCGGTGGGGGCTTCCTCAGGCAGACGGGCTCTCATTCGTCAACGTGTCCCAGGGTCTTCGGTAGCCATAGGCGTTTTATCGGGCATCAAGAAAACGTTCGCACGCGTGCCGAAGCCAAGTGTATCATCTTACCCCCATCCTCTCGGGCTCTTTCCTCCCCCACCTCCTCGTTTCACGCGTTTGTTCCAGTTTGTTCCTGCTTGCAGCAGGGCTACGGTGATGATCTCATTGCAATGGGAAACCTCAGTGTTGAAGGCCTAGATCGATTTCCCAGAGTTGCAACATTTATCATGCGAAGGGAATTAATGGAATGAGTGGAATGATTGCAGACTGAAGAATGTGCGTTGCGTTGTGATAATTAATGGATCGGGTTCTATTTTCTGGGGAGAGAAAATAAAGGAAAATAGAGGCAAAGGAATCTTCAGTTTAAGGGTGTTGACACTGGAGATGTAAATGAGAGAATGCAGAAGGAAAGATTGTAATGTTTATAATTTTTTACATATACGTGGGAGAATTTTTTTACAAAAACATCGCGCGTTCTGTGAATCAACTGAAATTCCACTAGAATTCTATCCGAATTTTTTTTTTTTTTCTTAGATTTTACTGCGAGAAGAGAACTTGGAAAATGTATGGTCAATAATTCCTATAAAAAATTAAAATCTATTCATTTTTTTTTCTATCAAAATTGATCAAAAAATTCAGAGGAAAAAAAGGCGTTTTCTCTAACAAATTCTATTGAAAATTATGCGATTATCTTCGTTTTTCAATAAATACTTCTCACAAGGAAACAAAATTCATGCCCTTTTGAGTGAATTATCCTAAAAAAAAAATGAAGGACTTCATCATAATAGCGGGGTAATATTTCCCCAAAAATAATTTTAATTGAGGTTTAGTGGACAGAAAAAAAAGTAATTCCGGTGAATTTCGACATGCAACTGGTAGTCAAGATTTATGATTCGATCTCCCCATGATATCCGATTATTAGAGCAATATCGATATGGGTTTCTTAATGAAATACAAATGGGGTTCTCCTCTTTCAGGATTGAAGCTCAACGCTGACCAAAGGAGTTGTATATCTCCGTCCTCCACTTTAGATCGAATTAATTGGCCGCGCGAAAAAACCAGTTTCGGATGGAGAGAAAACGATGCTGGAGAGAAGGTATAGTGTAGCATAACACCGAACACCCCGCTTTGGGGTTTTGGTTACGAGGAAATTTTTTTCAGAGGGATCTTCCGTAGCCTCCGGCCAGGAATTAATATGTATCAACACTGCATTGCAATTGAATGCCATTAAAATACTCTGTAATTCGATCAGTAATTTTTTTCCGATGAGATATTTTTTTAAATTTATTTTATTTATTTTTGTTTATTCAAGTCAAGACAGCCGAGGCCAATACAAGACTTATAAATAGTATGGAAATATCAAAGGCATTGCGATTAAATATTCACATTAGGTAGTATATGTAAGATCCTATTTACTAAATATGAACGAAACGTGAAGTTGTTTTATATCGAAATATCTCGAAACTGCCTGACCGCTAATCCTTAATTCTGATTGGTCAATATGCGACACGAAGTTATTCAGAAAAAAACCACGCGGAATTTTCAAATTCTTCAGTGACATAATTTTAAATTCTTCAGAGGTAATTTTTTTTTCACGTCATATATGTATATAATATATATATTTCACATGTATATATATCATCGGTGAAATAAATAAATTCTGTCCTTTAAAAATTAACGTGAATATCTCGAAAACTTTGTATGAACAAAAAATCGTTTTTCTCAATCGAAAAAACACTTCATTGCCGGAAAAGTGATTCCATCCGCAAAATAAAATTGAGTTCTCCAAAACAGTTGGAAATGGCGGAGTGAATTGTTTCTCATTCGCATATTTAAAAATTTCTCGTAGAAAAAAAGAAGAACGAGAAGCGGCAGCAGAAAGAGAAAAGGTGGAGTTTTGGAGGGAGAGGGGAGGACCGCCGGGTACGTCGACAGGGGACAAAGGGAAGGATGTCGATTGTGAACGCAGCTGGTCGGTTGTGTACACGTCCTTGCCGCAAAAAGGACCACGATTTCAAGCAGGTCGTGGACTAGAAAAAAGGAGAACCGTTGCGTAGTCCATCAATGCCGACAGCCTCCACGAAAAATTCCAACCAGTCTCCTGATTTTTTATATTTCAAAAATTTCATCGATTTTTGCTTCCGAATGGAAGCTTTGTAAGCGTGGATTTCGACGCTCTTCTAATTTTTATTTTTATCTTTAACGTGATTTGCCGCAAGGGGTTTGCGACTGGCCATCGCCCGAAGGCCTTCAGCCTGGTATTTGCAGAGATATTTAGTTGAATGTTATGATGATGTACCGTGTACAATAGAGATCATAGCACAAACAAGTGAGACATTGCTCATGTATTGCGTACAGGATAGTCATTTTGCTTATTTTTATCCATCGTATATATGCAGATGGTAAAAAACGTCTGAATCTTCAAAAGTGTCTGAAAACCTGACTAATGTCTGAAAATTTCAATCACCGCTTCTGTCTGAAAATGATGGTAGACATTTTTTGTGTCTGAAAAATTTCAGGTATTTATTTTCAGATATTTTCTGCGTCTGAAATTCAGTGATTTATGAGCGATTCAAACATTTCACTATTAAGATATCTCACCTGATTCAGACGGCAAAGTCCATTCAAACATTAATTTTTAAGATATTTCTCATGTCTGAAAAGTTGACTCATCCACTGCAAAAACTAGGTGTCTGACAACCATCTGAATTTAAGATGGGAGATGGCAAAAGACGTCTGAATCTTTAAACGTGTCTGAAAATCTAAGTGATGCCTGAAAATTTCAAACACCGCTTGTCTCTGAAACTGATGTCTGAAATTGAAATATCTCCATTGATTCAGACACATTTGAATGTCCCAAAAGTGTTTGAAAATTGTCTACAAAAGTGTCCGAAATTCAGACTATCGGTCCGATTAATTTTTTTATTTTCTTCAAAATACTCGTCGGCAGTATCTATTCACACGCTCCACGGTAACTTTGACCGTGGATATACGGGACGTTTTCCCGTGGATTCAAGGTAGTTTCTACCGTGGATATATGGGAGATCGTGGACCCTCAACTTTTACTTCTCAAATTAAATCTAGACAATAAACTAGACACATCGAATCAATTGATAAGTGATATGGAGATAGTAGACTAGTAAACAACTTTCTCGAATACGAATATCAGTATAGATTAACGCAAATAAAAAATGAAATAAATAATTGACTAAACGCAAATAAAAGATGAAATGAATAGTTTTTTACATTTTATGTGAACGTTTTCTTAACGATATTCATATTTGTCTAATGGGGTCCGAGTGCAGGAGTGGGGGCCGGAATATAGTGCAAATGATTTTAAAGATGATCTCCCAACCAAGGGAGACTCCTACCAGAGTCGGTACAACTCTGGTTTCAGAGTTGCAAACCAGAGTTGTGCCAACATTGTCCACTCGGCTCTAGGAGTCTCCCCTGGTTAAAAAATCATCCTTAGAGACATTTGCACGTCATTTCTCGACCCGCTCTTTCATTTGAGCCCAAAAACACATTCATATCTTGTCTGACATCGCTGCTACAAACTCGGGTCTTCAACTCGGGTTTTCAATTGAGACCCCGAGTTGTAAACCCGAGTTTGTAGCAGCGATGTCAGACAAGATATGAATGTTTTTTTGGGCTCAAATGAAAGAGCGGGTCGAGAAATGGCGTGCTAGGGCCTCTAAACATGACAAATGTCTCTAAAGATGATGTCTGTTTTCAATTGAAAAGCAGAGTTGTGACAACATTGTCTAGGAGGACAATGGGGTCTAGGAGTATGTATAGAACATTGGGGTCTAGGAGTCTCCCCTGGTTCAAAACCATCTTTAGAGGTCCTAGCACGCCATTTCTCGACCCGCTCTTTCGTTTGAGCCCAAAAAAACATTCATATCTTGTCTGACATCTTTGCTACAAACTCGGGTCTTCAACTCGGGTTTTCAATTGAAGGCCCGAGTTGTAGACCCGAGTTTGTAGCAGCGATGTCAGACAAGATATGAATGTTTTTTTGGGCTCAAATGAAAGAGCGGGTCGAGAAATGGCGTGCTAGGGCCTCTAAACATGACAAATGTCTCTAAAGATGATGTCTGTTTTCAATTGAAAAGCAGAGTTGTGACAACATTGTCTAGGAGGACAATGGGGTCTAGGAGTATGTATAGAACATTGGGGTCTAGGAGTCTCCCCTGGTTCAAAACCATCTTTAGAGGTCCTAGCACGCCATTTCTCGACCCGCTCTTTCGTTTGAGCCCAAAAAAACATTCATATCTTGTCTGACATCTTTGCTACAAACTCGGGTCTTCAACTCGGGTTTTCAATTGAAGGCCCGAGTTGTAGACCCGAGTTTGTAGCAGCGATGTCAGACAAGATATGAATGTTTTTTTGGGCTCAAATGAAAGAGCGGGTCGAGAAATGGCGTGCTAGGGCCTCTAAACATGACAAATGTCTCTAAAGATGATGTCTGTTTTCAATTGAAAAGCAGAGTTGTGACAACATTGTCTAGGAGGACAATGGGGTCTAGGAGTATGTATAGAACATTGGGGTCTAGGAGTCTCCCCTGGTTCAAAACCATCTTTAGAGGTCCTAGCACGCCATTTCTCGACCCGCTCTTTCGTTTGAGCCCAAAAAAACATTCATATCTTGTCTGACATCTTTGCTACAAACTCGGGTCTTCAACTCGGGTTTTCAATTGAAGGCCCGAGTTGTAGACCCGAGTTTGTAGCAGCGATGTCAGACAAGATATGAATGTTTTTTTGGGCTCAAATGAAAGAGCGGGTCGAGAAATGGCGTGCTAGGGCCTCTAAACATGACAAATGTCTCTAAAGATGATGTCTGTTTTCAATTGAAAAGCAGAGTTGTGACAACATTGTCTAGGAGGACAATGGGGTCTAGGAGTGTCTATAGAACATTGGGGTGGAGGAGTCTCACCTGGCTCAAGACCATCTTTAGAGGCCCTAGCACGCCATTTCTCGACCCGCTCTTTCATTTGAGCCCAAAAAAACATTCATATCTTGTCTGACATCGCTGCTACAAACTCGGGTCTACAACTCGGGCCTTCAATTGAAAGCCCGAGTTGAAGACCCGAGTTTGTAGCAAAGATGTCAGACAAGATATGAATGTTTTTTTGGGCTCAAATGAAAGAGCGGGTCGAGAAATGGCGTGCTAGGGCCTCTAAAGATGGTTTTGAACCAGGGGAGACTCCTAGATTCCACTGGACAATGTTGTCACAACTCTCGTTTCCAACTGAACTGCCAGAGTTGAAAATCAGAGTTCATAGCAGTGATGTCACACATGATGCGAAGGATAATCTACCGTGAATCCACGGTAAAATTTACCGTGGAGCGTGCGAATAGACACTGCCATACTTGTCTCGATTTCGAAATACTCGTTTCGATTTCAATCACGTAGAGATAATCGATTTCCGTTTAGTGGAGCCAATGAAATCACGCTGAGTCATAGAGTCAGCGAATCATCCTTGAAATAAATGAAATCATGAATTCATGGAGTCATTAACAGCGCTGATGACCATTCATAAAATTCAAACGCTCATTTTCCATAAAATCCATGCGATCAACGTTACGACGTGATCATAGCTGTCCCGAGCGATGTCCAAGATTTAATAGCGATGCTGGATACCGTACGGTCGGATCCACGACATGAAACGCACCCAACGAGTACACGATGTGCTACCACGGTGTCCCCTTATAGAAACAGCCGGGGTGTTGGTCTCCTTGGTATTCATTCAGCGAAATTATTCTCACATGTCACTCGTCTCCGCCCGCGTACACTCTTCCCTGTCTCACCTCTTTATCTGGCGACTGCTTTACGTTTGATGTTCGTGTGTACATGTTTCTGGGGGGCAATATCAATTGAAAATCACAGCGAGATCTGTGGGAAAAACCCAGAGTTAGTCATCAAGTCACTGTGCCCCATCGCGAACATGATTGCCATTTCTAATTGCATTTTGAAATCTACGTGTATTTTATATTTATTCGAGGAAGTTAAATAAATCAAATATGTATATAGGAGGAAAAATAAATCGAATGTGAAGGGTTTTTTTATATTTATTTATAGCCCCCAGACGTGCACATAATCGGCAAAATGACGATGTGCGACGATGTGACTTTTTAGAAAAAGATTTTTGAAAAGATTTTTCGATGAATTGCTCTGTACCAAAATGTATTAAATCGATCGGCGCAAAATTTTATACACAAGTGTGACTTAATAATACTAGATAGTAATCAGAATCTCAGATGTTTATTCCAAGTTTCATGTGCCCTATGGAACGTCACATTAATTCTCAATTGGAAAAAATAGAAAAATGCGAATATCTCGAAAATTTCCTAGATACTTTTTAATATTATTTGCCGTAGAAGGACGGTGGCGATATACTGTAGTATACAATAGTATACATGTATACCTGTAATAATAATAATAATAATAATAATAATAATAATAATAATAATAATAATGAAATCTAATAATTATAAAACTGAAAAATCAATTATTTGAAATAATAATAATTCTTTTCAGTAAAATATAATAATAGTATGAACACTGTTAAAATTTTTTGTCTGAAATTTCCGATACACTTTTTGGAAATTTTTATCGAATTTAATTATCATTGAAAATTCATAATTTCTTGAAAAAATCAAAGAACTGTAAATTTCAGTTCCGTTTTTTCCTGAAAATGAATAAAAAACCGGCAAATTCCGGTGAATATACTATTGAATTTTCGGGAGAGTGACACTGAATGCGATTTAGGTGGAAAAAAATGATGAAATTTCAGATTTCACGGAAAACTCAATGTAATTTGCCACTGAAAATTCATATTAGATTGAAAATTCAAATAAATTAAGGAATTCTCGGGTGTTCTAGGTTGCGCGGAAAAGCAAACTTTTCACACAGGCATTACAAAAAAAACTTCAACAAGAAATAATTCGACGAAAAATAATTTCGAGAGAAGAAGAAAAAAGTGCAAATGTCGAAAAACTTGTTCTCTTCCACAATTGCCTCTACTTTACTTTCGTTGTCTTCGTGAGACTTTCGAAATAATTCAATGAGAAATAGAAGGATGACTTGAGTTTCGAAGAGGGGAAAAACTCAAAAATTTTCTGTCCTATCGAGGCAGATTAAAAACAAAGAATCCACCTGCCGCACCATACTGCTCAACACCTGCTACAAATACAGAGTGCGTAACCTCGATCATCAGCCCGCATTTATTTTCGAGGTTAGCATCTGCCGATTCTTTCGTATTCTCGTACCCCTTCCGTTCCTTACCAAACATGAGAACAATTCGCGGGGTTAACGGTTTTCATTGTGCCAAAAAGAGGGACTAAAGGATTAACAATGACGGCCTAAAAACTTTAAATTCATCTTGGTCAACCTCTTGAATTACGATTTCGCTTCCATTAGGCACGTCGAAAAGGCTGTGATTCTGAATAAAACATTTTGAATGATGTTTAGGGATTTTCAGACAATTATGAAGGTTACGAGCGATGGCATGGAGAGTGATAGTCTTGCGGTATTCAAGTCTCGTTTGCGGATTTCAACCGCGGCTGTGTATAGAAAATTCGTGTAGGCATGCATGGCAAGAAGGTTCTGCCCGTCTTGTGTGCGCAGAGAAACGAAATTCTGACATTTCACTAAAAAACTCTGGATTTCGGAATAAATGACTGATTGATCGGGCTTTTTTTTTTTTTTATTCCGGCCCTTTCTGCTCTCTGATTGGCTAATCGGCCCTATCCAACCCTATGCATGCGGCAGTGGATTCTACACTGCACCGCATTCGCATTCCTATAGAACATAGGAGTAGCATGGGAAACCACAGAAAACCCATGCCGGTACAGGTGGTCACTATATTAGCTACCTCCCGCTCGCCGGAGCCTCTGGTTGAAAAACTCGGTTCCACGGGGAATCGAACTCACAACCTTTCGCACACTAGGCTCGCACCTAGCCGCTTCGGCCACCGACGTCGGTGATTGATCGGGCTGTAGAGTAACTAGACCAATAGGTAGACACCGATCTCAATTTTTTTTAGTATTCTATAAAAAATGTTATAGAAATTGCATTACAAATTTTAATTTTTGATAATAAAACTAATGTCTAACAATACGATAATTTTCAGAATTAATTTCATCATTGCAATTGAAATTGAATTGAGTGAAGTCGAATTTATGAATGATATTGAGGCCTTTTCATATACTCGAAAATATTCTTCCACTTTCGTAGATCTACGAAATCATATGATGACAAATTGTATTTGTTGAAGACCTTAAATAGTAACTTAATCTGAACGGATGAACCGGATCAAAAATTTTCGAATTTTAAATTTATGCGGCAATATTTACTGTGGATAATATTATGTGTAGGTAGGAGAGGAGTTTTCCTTACCACATGTTAAATCGTCTTACCGCTGGGTGGCACCCGGCGGCATTTTATAAACCCACAATGAATAATTGTGCGTAGCAGTGAAATTTCCCTTACCATCAGCAAATACTGAATGATGTTATCTGCCCGCGTACTCTCATTTGTCAAGGCAGTTCCCTCGCTTCCAATTTCAAAGCGAATGAAAACTTCATGAGCCCTTAACCAGAGGCGGCACGGGTTTTCGAAATTTTTTAAACTCAACAACCTTTTGCGAACTCATGGTTTTTTTAAATTGCCACCCTTTTGCTTTACGGTTATGCGATTAAAAATAGGTTTTCTAAAGGTCATGTAGTTCGGTAGAACAGTTTAAACATGGGTTCCAGGCGATCAATTGAATGCGAGGGGGATATCTACGAATACAGTAACAATCAATCTTCGTTCAGTATTTCTCCGTGCCTCAGGCGCGAAAAAACGACTCTCGGCAGTTCCTGCAAAGCGGATTTGCGATCGTAAACAAGCTTTTTCCTGTGAACGCCCACTATTTCCTTACCGACGTGTTATTTGTTGAACGATAAAGAGAGCTGTTGAGGGAGAGCTGAAGGCTCCGTGCGGAAGCTGGCTTTCCCTCGCTGTCGTTGTTGACTCTATTTTCGTTTTTTAAGGTGACGATTTTGTCTTGTAAAGATTGACTGGAGGAGGACTGGATGGAAAAGGTCAATCAAAGAATTTTGTATACATCGAGGGCGGAGCGTTCACATCATTGAACGGTACTATTGCATCGACCACGGCTGGAGCTTTTTTCCCCGTTGAAAAATTCCCAGAATTTTTTCCCCGCCAATCCTTTCTCGGCGAATTGTTCTCATTGAGGTTAATTTTCCTCAGGAATTTTTTTCAGGTTGAATTTTGTTTAGTTTTTCTTCAGAAAATGCTAAAAAAAATTCTGATTTTTTTTTTCTTAGAAAGAGAAAAATGAGAAAATTAATGACAAAATTCTCTTTTTTTCATTTGCGATTGTTCAGTCAATTAATTGTTTACCGACCAATGTTGATATGTGAATTTTAAATTCATATTCAATTTTTTGTCTGTTGCTGATTATATTGAAAATTAATATTCTATTTGAAGAATTGAATCCTATGTTGAAGAAAAGGTGTCTGTAAATCAGTAGCGAAGTGGTAAACGGTTTAAGTCGACTTATCTCTCAGTTGAGTTTTGAGAAATATCTCCGAATCTAAGGGAGATAGCGAAATTTTCTTAATTACATTTGTTGCAGCCCTCAATCGGCCCCACAAAAAAGGTTATAACAAAAATTTGGCTATCTTCCTTAGAGTCCGAGATATTCATTGAAAACTGGCCAATAGTCAAAATTGATTTCACGTTTTCCAGAAAAATTTTACATGTATTTTTTTTAGGGGACAGGAGCTTTTCTGGGGGATATTTTTTTCGGGGGAAAACTTTTCCGGGGAATTTTTCACGGGGACAAAAATCCGGTTATTATTTGACCGCGAATAATAATTTTATATCCTTCCGTGTACAAAAATAAGCAAGACGTGACCAAGGGTGCGGGGTATCGAAAACTGAATCCTCCAAAAAGGTCAAATCGGACAGTCCCAAGGGAAAGTTGACAAAAGTACCTAGCATCTTAATGCTGGCGCATCGACGCCAAGTACATAGACACGTCAGCATACATATGTACTCACACTTGCATATTGCGTCCCTGAGGGATGTTAAATAATTCACCGCATCTGGAGGGTAGGGAGGAACTAGGAGTTGGTTGGGGGCGGTGAGGGGGCGGTAAAAAAAGGGGGGGGGTTTGGTAGTCAGCGGGTATGTATAGAGAGGTGAGCCAAGAGACGTCGGGGTGACGTTGAAGGACCGATCAAATATTCACGTGTACCTGCACGCAGGCATTGTAAGGCGGAGATGGAAGAGAGTCGACAACTCGAGTTGGCTCGTACATCAAAGTCTGATGGAGAAATTCATGGGAAAGATGAAAGAAACGTGAAGTTGTTTTATATCGAAATATCTCGAAACTGCCCGACCGCTAATCCTCGATTCTGATTGGTCAATGAGTCACGTGAAGTAGTCGCTGAAAAAAATCCCCGGTATTTTCAAATTCTTCAAATGCCCAAAATTTTTTCTGCGTCATATTTTTCTTTTTTTCATGTGTGGAGTTTATCTTTATATCAAAACGTATCTAAATTGCCTAATTGTTGATCATGAGAAAAAAATAGTATTTCTAAATTTTTTTAACTCACAAATTATTCTTCACTTCCCAAATTTTAATTTTTTCATATTTATCATACGCAAAAATGATCAATTCTTGCTTCTCAGATTTTCATAGATAAATTCTAAACTCTACAAAATTCATGAAAATTCTTCGGTTTCCCAAGTAATTCGAGAAAAATCTTTGAAGATCTACGATTATCTGGAAAGCTGTGAAATTTTCAGAAGAATTGAAGAAATTCCTTCAGTTTTCTAGGAAATCAATTCATAACCCTCCCCTCATTTTTCAACAATTTCAAGAATTAATCGAAGATTAAAAATTATTCATTGATGTTTCACTCTTCATTCTCGTAATTCTCTTCAAGTAATTGTCAATATTTATAACACATCTATGAGTATACGAAGTTTAATAAATTCGATTTCTTCATCTTCGTGCGCGCACACAGGTCTAGTGACATAAAAATCGCTTGCCCAACTCTACGGGGACTACCACCATTTTTATATTTCTCGTTGAATCGTGGGGTACATATTTGGAGCGATAAAAATACAACGGGAATGCATGGAGAGAGTGGAGAAAGAGAGAGGAGGAATAATTGGGTGTTGGTATAAGTCTTTTTTACGACCCCACGCGTATTTCCGGTCTAGTGTCTCCATGGGGTACACTTGACCATACGGCCAATCCTGGGACGGGGATACATAACGATATGCCACACGGGGGCTATTATATCCGTGTCCCTTCTCCTGAAGTGACCCCGAGGTCCTTCAATGGGCTTGTTTAACAAAATCCTTGGTACATTATTCGTGATTGCATGGTCTTGGAGACATGTTTGGATATCACGATTGTCATGAGCGTATAGAAACAGTAGGGAGCTTGGCTTCTTCTGTTTTTTATGGTTTTTGCCTCCGAATGGAGGCTCCATCCGTATTTGATCAATTTTTCGATTTTCTACTTTTCGTTACAAACGATCTAAAATTTTATGAAACGTGAAGAAATTATGCAGACATTTTTCAGACACTAAAAAATGTCTGAATAAAATGAAAACGTGTCTGAATATCAGTCGAACAGCCGCCTAAATATTTTAATTCATCTTTGAAAGTCAGACAAATTTTCATTCTATTCAGACGTTTTTTAGTGTCTGAAAAATGTCTACGAATTCAGAGATGCGTTCTTGCTGTTTTGGGTTTTCGGTGATTAATTTTGAGAAAATTCAACATAAATGCCGTGAAATCTGAAATTTTGGCTCATTGTAGTTCCTGAGATATAACAACTTGTTTAAATTTCGTTTTTCCTCAATATCTCAAAAACTAAAAAATATTTATAACCATTTATACAAAACTTTCGAGATGCTCTCATTTTTTCGTTTTTTAGTTCTTGTATTTATTTTGTATCGGCGCCACCAGCAGCACTACCATCAGCAAAAAAAATTACTAATTAATAATAATAAAAAATTGATAATAACTAGCGATAATTGAAGTTGATCAAAAGCTCCCCCCGCAGCATCGAAAGGACGGAGAATCGGCCTTAAAATTCTACTGTGACCCCCTAGGACACCCTTCACAGCGCAAGGTTTCTTTCAATCCAGTGAAAAGTATCGGCGTACCCCCCGGCACTCTGGTGTCACTGACCTACTCATCGAAATGGGAAACCCCAAGTACTCTGACATTTCAATTTCACCTCAAGTCTCTCAGTTTCTCCAAATAAAAGACTGCGTGGTCAACGAAGCGCAGTCTTTCCCCATTTTCTGCCTAATCATCATTCTAATTATCTCGGTAACCCAATCCCCATAGCTAAGGGTGAATACACGGCCGTCTTTGGCTTCCCCAACTTCACCATCTCACTCTATCTGGTTTCACCTTGCTACCAGCTGTCGCCTAGCATTCTACACCCCCGAAAACGACCCGCCAACGCCAAACCCAACCTCTTGGCCTCACCATCTCCCGCACCGTACAATGTTTCTGAAGGAATGAATTCCCGTCTCTCTTCCTCTTTCAACTACTCAACTGCTCCTCCTTTTCACAATTGCTAGTAATTCGGAATTTCTCTTTCTCCCCTTGCCCGAGTATTTCTCGTCTGGTTTTACTTGCCGTGTGGGTTTTCCCCAAGACAACCGCCCATCTAAGTTTAACAATTAACGCTGTCTAGGGAAAAATAAATTAATTGCGAGAGAAGCTACCGCCCACACCCGTCCAACGTCGTGCGCATTCCGCGTTGATAATCAGGAGGTGGTTACCCAGGATTTTTAAGGGGGAGATGGTTTTATAATCGATTTAATTGTTCAGGTTGACGAAATAAAAACGGGGGGTTAAAGGAATTTCTGTTTGACCTTCGTATTATATTATGACCTTCGTATACCTTCATATTATGGTGACCAATCGAAGGTCAACTCTGAGAAAAAATAAGGTGAATGTAAACATCAACATTTCGATGACTTCAAGGTCATTTTTGTTTGGATGGAGAAGGACATGATTGGAGTTGTTTCAATTGCAAGATATCAGATAATTGCTTCACCCCGGGTTGTACCAAGCGCTCTCAAGTGTAATATAAGGGGCAGACACTGAGTGTGAGAATATGAGGGTCAAAAAGTGGAGGTTAAAAAATGAGGGTCGGAATATTAGAGTCAAAAACTGAGGTCCTGATTGTAAAGGTGAAGGAATGAGGGTCAAAATGATAGGGTTAAAAAAAGAGGGTCAGAATATAAAAATAAAAAAAGTGGGGGGCAGGCAATGAGGGTCATATAAGGGCTAAAAACGGTGATCAAGCATAATATATGACTTATATTTAGACCCTCATTGCCTGCCCCCCACTTTTTTTATTTTTATATTCTGACCCTCATTTTTTAACCTCCACTTTTTGACCCTCATATTCTGACACTTAGTGCCTGACCCTTAGATTACACTTAAAAGAGCGTGATACGTCCCCGCCTGATACAAAAAAATCATCTTTGAATTGAAATAGATATCCATCCCCCAATTAAGTATAAAATATTGTTGCAGTAGAGTATTAGATTAGGATTAGAAATGATGTCACAACGATCCAGTTAAATTGGGGGCGAATATTTATTATTACAGGAGATTAAAGTTAACATTTTAACATTTCAATCAGTCTGACATTCGTACACAAGAGTAAAAAAAACTACAATCGTACAAAAGACTATGCATTCCGTTCCATTCCATTCTCATTCAGAGAGGGGAAATAGTTATTTACTTCATTCCGTAACAATATACTTGATTCAATATTATTAAGTTATTTTTTTTTCAAGTATATTTTTTTCTATTCAATATACTTGAATCAAGTATATTTTATACTCAATTCAGATTTTTTTCCGTGTGCTTTTTCGGAATTGGAATTTTCTGCACCTTAAAAACAAAAATTGAATTGAGTTTAGAAAAATGTTTCATAACTACTCATTGAATGCTACTCATTGCATTTAAGTCCTCGTATTTATAATTTCAGAGAACAAATGAGTTGAAATTCAAAGAAATAAAATATTACGAGATTGAGTGGTAACACTGTTGACAGGGTTCACCATGAAATCTGAAATAATACAGCCCTTCTTTTATCTTCTTCGCCTCCCTGCTCCCTCCGTCAAGCATCACGGGAAAACTTGGCGACGCCGTATTTGTCATCCGTCGATTGGCGTCAGAAGTATGAGACACTCGACGGTGGTATGACAAAGGCATTCAGCCTAGGCTGAATAGGATAAAATAAAAAGAAGAAAGCAGACAAAGCAGTGACGGCGGTTCGGGAGAGGCCTGTGGGAGGAGGTTAGGATGTGGAGATAAATATTTGAGGAATTTGTCATGGCGTGACGGCGCGACCTATCGCTTGTTCGGTGGAACGATAAAGGGATTCGAGTCAATTTGCATCTCACTTTTTTTTCACCCACTTGTCAGTATTTCAACCCGACACTGGAGCATTTTGTGAACCCTTTTCAAACCATCTAGATAATCTGAAAGAAAAGTTTGCGATTCATTTGACGAGGGGGACCTTTTTCACCGGACGAGTTTGAAATGAGTCTGAATTTTTCAAACATTCGGGAATGATTACCAAATTTTATTTCACATCCACTTGTATTGGTGAGTGTAGGTGTGTGTGGACAGGCTGCGATCGATGTGTACAGTTTGCGTGGAAAAGCGAGAGGGGGGGGGGGGGGGCTGTTGGCAAAAGCGATTCGGGTAACTGGGAAAAAATGGNAATGGTACAACGCGGAGGTTTGAAGTTCATTAATGGATTAAGACTGCACCCGATCGATACGATTAACCGTCGAAAGGGCTTGGAAACTGTCAGCACACAGCGGGAGCTTTACTGATTTTCCGAGTAACAGGGTACGCAGTCACTGTTTGAAATCAGTTGGGTGTTGAATGAAATACTAGTATTTTGGTTATCGATTTTTCGATTTTTTGATTATTAATTTATTCCAGTAGTTCCTGAGATGTGAAAAGAGCAGCGCGGAGAGACTATTTTTGAAATGCAGAAGTTTAGTTGACTTTGATGCTTATTGTTTTTGCTGTTCCTTTAGCCAAATTTGGTGTTTAGCATGTGATGTTATGAAAGTGCAGTGATACATTATTATATGCATTGTAACGGTGTTGTATTTTTGTTTGCTAAGCAGGCTCCGATGGGTTTTCAACCCGGAGTCTATATAATAAAGATAGATAGATAGATAATTATAACAACTTATTTAATTTCGTTTTTCCTCAATATCTGAAAAACTACTGCACGAATTTCAATTTTTATTTTTTCACGGAGAGAAATATTCAGTAAAAATTACGTATCTTTTCCGCAATTCCGGAGCGAAATGTGGGTATAGGAAATTTTACGGAACTGTCACGGAATTTTTCCGGAGCGTTCCGTAATTTTTATCTGAATCCCCTGTGAAAAATTACGATACCATCACTTAAATTTTCTCAGTCGATTCCGTAATCGGTGAGTCAATTGTGAGTTCCGTAATTTTTACTGAATATTTCTCTCCGTGTTCAAAATCCTTCCCGTTCTTTTCTGGAAACTAGAAAATGAACCGAATTGACTCTAGAAAAAAATATATTCCCGATTCAATTCAAGAATTGATGAAACTAAAAATAATTGCGCAGTGATTGTGAAAAAATTCTTCCCCCTCATAATTTCCGAATTACTGCAACAAATTTCCCCTGCATTTTACGTCCATCCCATCCTCAAGATGATCTTCATAAATTATGAGGAAACAAGCACCTGATCCCTCAGCAGTCATCTCCATACCTAATGTAATTCACATTGGCTTCATCAGTTCGCGCTCCTCAGTGCGGAACTAACTACTAAATACCGCCAGCATGTAACGACTCCTTTCCTATTTTTTTTCCTCGTCCTATTCCATCCCAGAGATTTTATGTTCTCTCGAGTTATGACCCGTACAAATTTGCATGTAAACGAGTGTGAGAAGAATCCGTACCCAGAATGTAAGCGTCTCTCCTCTTTATTCTTCATCCCTTTCGAATGTGTCATATCCCACCGGCAATAATGTGTCCCCATTACTCCAGTGGCGAAATCTGAGGAGCTTGTTTCCCCCCCCCCCCCNCCCCCCCCCCCCCACCCATTACTTGGACTGTACAAGATCGTTTTTGGGAACAGATTAGATTGTACGTGTGTGAGTGTGACGAGGGGTGGGATTGTAAGGTCGTGACGGTTTATCAAATTGCTGGCCCTGCGCTGCTGTAAAGCGATGTGGAGGGTCGTAAGGTGGAATGAAGAGAGGCCGATGGGATCGAGGGTGTGAGCGTTGAGACGGCTTATTAGAGAACCGCTACAGGAGGGTTTTCCACAGTTGTAGGACTAACTTTTGACCCATCGACTTGTCCCAATCGATGACATCAATTGAGTGGTCCGATTGAGATTTGGAGGTCATCAAATTTTTTTTAATTGTAAAAGGTGGTGAGGGCGGGTTTAGAGTTCGAGAGGCCATTGGGGTCGACCGGCCCTCGCGGGAGTACGAATTCATCAGGCATGGGGCTCACATCGGTTTTTGGAAGACACGGATCGGTATCAATTCAGTAGCGAAGTGGTAAAAGGAGATGAGTGAATTTTGACTATTGGCCAGTTTTCAATAAATATCTCGGAATCTAAGGGAGATAGCGAAATTTTTGTTATAACCTTTTTTGTAGAGACGATTAAGGGCTACAATAAATGTTATTACGGAAATTTCGCTATCTCCCTTAGATTTCGAGATATTGATTGAAAACTGATCCATAGTCAAAATTGAGTTATCTCCGTTTACGCTTCAAACAATATCTCGGAATCTAAGGGAGATAGTGAAATTTTTGTTATAACCTTTTTTGTAGAGACGATTAAGAGCTACAATAAATGTTATTACGGAAATTTCACTATCTGCCTTAGATTTCGAGATATTGATTGAAAACTGATCAATAGTCAAAATTGAGTTATCTCCTTTTACGCTTCAAACAATATCTCGGAATCTAAGGGAGATAGCGAAATTTTTGTTATGACCTTTTTTGTAGAGATGATTAAGAGCTACAATAAATGTAATTACGAAAATTTCGCTATCTCCCTTAGATTCCGAGATATTGATTGAAAACTGGCCAATAGTCAAAATTTACTCAGCTCCTTTTACCATTTCGCTACTGAATTCATCGCGTATAGGGTATACATCTCGGTATTCACGGTCATCACTATAAAATTGCATCATTCATCAATCGTTATTATCACGGCCATTTCATCTTCAATTATCGGGTCAAAGAATGAGTTGTCATTTATGGTGTAAATAGTGTAAATATCTTTCAATTTGGTGACATTATACTGATTCGCCTAGCGGCTTCACCATGGAAGGATTAAGATGATTACTAACGTGTGTCTCAAATATGAACCAGGCATATGCGACACTATCAAAATTATGGTGAATAATGTGGATTTCAGCTAAACATCCTGAAGAGTCATATGTCTCAGGTGAGCATAAAAACCTCTAGGAAAGAAGACATCCTCAATGCGGGACCAATTTTGTCCGGATCGATGTGACGAGATTGATATGAACGACATGTCCCAGGTTCCCGGTGGTCCTTCATATGGGGGTTGAATTTTAAAACTACCCCCTAGAGACCCACCAGTGCGGCATCTCACACGAAATCAGGCTACGGTAACGTTCTCTCTGGTACTTGCGTGGGGTAGTATCTACACGTCCCACGGGACTACGTCACATTGAAACCTATATGTGTTACTCCAACGTTGCTGGATGTGAAGTGCATGTCAATCGCGGTTAGTTACACACGGCTATATTTTCTATTTACCCATCATAGCTTTCCTTGACGCAGGTTCCAAATAAAACGGATAAGTGTTGATCCGCAAGAGCTGTAGTCCACTCAAGGACTTTCAGCATGAATGTGTCCCTGTTGGAAGGTTGGACATTGATTATCATCAGGGGAGACCGATCAGCACAACTTGACCGAATGTTCGACATCTACAGGTTTAGGATCAGTATTAGTATTATGTACTGTACATTGAGTCGACTGGCTATTGGCCAGCTGGTGTCCATGGAACTACTCCCTCGCTTGGTCTCGGGGGAAATGATTCCACTTTGCGAGGTCCGAATGGAAATGTCCCGGCAATAGCCTCTTGGTCTGGCATAATTTTCTTCACCCCATCGTCATGCTCAATACCGTAGTCTTTCCAACTTTTTTTTACGATTCCGTTTGTGATACTCTTGAAATGTTTCATGAACTTTGGATTCGGCGTGGGGGGATGTAGAGGCTGAATTCCCGACAGTGTTCCTTGTGATATCGGGAAAACTATTAATATGTGATTTAAACTGCAGGGAGACGAACAATTTCTGAAATTTCTGAATCCGGTATTCAATATTGAGGATAGAACGCGATTCGCGGGTCAGAATAAGGGTCACATGGGTCAGCTTAAGGGTCATATGGTTCACATTAAGGGTCACAAGGGTTAGATTAAGGGTCCAAGTAAGGGTAACAAGGATCAGATTGAAGGTCACGAAGGTCAGAGTAAGGGTCCAGGTAGGGGTCATGGGAATCCGAAACTAAGGGCGGCAAGGGTCAAAATTAGGGCCTCCATTATTATATTATACGAGGGGGATTTTATAAGGAGTGTCACGAGGGTCAGATTAAAGGTCACAAGGGTCAGAATAAGGTTCGTGGGGGTCTTTGGGGGTTGTCGAGCCCCAAGTGATGAATACATTTTTCTCCATGTCTCCCAATTTTAGCTCTTAAGCCCTGCCCTTACCCCTGAAAATTTTACCCAACATAATAATTCCTAATTCCCGTTAAGGAATTTTAAATGGAGATTAATGCTGTCCACCCAATGAAATATCTTCACTCAAAAAGAAGCGCGTAATAGTATGGGTTTGAAAATCGGATTTGAAGATTTACCGTCATCTCGTTACTTTAAAACAAGAAGGCAAGCCCGCAGAATTTCGGGAAACTGAGGGTGTAGGGAAGGAGAGAATCTTTAATTATACTAAGTAACGTCTTTGGTAGGCAAACGCGTCTAGCTGTGCTGCAACGGTCATAATATTTAATCACTACTCGTTTATTCCCCCCTGAAAAGACGCCCTCCGAGACACCGCCGCGCTCTTGCTGGCGAATTAATCGTCACTTTCTTACGATGTTCTCTGGTTCCTGATAATTCTGCTATCCCTCAAATAATTATTTCTCCCATTCCAAGGATGGGAAAATAGCGCCACTTTCTGATGCGCAAGAAAGAAATTCGTTGAATTCGGAAATCAATTTTCTGCAAGTGATTTACACTTTTCGAAGTGGACAATTGATGTTCCGCCACGCTAGACCCTCTCCTTAGCTTCAACCCTTCCGATCTTAAAGATTACGCAACAAACGAGAGAGCGAAGCCGGTAAATGGGGTGCCAACGCGGGGCCTCTTGAGCCACACTCATCCCACTCTCCATTTTAAAATACTCCAGTCTGCTTTTATGCCAGGAACACAACCAAGATTTTCCTAGTTGTCACTTGTATCGAAGTTAATGCTCTAGGATTTCTCAATGGCCTTTATGCTAGTTGATGGGCCTTTGAAAATCCTTTGTGTTGACTTCGCTCGAGGGGAGAGGCTCCATCCTTTAACAGGGCTTAACGCAATTTCGATTCGAAATTTGGAAAGAATGGAATACGATTTCGTGGAAGAAATTCAAAAATGCATTTTGCTTTGCTTCTTCTTACGTTCCTTTAATTCTGTCCAAGGGTCATTTTTTTAACCAGGTTTTTATTTTAATACAGTCATTATTTACAATATTTACATACGTTAACCCTTCGTTACTCGCGTCCACGGCGCCGGTAAAATTCTATTTTTTAGTATAATTTCCGAGAAACTCATTAAAAAATAGACAAAAATTTGTATGCCTCACTGATTTTATCTAAAAGCATATTCTGCCGCTTCTCACCACGGGCAAAAGCCTCTGATCAGAGAAAATTCACTCCGATGCTAACGGGGAATAAAAAATACGGCGCCGCGCTGCGACGCGGCTGATCGTGTCGCGGAAATATTTCACGCGGCGTTGCCACACTTGCGGCTGCCGGGAGACCAGCGAGGGTACTCTCCGGATGTATTCTGGCAACGACGCGCTCCAATTTACACTGCGGCGCGGCACCGCGATGCGAGTGACCACGTCGGGTAGTTGAAAACTAGTATCAAAAATAGTATTAATTTATAAAATGTGTAAACTTTAGCCATGAGTAACTCTCAAATTTATTTAGTATTGTAAACATTTTTTTAATGTTTTTATTCGTGGAAAAATTCTGGAATTTTACCTCGTCAGACAATAACGTCTCAGGGATCTGTCAATATTAAATAATATCGAAAAACGGAAAGTAGAAAAATACTCCTATGAGACGTAATTATATTTTGAATCATCTCATCATTCTTCTGTAATAATAAAATGAATAATTTTTGTGAGCAATTATTTGATCCAAGTTTTTTAATCTTCGGTCCGCGAGATTTCAATGATTTTAATTACGCAAAAATCATTGATTTCCGCTGAATGGAGTTGATGAAATCATGAATTCCATGCAGTCATTAAAATTCAATACATTTTGTTGTTTCACTTCGGAGTCACTAGCCCCTCGAGCTATCCTCAATCAATGACTCTAGAAGGCATGACTCCAAAAATAATTTTCGATAATTTTTCAATTTGGGAAATTCAACAAAACACTCGCGAAATCACGTATTTCCGATATGGAATTCTCCAATATTTTTTCTTATTTATGATCAATGGTAGCTTCCTCCCAGTCCTCATAAACTTTCACCCTACCATCAGCCAATGGTTTCTTTTTTTCCTACTCCCTGCACAACGCCGCGACAAGAAAAAAAGAGAAGGATCGCATTATAGGGAAACACATTCTCCTTTTTTTCTTGTTGGTACAGGGTGAGAGTTTCATTTTTTGACACCCGGTGTATTTGATTCCACCCTTGTAATAAACCCCAGGGGTTGCCTCGGAACAATTTCACCCTACATGTCATATCGACACCTCAGTACCTCTTAAAACGAGGGGTAGTCTGACTGCTAGGTAATTTGCTTTCGTATTATTTTTTCCTCGTTTTCTAAGAATCGAGAAATATCTCACTCCTCACCCCGAATTTTTCTCCTTGTCTTCTATCTACTGATGAAAACGACAAACGAGAATAAATTGAGAAAGGAAAATGACACAAATTATCGTAAATTTTATAGATTAAATTTTATCATGTAATGCGATAATATATTTCATGAAAAATAGTTATTATGAAATTCTCACTCGGAATAATCCGTAGGGTGATGTGAGGGATAAATGTCGCATTGTCTAATTTGATTGAACTTTCTTATTCAGTATTTACGGTTGATACCACCTGGAGAAGCCTTGACGATGACAACAAAGACTTTCCCGTCCCTTCCACAGACAGCTTAATCTGATTTAGCAGTATCTTTAGACCAGAAACTCCTTGACGTATATACTCCTTTGGTTTCACTCTATTGGCAATCTTATTAAGGTGGAGAATGTGATATAAGATCGGGGAAAAGCTTCGGCTTTCTGTGATTTTCCTAAAAATCGTTTATTTATTCATCATTTTGTCATAACAAATAGGTATGTCAGGGCAGAGTCATGATTGGTCACGGCGGGCGTTCCGTGGGCACTATGTTCATTCGCGGTAGCGTATCGGCCACGGAAAAGTTTTGACTCTGACTGTACAAAACTCGCCGAACGCTGCCCTCGTGAAATGCAGTCCCTGATAGCCGGGTAAGGGATTTTCTACCAGTTATTTACCTTTTTCACCACTTGAAGGTTAATTATCAGTGTTGGCGTCCCTAATCTCCTCAACAATGTGGCGAAAAATTTAAATTGATGACGAATGATGAACTATTGTGGTAAAATAATCCACATCGACTAGCTGATTGACTTGAAATTTCTAGGTTTGAAAATAATGAAAAAAAATTGGAAAGTTCATGGGAGAAATTTTCAAGTATGCTGCATCGTTGAGAATTCTTGCACATTTTCTTCAGGTCTCAGTTTCAAGAAACAAAATAATGAAATTTGGATGTTTTTGTAACCCCTCCAGCTATAACCTCCGAGGTTACCCCACTCTCAATTAGGGAAATCTCCATGGCAACCAAAAAAATAATGAACTATTGAGGAAAAACTAGTGGGTGATAAATCAAATCTTTCTTGAGAACACGTATAAGTTTCAGATTTTTTTCAGATTTCATAAGAAAGTTATTTGAACAAATGATTCGCGCAGGCGCGTGATTCGAATGTCAGTGAGCATCATGGGGAAGGTATGAGTTGGACCATGGAACTGAGAGAGAGAAAACACTCGACAGGTTTACCAACCCGAGACGCATTTTAATATTATTTCACTAATTAGAATAACATCCAATAAAAATTATTTGACACCCGTAGGTGATGAGAAAAAAATCAATCAATCTGATAAATAACATCAATATTCAAAAAATGTTCAAATGCACACTTAAATAGTTACTTGAAAATTGGAAAATTTCGTGCTCAGCGATTGAATCAGGGCTCGAGAACAACAAGACTCCCCTTCCGTTTCACCCCCGGTGATCTACAGACGAAACACCTCAAGTAGACATAATTCTACTTTTATTAAGTAGACATAATTTAACTTGACATATGTCGGCACGTAAAAGTAAAATAAAACGAGGTAACCCTTCTCTCCTAGAATCGTCACGGGATGGCAATTTGGCCTGCAGCTTCATGACTCAAACCATGCAAACCCGTTTTTTCGCACCAATTCTTCTCTCGAAGAATCTCTCCAACGAAAAATGCAATTATGTGATCCACATAGTGATGCATGTGAAATTCAATTGAAGATGGAGATTCATCTCATTGAATCCCTTTTTCACGGTGTCTGTCTTCCCACGGTCTCTTTCACCAAGAGGTAAGAAAGCCATCTCTCATTCCAGCTTTTCACCATTCCTCCACCCCCTCCGCCACTTTTAGTGGTGGGACTCGGGTCGACACGTACCAAGGGACAAAACTCACCCTAAGAAGCCTTTAAGAACGCCGAAGGTATATACTTGGTGCACATGGTGGGGTTATAAAAGTATACGCATGCGCATTCAATGTAAAAACTGACGATCCGCCTCCGGGTTACCGCCCCCCGTTGTCCTCGCTTTTACCTCTTCTAATCCCCCTTATACCCCTACAACCTCCCGCACCTCTTCACCTCTTTTACTCTTGTCTGCCTTCTTCGTCCTCCCGTTTTCACTGGCTTTCGTTTATATTTTTTGTCTCCCTTCCTCGGAGGTAGCTGTTTCCGTTGGATAACCCCCCTAAGACGGTCGAGGCGACGTCTTAGGAGACACCTTTTTCAGTGAAAATACTCTGGTAAAGTTGGCTTCTGCTTTCACCAGAATTCGCGATTCTGACCCGAGTTGTCGCCATTTTTTTTCGCTTGGGAATTTATTTTCAGTTCTTGTGATGTCCTCTGGTCATCAAACAGTACTAGTGCTAAATTGTGATGAGATTTTTTTGTGAATCTTCCGTGACAGATTTGTGAGCTAATCGTTTCTCATTGAGAGTCATGAGACCAGTTGACGGATTAGCTTTCTAGTTTCATTTCTTTCCTTGCGGTTGGCAAACACAAGGGGTGCCAATCTTTGCTGATCATTGTAGGCTTGGCTTCTTCATTATAAATCTCGTTGTATTTCTTGTGATGTTCTTTGGTGAATCTTCCGTGACAGATTTGTGAGCTAACCGTTTCTCATTGAGAGTCATGAGACCAGTTGACGGATTGGCTTTCTAGTTTCATTTCTTTCCTTGCGGTTGGCAAACACAAGGCGTGCCAATCTTTGCTGATCATTGTAGGCTTGGCTTCTTCATTATATATGTCGTTGTATTTTTGTGATGTTCTTTGGTGAATCTTCCGTGACAGATTTGTGAGCTAACCGTTTCTCATTGAGAGTCATGAGACCAGTTGACGGATTGGCTTTCTAGTTTCATTTCTTTCCTTGCGGTTGGCAAACACAAGGGGTGCCAATCTTTGCTGATCATTGTAGGCTTGGCTTCTTCATTATACATGTCGTTGTATTTTTGTGATGTTCTTTGGTGAATCTTCCGTGACAGATTTGTGAGCTAACCGTTTCTCATTGAGAGTCATGAGACCAGTTGACGGATTGGCTTTCTAGTTTCATTTCTTTCCTTGCGGTTGGCAAACACAAGGGGTACCAATCTTTGCTGATCATTGTAGGCTTGGCTTCTTCATTAAAAATGTCGTTGCATTTCTTGTGATGTCCTCTGGTCATCAAACAGTACTCGCGCGAAATTGTGATGAGCTTTTTTGTGAATCTTTCGTGACAGATTTGTGAGCTAACCGTTTCTCTTTGAGAGTCATGAGACCAGTTGACGAATTTGTTTTCTAGTTTCATTTCATTCCTTGCGGTTGGCAAACACAAGTGGTGCCAGCCTTTCCTCATTATAACCTCTCTTATAAATGGATTTTCATTTCCTGTGACGTCTTCCAGTCATTGGACATCAATACTAGTTTAAATTCCGATCCCACTTTTAGTTTTGTGAATATCGTGTAACAGATTTTATTAGCTAATTGCTCTGCATTGAGAGTCATAGAACAAGGAATTAACGAAATTTCTTTCTAGTTCCATCTCTCCCTCTGCGGTTGGTAAACACAAATGGTGCCAATCATCGCTGATCACCGTAGACTATCTGCTATGCAGTATGCAGTAGATAAACCGTATGGCACAACTGGTGAGCTGTCTCCCTCAATATCCAACGATCCTAATTGGTTTACCAACAGGTAATTGTTGGACCATCGATAATTGGTCCAATTAATTTTTGAATGTAAAAGTCCAACGATTATTACTCCACATTCAGGTCCACTTGTGTAATCAACAGCTTCACCCTTTAGTTATCATTTTTTGTTTGGGAGGGTGCTATCAAAAATATCTGGAATAATTTAATGTCCACTGAGTAATGAGGGATTTTTACATGATGATTCATCAAATGATTTTGTGTCAAAGCCATTCCATTTATTCTTGCGGGATTCAGGGTGACGAATGCAGGAAATCTGAAAAATCTGCAGAATATTTTGTGCGAAATATAATCGGCTGATTCGGTAGGGAAGAAATAGAAAGTAATGATTCAATTTTTCACATTTGAAGGGCCATAATTTTATAATGTTAAAAGGGCGTCAATGAAGAAAGTCAATAGATTTCTATTTTTCTATACGAATATTCTCTAGGAATTTTTTCCATAGCAATAGTTGGCCATAAATTTTCCAAGTTTTTTCCGCTGTATTTTGTAATGCAAAACAAAACAAAATACAGCGGGAAAAACGTGGAAAATCCGTGCCCAATAATTTTAACAGAAAAAACCTCAAGAGAAAAATTCTAACAGAAAAACCGAAATCTATTGACTTTTTCCAATTGAATATCTAATAGAATCTGCGCAGAAAACAAATAGAATTCTAACGAGAATTACCTAGAATTTTTTCACTCATTCATTTTCATTTTAACAATACAAATTGCATCTTCACTGTACCAATTTGGTATTTATTTCTTCAACTATCTAGCTCAATTTCAGAGAAATGATTTAATGACATTATGAGTTCAAAAAACGAATCGACGGAGCGCGTTTTTTTAAACGAATCTAAACATAAACAGTGATTTCATAGGCAAAACGAACTTAGGGTTCTTCGTCTTCAGGTGACGATACTCTTTCGGACTTTCTGACTGGTTTTTAGTCTGCTGGAGCAGTTCGTACAGTACAGCCGTTCCTCCTCGTGCGTTTTTAACAAAGAACAGAAATTAAATGTGAATTCACTGTGTTTTCCTTAATTTAATTTCCCATTCCCAATATTATTCATCAATTAATTTCTCTCCTTCCTTCAGTTTCATGACGCCAGCGCCGAAAATAGGAGTCCATTCCGAATGATAAAAATATCCCGATAATAAAGAGAATTACTCCGCATTGATATGTACAGCTGATGCATGACGAAATGCAGGAATCGAAAAATGAGGGGTTGAAGAGTCGACAGCGGTGGAGGAGGGGGGAGGGGGGGGGGGTTGGGGGGGGNGTAGTGACCCCTCATTGTTAGCCATAGGGGCTTAGGATTATAGAATGGGGTGAGCAGGGGGAAGGGGGGCCCACTCGTATTTGGGAGCTCGTCGGCAACAGATACGTTATGATCGATAGTTTTCGCTTGCGTTACGAAAGATATCACAGAAGTTTGTCACTCCTCATCTTGATCAATAGCTGTTTTTATTGAAAGCGAAAAATGAATTTCCCCTTTTTCCCAATTTTTCATTTATCATCGATATTTTCTCGTTTCCCATTCATTTAACAATCACTCCTTTTTTCGCTGTTCACAACCCCTACAGACTCTTACCCCTATTCTCACCCCTGGGGGTAGGCTGATAGAGGGTTCTCCCTTTTCGCTAGTCTTTGTTTTCCCTTCTTACATCGAGCCAGTGTCGTTTCGTCGGTGTCCGCGAGACGTTCGTCCAAAACCATCAGGCAGTTCTCTTAAACATGGTAAAATAGAAATACAATTCAGTAGTGAAGTGGTAAAAGTTTTCGATCAATATCTCGGAATCTAAGGGAGATGGCGAAATTTTTGTTACGACCTTTTTTGTGGAGCCGATTGAGTGCTGCAAAAAATGTAGTTACGAAAATTTCGATATCTCCCTTAGATTCTGAGATATTGATTGAAAACTGGTCAATAGTCAAAATTGACTTCGCTACTGAATCAAGGAATTTGTTGTTCAACTCCATAGTTCGTATCAAGGAAGCAGGGTTATGGGAAATGTGGAGAGAACAATAAACTGCACTAGATTATTGTTAATTCGCGGCGTTTCGCCTATAATTTAAGCTGTCTCAGGCCTCTAGAAACCAAAGAAGTAGAAAACAAATAAATTAGTGAAACGTTACGAAACGTACGTTAATAAAGGTCAGACAGTCAAGAAAATTCGTAAGCATTCGAAGTCAAAACAAATGTAATGATTGACAGTCACAAGTCCATCAGCCACTCATGAAATAAATCCAGAAATCTTGTTAATTAGCTTGACAATTAAGTACATAGTCATATTATTTTCTAAAATATTCCATGGTAGGAACCCTAAAGACATTAGTATTCGTCATTCCCTGCAGTCATGAACTATGCATGTGGAATTCAGTAGATGGGGAAAATCATTTGGTGAATTTCAACAACTAGTTGTTGGAATCACCAATTGCGGTGAGAAAAAAAATGCTTTTGCCAAGTATATTTACTATGCTGCAAGAAAATTTACGCATTTCTTACACAAATATTTATGTACATTTACTTGTGGCAAGTAAATATACTTGGCAAAAGGAATTTTTTTTCTCAGGGTGGTTGGTAATTCATTCTTTTTCATAAACTGGTTGTTGAATTTCACCAATTAATTGTTGAATTTCAACAACTGGTTGTTGGAATTCATCAATTGGTTGATAATTCATTTTTTTAACACCTAGTTTGTGACTTTCGACAAACTAATTGGTCAAATTCAACAATTAGTTGGTTAAATTCACCAATTAGTTGTTGGAATTCTCCAAGTGGTTGTCAATTCATTGTTTTCAACAACCAATTGATTAAATTCACTAATTAGTTGTGGGAATTCTCCAACTGGTTGTCAATTCATTGTTTTCAACAACCATTTGGTTAAATTCACCAATTAGTTGCTGGAATTCTCCAACTGGTTGTCACTTCATTGTTTTCAACAACCAATTGATTAAATTCACCATTTAGTTGTTGGAATTCCCCAACTGGTTGTCACTTCATCGTTTTCAACAACTATTCGGTGAAATTCACCAATTAGTTGTTGGAATTCCCCAACTGGTTGTCACTTCATCGTTTTCAACAACTATTCGGTGAAATTCACCAAATACTTTTCCCCTTGTAGACGCTAAACCCTCAACCCCAAAAATTCTCACCTCACAACCGCCAGTGGAAAAAGTCCAAGCGGGTCAGCCGCGTCGAGCGCCGGATCAATTTGGGAATGAAACGACAACACAACTAGTTGCGAGCAATTCCCCCGTAGGGTTTTTGGATTCCACCAGTGAGGAAAAAGATGCTGAAGAAACTTCAGATGAAAACTGCCATAATAACATTTTCCCTCGCGCGCGGCAAAAAGAAAAGCGTAATAATATATATTTTTCCAGAGGCAAATAACGAGGCTCGTTATCGACACCAACGAGAGGGCGGAAGTGGAGAGGTGGAAAGAAGTCATCGGGAATGAAGAAGCCGAAGGGTGTGAGAGAGATGGTGAAATGATAGAAGGACAGATTCAATGTTAATCGGTAGTCGAGTCGAGGTAGAGGGGCTGTACCCGTGAGAACGAAAGAGACCCAGTGGTGAGGGTAACTGTGGGTGAGGAAAGAGTAGAGGGTTGGTATGAGTGGGCTGGTGGTGGTGGACCCGGGGGTGGGTAGTATTGCCGTTGAAAATAAAGCGGGTGGATGGTTAAATGCGTTGAAGAAAGACAGTCATACTTTTTCCCCACCGCTTGGGAAAAACCCTTGTCCCCCCTCCAGCTCGGTGAAGTTGAGTCGTGCGCCGGTTACTGTGTACCAGAGTAGTACAAAAATATATGGTGGTATCTCACTCACTGGGTTGGCATGTGAAAATGGTGTGGTGGGAGGGACGGTGGCGGTGTGGCCTCAAAAATACACCGCAACCACACCGCGCGGCTCTACCGCAGAAGCCGCCACCACCTTTCCACCGCCGTGCGGGGCCCACGAAAACGAGACCGCGTTGCGAGTTTAACATCCTGACTGCAAGTTGGGGGGGAAAAATCATCGGCTGAGATGTGGACTTGTGATTTTTTCTCATGTGCCTGCCAGAGCCGTCGTCAGTGATTGATAATTTTTTAGTTCATGAAAACAATCTGGATTTTGCGGGGAAATTGAGTGATCAGTGATAACTTGTACGGGAGGGAATTGGTGTTGTGAGAACTTTGAGTAATGACTAATTGAGAATTAAAGAATCTGTGATAGTATCGCGTGAAGTGGTGAGACGGAAGGAATTTGACGAAGTGGTGTAGCTGAGGATAAAACTGCGAGGACGACGGGGAAGTAAGAATTTGCAAACAGATCCTGATGCTATCCGTTGTCGGGATAATGAAATAAGGATCAAAGGGAAGGAGATCGAGACGCATTTGGGTTTGAGGAGAGTGGAAGGGGAATTACTGTACGGAGGTAATAGAAAACGGAGAAAGAATCTGGGAAACAAATTCAATTGTTGGATTTCGATAGGAGGGGAGTGAGAAGCTGTGCTCTGTGGTGGAAAAGAAATCGAGTGAATTCCTGGTGATCCTTCGGAGGTGAACGGAGGATCCTCCAAGACTTTTATTGAAACTCGTCGTTGAATTGATCAGTTTAAGGGCATAATTTAAGGACATCGCGCTCGTCAACTCTCCGGAAAGCTGGGGAATTCGGCAGAAATTCTGTCGATTCAGATCTCATGACGAATCCGCTGAGAGATGTCCGACCGGAGGAACGTCCTCACGGACTTGATTATCCGGACGCGAGAATTGCTCGTAATCATTCATTAACCAGCATCAATCCTGCGGGACAGATATTCAGCTCGAGATTGCGGAAGGCGAGGGTTTCTTCGACGAGACGAAGAATGCATATCGCTGAGGAGTCACCTGCTCAGGGGAATGCGACTGGTAATCAACCGACTGACTATGCACTCACCGCCGATCTCCTTGCCGAGAGGACGTTGGATGGGTTGCTTGCGGAACATCCTGGGGAGCTCATTCGGACAGGTACACTGTTGAAATTTTTACCTGAAATTTCCCCTCCACTTTTCGGACATTTTTGTCACATCTAAGTTCCACTGGAATTTCAAGGAATTTCGTTACATGGAGAGAAATGTTTGGTAAAAATTACGGAACTCATAGTTCGCTCAACGATTACGGAATCGACTCAGAAAATTTAAGTGACAATATCGTCATTTTTCACAGGAGATTCAGGTAAAAATTACGGAACGCTCTGGAAAAATTCCGTGACAGTTCCGTAAAATTTCCTACAACCACTTTTCGCTCCGGAATTACGGAGAAGATACGTAATTTTTATTGAGTATTTCTCTCCGTGTATTGAAAATTAGAAATTTCGGGAGAAAATGAGATCTATAAAATTTAGTTCAATTATGCCCTGAAAATTAATAGAAATCCAGAAAATTCCGGTAAACATATTCTTAAATTTTCAATTGATGGAAAATTCTGGGTAATTCAGCAATAAACATTGAGATTTTCATTGAAAATTCAAATAACTTGAAGAATTGTCGTTTTTGCGCTTCTCAAAATTTTGGAATTTTATTGAATTTTCAGTGAAATCTGAAATTTCATGATTTATTTCTCCTTAAATTGCATTCAGTGGCACTCTCCTCAAAATTACTAGTCACCTGTTAGAAAATTACTCCGGAAAAAATTTCAAGTAAAAAATGTTGAATTTTTTAGCTATCACTCATTCACACGAAGTTTTCTCATTTCGTCTACATGATATTTAAAATGAGTAAATAATTTGAAAATTCGAGCACCAATTTTCCAGAATTTTCAATTGGCTGAAAATTCAGTTGCACGAGATGTTCAATTTCCGCAGTGAATTTAAAAATTTCATTTAAAAGCTGGCGATTAGACAAATCGTTTGAAAAGAGAACAATTGAAAAATATGGATAATTGAGGGAGTTATCATTTTTTGAAAATTGCAAGTTTTTATTCAAAAAAAAATTGTGTTTCGAATTGACCCCAATATCTCTGCGGGGTTTCATGCTACCAATTCGCCCTCTGTCACACTCAAAGAACATGAACAGCCCTTCAAAATGAGACGGCATACGTAAAATTATCTTCAGTTTGACGGGGTTTATACGAGAGAACGTTTTTTTAGTCGTTAATTACTCAAAAACTGAATTTTTCAATCTTCAATTTTCACCAAAAATTGTCAATAAAATTGTCAAGACTTTTGGCGCCAATTGGAGTTTGTCTTTCGCCACAGTTTAGCGGTTATTAATTTTTTCATCGAGACAAGTATTGAAAATGACCGAAAATCGCTATTACTCATGCAATTATGGCCCAAATAAGTGAATATTCAACTAAACATTAGCAAATCGTGGACGTCAGACCCATTACATCTTCTATGATTCATTTTTGGTATGACTTGTTGAATGAGAAATCATTATTTCTCCAATTACACAATGGAAATAAATTTTTCAAAGAGCTTTCATTTGTTGGTAATCGCGAATTTAATTGAATCGCCTCATTTTTAATTATTCAATTGAATATTCGCTCGTTTGGAGGATAATTGCATGAAAAATAGGGATTCACGGTCATTTTCAGTGCTCGACCCACGGAAAGAAATGAGAACCATCGACCTACACCGAAAGACAAACTCTAATTCCTGATTTTTTTTAAATAATTAACGATTGAAAAACCGTTTTCTCGTACAAACTCCGTCAAACTGAAGATAATTCTACGTATGACGTCTCATTGAGGTCAATTTGGAAAAAGCCATTTCCAAAAAATCATAACTCCCTCAATTACCAATATTTTTCAATTTTTCTTCCACAATTTTCTTGGCCCGCATTTATGTTCAAACAATTCTGGAAGTGATAGCTAATGCAGCTCGTCATTGTTGTCATAATCATCGACAATTCTCCGAAAATATTTTCCTCCGCAGGTTGTCCCCACGTCGTCTGCACAGTTCTCCCAAACCACTGGCGCTCCAACAAAACCCTTCCAGTGGCATTCAAGGTAGTGGCCCTCGGCGAAGTTGGCGATGGAACACTCGTCACAATTCGTGCTGGCAATGATGAGAACTGCTGCGCCGAGCTGCGTAACTCCACAGCTCTCATGAAGAATCAGGTCGCCAAATTCAACGATTTGAGGTTCGTCGGCAGGAGTGGAAGAGGTGAGTCTCCCCCCGAATAATCCAAATGCAGGAGAAAGAATTCAGTAGCGAAGTGGTAAAACATGTGGTACAAGTCAATTTTGACTATTGACCAGTTTTCAAAGAATATCTCGGAATCTAAGGGAGATAGCAAAATTTTTGTCATAACCTTTTCTGTAGAGCCGATTGAGTACTACAACAAACGTAATTACGAAAATTTCGCTATCTTCCTTAGATTCGGAAATATTCCTCAAAATCTCAACTGGGAGATGAGTCGACTTGAACCGTTTTGCCACTTCGCTACTGATTTACACACACCTTTTCGTCAAAATAGAATTCAATTCTTCAAGTAGAATATCTACAACCACACAACATTACTAACATTCCAACAATCTAAAATTATTAATTTTCAATATAATCAGCAACCGACAAAAAATTGAATGTGAATTTAAAATTTACATATCAACATTGGTCGGTAAACAATTAATTGACTGAACAATCGCAATTTTTTGGTAATTTTTGTAATTTTGTAATTTTTTTTCATTTTTTTTGTATCTCCCCGAATAATCCTAAATACCCGAGAAAGAATTCAGTAGCGAAGTGGTAAAACAAGTGGTACAAGTCAATTTTGACTATTGACCAGTTTTCAATGAATATCTCGGAATCTAAGGGAGATGGCAAAATTTTTGTTATAACCTTTTTCGTAGCGCCGATTGAGTACTACAACAAATGTTATTACGAAAATTTCGCTATCTCCCTTAGATTCGGAAATATTCCTCAAAATCTCAACTGGGAGATGAGTCGACTTGAACCGTTTTGCCACTTCGCTACTGAATTCCAAATGCGGATACAGTCCTTTGACATCTCCGGTTTTTCGTAAAAGCATCCAAGACCGTTCCTCCACTCCCTAAATCATTCAACTTTCCGAAATTGTGTACATTAGCGTTACGCCTCTTTTATCACTGCCCCGCTGGCACTCCATCTCTCGCTTCAGGCTGAATTAAGCATTCGAGAGGTCCTTATTTGGTGCTCATTTTTTATTCAACCATCAAATACATCAGCTCCTTCTTTTTCGTGCCCAATTTACCGAGCATTTCAGCGTCTTTTGGCGTTTGCATGGAAGCGGACACCGGGGATTTTTAATTCCAGTCTTTTCGATTATGTGAATTATTCAGGGGTCTAGGTCTTTTCGATGGCTGAAAGAAGGGCAACAAATGCCTTTGGGGACTTCGGGAGGGAGAAAATATGTGGGGGTCCAGGATTATGTTAATAATGCAGACTAATAATTACTACCATTACCAGATCCTTCGATTTCTGAAGGGTTGCGCCGAGGTTTTCCATCTCGGTGGAGCGCTACCTCCATTTCTTTTCCTCCACCTCTTCATTTCTTGTCTGGAGAAAGTCGGGATACGCAAAGTAACGAGACGTTCTTTAATTCTTTTAATTCCCACTGAACGAGCAAACTCAAGATCCCCTGGTCTGACAAACACAAACACCAGGGGCAAGATGAGTAAGAGAACGAAAAAGCGCCCCGCCAACCCCCCCCCCCCC